>NC_081384.1:9014597-9322674 GCF_030684315.1 Stegostoma tigrinum
AGCACCACCTTATTTTAATTATTCTGTCTATCAACACTGCACTCACTCCATTTGTATGATCTTTAGAGCTCTCTGATTATGAAGTCTGTGCCCAGGTGCTCTCTTCACTTAACCTGAACCCTAGATCATGGCTGAGGCCTTCTTAGCTATCAGTTTCTGCTCAGTGATTCTGCATTGTTGGCAGCGCTCTGAAAGCTTGCGATTTCAAATAAACCTGTTGGACTATAAACTGGTGTCGTGTGACTTTTGACCTTTGTATCTGATGAGTCACAAATGGTGCCGAGCATAGTGCAGACATCGGCGAACATCCCCACTTCTGATCTTATGATGGAGGAAAGTCATTGATGAGGTAACTGAATATCGTTGGGCATGGGACACTGCAGACATGTCCTGAAGCTGAGATGACTGACCTCTGACAGCCCCAACCATCTTCCTGCGTACAAGGTATGGCTCTAACCTGCAGAGATTTTGCCCCCAGTAGACATTAAATCACTTTTACTGAGGCTCCTTGATGCCACACTGGTTCAAATGCAGCCTTGATGTCAAGGGTTGTCAGTCCCACCTCACCGCTGGAATTCAGCTCTTTTGTCCATGTTTGAACCAAGGCTGCAATGATGTCAGGAGCTGAGTGACCCTGGGAGCACCCAAACTGGGAGTCACTGCGCAGGTCAAGCATGTTTTTCCCTTTTGTTGGTTTCCTCACCTCCTGCTGCAGGCCCAGTCTAGCAACGAGATCCTTTAGGATGTGACCAGCTTGATCAGCAGTGCTGCTGCTGAGCCGCTCTTAATGGTGGACGTTGAAAATGCCCACCCACCTTTGCTGGCTTGCAAACCATATTGTTTCTTCCAAGTGTTGTTCAACATGGCGACAGCCAATCCATCAGCTGAGGGAGGACGGGAGTAATCAAGGAGATTTCCTTGCCCTTGTTTAATCTAAAGCCATGAGACTTCATGGGGTCCAGACTCAATGAAATCTTAAGGCTACTCCCTTCCAACTATATATCACAGTGCCTCCACCTCTGCTGGGTCTGTCCTGCTGGTGGTACAGGACATATCCAGGGATGATGATGATGGTGTCTGGGACATTGTCTGTAAGGTATGATTCTGTGTGTGTGACTATGTCAGGCTGTTGCTTGACTCGTCTGTGAGACAGCTCTTACAATTGTGGCACTAGCCCTGAGAGTTTGTAAGGAGGATTCTGCAGGGTGGAGAGGACTGTTACAGCCATTGTCTTTTCTGGTGTGTAGCTGGATACCTGGTGGCCTGTCTGGTTTCATTTCTTCCCTGAGACATGGTAGAAATTGATACAACTGAGTGACTTGCTCAGCCATTTGAGAGTCAACCACATTGCTACGGCTTTGGAGCTCCATTAAGGCAAAACTCGGTGAGGATGGCAGATTTCTTTCCCTGAGGGGCAAGAGTGAGTCAGATGGGTTTTGCAGACGATCAGCAATGCTTTCACGGTCATCAGAAGATTCTTAATGCCAGATTTTTCCTCATTGAATTCAAATTCCAGTATCTGCCATGGCAGGATTTGAACTCAGGCTCTTGGAACATTAGCTGAGGGTCTTGAATAATACTCTCATGATAATACTAGCAGTCCATTGTCTCCCTGTATATAAATTTATCAACAGATTTTCAGGTAGGGTTTTTCTTCACTTGTGGCGTGTGACTGACATTGGCTGGGCCTGCACTTATTGCCTGTCCTAGTTATCCTTGGGAAAGTGGTGAAGTGAGTTTCCTTCTCTAACCACTGCAACCCACATTCTGTGGCTCAACCCACAATTCCATTAGGGAGGAACACAAACTGAAGTTGCTGGAAAAGCTCAGCAGGTCTGGCAGCAACTGTGAACAAAAAATCAGAGTTAACGTTTCAGGTCCAGTGAGCCTTCCTCAAAACTCCCCATTAGGGAGGGATTTCCAGGATTTTGATCCAGTGACAGCAAAGGATCAGCAATACATTCCCAAGTGGTACAATTCAACTCTGGGATCATTAAGGCTCAACAGTGCTGAAGGTATCATAGATTCTTTCTACCTGGGTGAACATCACAAGATGAATCTAAATGCCTCTGATGAGGACCAAGATGAGGAGAAATTTCTTCATTCACGGAACTGTTGCTCTTTGGAAATTTCTACCTCAATAATTACACTTTCTCCATCCATGCATATTTGCAAAAACAGAGATCAGTAGGACTTCTGGTCACCAAGTGATGGAAGGGATATGGCAAATATACTGTGAACATGGAGTGGTGTAAAAGTTCAGCCATAATCTTAGTGAATGTGAGATAGTTTTGATGGGTCAGACGGCTGACTCTGGTTCCCTTTGGTTTATGTCTCTTATACCCTGGTAGTGATCTTGTAGATCTGAGCCTTGACTTTGTGTGATATTGCAAAATTGGTGATTGTGAGTCAATCACCCCTTCTACGTCCCTTACTATGTTCATTTGCATTAGCTAGAATGGAAATACAAACTGAGACAGAAGAGAAACAGGCTGATGTCCCCTTCTGCAAACACTCCCCTTTGCTGTCCTCCCTCACTCCTGATCCTCTCTGGTAGGCCCAGTCATGGTTCTTGTTCAGATTTATGTGATCTGTTGTTGGCAGTTTCCATGCATTAACTACTCATACAATCAATGTGTGAAATAAGAACATTTAAACTAAGAGAAGCCTTATGTGGGTTTCTTCCACCTTTAAGACTTGGAGCTAAAGTTAACTAGAACATTCTGTAACAGAAAGTAATAACAAACCAGAAATATGATTGATATCTCTGCACAGCTACAGTAAACAAAGTCCATAATTATACATATTGAATGGTAGGTTTTCCAGGAATCATACGAAATAGAACATTTATAAAGCTTAGCATTGTTAAATCTTTCCTGGGGATAAATGGGGCTTTATTACAGAAAATTATATAGACTATACAGCACAGATGAAAAGACATTCAGTAGCAACTTCCAAGTCTACACTCCCTAGCACCTTGAAGGACAAGGGCAGCAGGTGTTTGGGAGCACCACCATCAGGGTCCTCTCCAAGCTACACATCATCCTGACTTGGAACCATATCACCACAATAACTATATCACTGTCATTGCTGTTTCAAAATTCTGGAATTCCCTTTGTAATTGTTCTGCGGGTGTACCCATACCACATGGACTGCACCCGTTCAAGCAGCTGGCTCACCAGCTCGTTCTCATGAGTTTATGGATGGGCAATAAACACTGGTCTTGCCAGTGACACTCACATCCCAAAAATTAATTTGCAAATTGTGTCATACTCGAGCCTTATTTCATCCATCCTCAGCCAACTCTAGAACATTCTAATCCCTTTAGCTGCATGCACTTATCTTGTTTCCCTTTAATTGCATCTATGCTATTCATACAAGTTACATCCTACGGTAGGGTGTTCCTCACTCCCAATATGCTTTGGGTCAAGAGATTTCTTCTGAATTTCATTTCTGATTTCTTGGTGACCGTCATGACATGGTGCACTTAACAGGACAAGTTGCAAGAATGACAATTCAAGAGGAAAATCTACACTTGATCTGCATTGGAAGAGAGGGCTGATTTGTGGCCAAGCAGCCTTTGATTGATAAAGACATCTATTAGACCAACTACAAGCCTTGTCTTCTAAAGACTAAATATGATAGTGCAGTAGCCAGTCTTGAGGTTTCAGTGCAATGCCAAGGGGCAATAACACGGTCAGAGGTGCTCTTTACAAATGTAATCTTAAATTGTATCTCCTATCAAGTTGATACAAAGGATACCTCATTTCAGCAAAGAGCTGTGGTATTATTCATGGTACCCTGGGCAATATTTATCCCTCAACCATTATCCCTTCATTAGCTCATTACTGTGTGTAAATTGGCTACTGAATTTCCTACATTGTAAACGCAACTACACTTCATTGGCTATCAAGTATTCTGGTTGCTTTAAGATTGTGAAAGGTGCTAAATAAATGCAGGTTCTTCTGTTGTGTGCATTCAATGAATACAGACAAAAAGTGCCAACATATTAATACCTGCCTAGGAACATAGGAACTGTACTCAAACATAGTCCACAAATTCATGGCATGGCATATCTGCTACTCTAAAATTACTATCACACTAGTGGATCAAATTAAAGCAAAGCACTGTGGATACTCAAGATGTGAAATCAAAACAGCAAGTACTGGAGAAATTCCATAGGTCTGGCAATATCTGGAAAGTGAGAAACAGAGTTAATATTTCAAGTCCAAGATTCTTCTTCAGTACAGCCAGACGATCAACACTGGTTCAATGGAGATGGCAGGATAACATGCGAAGAGCAGCACCAGGCATACCTAAAAACGAGGTGCCTACCTGGTGAAGCTACAGCACAGGACTACTTAAGCATCAAACAGAATGAAAAGGTAAAGGTGAAGCTGCTATAGTCCCACTCTTTCATTAGAAGTGCTGGTTTAATCTGAGGGTCACTGCTCCTCAGGCAAGGGTCAGTTTGAGAAGATGGGACCTTCATGGTAAACTCAGTGAATATGAGAATTGAACCCATACTATTTGCTTCACTCTGCATTGCAAACCAGCCATCCAGCCAACTGAGCAGCAAGTATTATACAGGACTAAATGATTCCATGACCAACAGATCAGATCTAAGCTCTTGCCTCATCCAGTCATGAATGGCGATTGACAATCAACCAACTTACTGAAGAGGACACTCCACAAATATTCCCTTTACAAATGAAGAAGGATCCCAGCACATCAGCGTAAAAGTATACACAACATCTTCAGTTAGAAGGTCTGAATTGATGATCACATCTTGGTCTCGTCCAGAGGTCCCAGCATCATAGATGCCAATCTTCAGCCAATTCGATTCACTCTGTGATATCAAGAAATTGTTGGAGGCGTTAGAAACTCCATAGGCTTTGGACCCTGAAAACATTTGGGCAATAATACTGAGAACTTGTGTTCCAGAACTTTCTGCAGCCCTAGCCAAACTGCTTCAGAATCATTACAAAATGTGCATCTACCCAGCAGTGAGGTAAATTTCCCAGAAATTTATCCACTGAAAATATAATAACAAATCCAACCCAGTCAGTTACTGCCACATCAGTCTCTCAGCCGCCTTTGTAAGTGGTCATTGACAATTGCTTTCAATAACCTGCTCACTAAGACTCAGGTGTCTTCCAAAAGGAAAGCTTAGCTCCTGACTTCAGTATTGACTTGGTTCAAACATGGACTAAATAGTTGAACTTCAAAAAGGAAGTAAGAGCGACTGCTCTTGATATCAAGGCTGCATTTGACAAGCGTGTTATCAAGGAACCTTGCAAAATTAGAGTCAGTGGGAATTAGGGTCAAACGCTCTGCTAGATGGAGTCATACCTGGCACATAGGAAAATAATTATGGCTGTTGGAGGCCAGTCATCTCAGCCCCAAGATGTCTCTTTAGGAATTCCCCAGGGCAGTGTCCTAGGCCCAACCATCTTCAGCAGCTTCATCAACGACCTTCCCTCCATTAGAAGGCCAGAAATGGGGATGTTTACCGATATTTGCACAATGTTCAGCACCATTTGCGATTCCTCAGTTTCTGAAGCAATACATGTTCAAATGAAACAAGATCCGGACAAAATCCAGGCTTGGGCTGAAAAGTGATGAGTAACATTCATGCCACACAAATGCCAACCAATGACCATCTCCATTAAAAAGGAATCTAACCATCTCCCCATAGCATATGTCAGCATTGCCATCATTGAGCACCCCATGATAAATATCGTAGGTTTGCTATTGACCAGAAACTGATCTGAATCGGGCATATAAATATAGTGGCTACAAGAGTTAGGAACACTGACCTTACCTCCTGATTCTCAGAGCCTGTCTAGCAACTACAAGATACAAGTAATGTGTGATGGAATACTCCCCACTTGCCTGGATGAGTACAACTGTAACAACATTCAAGAAACTTGACACCATCCAGCACAGAGCTGCCCACTTGGTTGGTAGCACATCCAAAAACACTTATTCCCTTCATAACTCATGCATAATAGCGACAATGTATACCAATGACAATGTTCACTGCAAATCTTCACCAAGGCTTCTCGGACAGCACTTCCCAAACACACAACCACTCCCTCTAGAAGGACAAAGGCAGCAGATATATGGGAACACCATCATCTGCGAGTACCCCTCCAAGCCACTTGCCATCCTGACTTGGAAATGTATTGCTTTTCCTTCACTATCACTGGGTGGAAATCACTCCCTAACAGTGCTGTGGACCTACCTACACCAAATGGACTGCAGCTGTTCAAGTTGGCAGCTTAACATCATCTAGTTAAGGGCATCTAGTGGTAAGCAATAAATGTTGCCACTGCCAGCGATGCCCACATCTTAGAAATAATTATTTTTTAAAAAGCCCCATCAGTGTATGCCGCTGTGCAAATTAGCTATCACAGCATGGCAGCAGTTAAGTTGCATCTACAGATATCAATGCTCTTGGACAAACACACAGATTAGAAGCTGTCGGGGCTCCCATTGCTGATTACCATTACTTACTACCCAGTTAGAATACAACTGCACCAACTCATCACCATCTCATTCACTATTGTCCTTTAGGGAAGGAAACTGCCATCCTTACTTGGTCTGGCCTACATGTGACTCCAGGCTCACTGCAATGTGATTGACTCTTAATTGCCCTCTGGGCAACTAGGGATGGGCAATAAATGCTGGCCCACCCAGCAAAGCCCTCAGCCCCTGTGAATGAATAAAAATACTCCTCCCCCTATCACAGCGGATTGGAACTAAAGGAGTAGAGTACAACATCCAGTAGAGTGTCATGCTTCAAGTCATCCCATGTAAGATGGAGTCTGAAACTTTTATATCCTCAGGCCACACGCTATAATACGGCATAATATCATGAATATGTCCCATAGAGGAATACTGACATGTAGACTATGAGACACTACACAAAATCCGACTTCCCTTCCAAAACAAAATCTTATACCAAACAGACCCTACATTGTTGTACATTGTCACACATTGTCAGTTTTATTGTTTATGAAACCGAGTTTATTACACTAACATTTCAAACTTCAATGTAAAATCTTGTGATTGGCGAGCTACATGTTGTTCTCTGATGGGCTTTTTTGATACTTGTCTTGCCTAGCTGTCTGTCCTTTCGTGACATAGCACCATAATCAGTAATGACTTTGCATGATCTGTATTTGTTGAGTATTTTAGAAACCTTTGCTGGTCATCGAGTGCTTATATTTGGATTTTAAAAGCTAACAGCTTATATTTATGTCAATAGTGAATTTCTTGCCAAATTTGTATGTGTGATCTTACGTGATGCCAAATACAAGCGCTTAAGTTTCACTCTATGTTGGAATAGTTGCCTTACATAAGTGACAGGGTTTTCAAACCAAACGCAATAAATTTTTCATCTCGCAAAAGATACACAGAACCTGGTATAATGAAGCCCACACCCAGAGTGGAAATGCTCACTGTCCACAGGATTCCATGGCTTCTGATAAGCTGCTTGACCATCATTACCCAAACAGCAGAACTGACTGGGGCCACTATTCTGAATCAGCAGGACAGCTCCAGCTGAGAATGACCCTGACCCAGATGGAGATCTCCACAACAATCTGACTGACCCACCTCCAATGCCCATACTTAATCTGCTGGACTGATCATGGTCTAATCCCTGGACTGCAAAGAAGAAGGACTCATGAACTCTGGCAGGACCACGTAGCTGGCTGACCGTGGCCGACCCCCTGGACTTGAAGCAGACAAGCCCATTGATTGACTGTGACAGTCCCCCTAACTGGCTGTAGTCCCCTTCACCCCATAAAGGACTTCCCCCTTTCGACTTTCACACATGGCCATTTGCTTGTGGTATGTGCTAGGTGTTCACCATGTAAACTGCTGACACATGTGACAGCTGTGACACTCAGGTAGCACAGTGCTACACAGTGAAATGTCGACCATTTGGACTGGTCAGTTCTCCCCATCACCACCACTGCCTGCATTTCCCTCTTGATGGAAAAGCGGTAGGAAGTCTGTGACTGGGACCCAGCTGTACAGTTGGAAAGCAACATAAGCGACTCAGAGACTGGCAGCCAGCAAGTCAACACCAGCATCAACAAGAGCGTGCTAAGAAAACATTTGAAAGTGGACAGCTTCCAAATAAGGGACAGAGCAACTGAGTGCAAAGAAAACAAGAGCCATGAGCTGCGTGCTATGCAGATGAATGAGATAAATGTGTGCCTATGCAGAGAGACCTGGCAACAGCTTGCAAGTCAGGGTGTCCACGAACTCCAAGTAAAGGTGTTGGAGGGCTGAAGTAATGCAAAAGCCTGCCTGAGAGCTGGCGTGGTGATGTGGTGAGGCTGGTGGCTTGCCAATGCCAGCAATGTTTGAATGAAGGATTGAGAAGGTTGTGGAGCATGCGGGGATGGACACAGTCGGACGACAGCCAAGGCAAACTATCGGTGAGCAGACGCTGCCAGAAACCCACTCTGGTTTACAGCCAGGAATTTGTTGCAGCTAGTTTCTCCACGAAGGAGAGGAGGATTGGAAGTGGGCTACGAAAAGGCATAAAAACAGAAAGAACTTTGAATGCTGGGAATCAGAAACAGAAAAGAATGTTGGAAAAGTTCAGGTCTGGCAAGGTCTGGAACATTAACTCTGATTTCCCTCTACAAGTGCTGCCAGACCTGCTGAGCTTTTCCAGCAATTTCTGTTTTGGTTAAAATAAGGCATATTGGGCCTTCAGTGAGATGGAAATGCTCAGAAATAAAGCGTTTGTTTCTCAACAGTGAGATTTTGAGAACACTGTTGCTTCTGAGGGAAAATCATAAAAGATTTTCTCAATGTCAAGGATTTGATTTTGTGATCACATTATATTTTCCTGCCATTGTTCACACCACACAAAGCAGGGGAAAGTCCCACCATTTTGTTTAACTCGATGCAGTGTCTCTTGAACCTACAGCCTTCTGAATTAGAGACAGAATATTATGTCTAAATGGATGATCCCAAACTGCTTGCTAGAAGCGCGATTAAAATCTCAAATACAATTGTGTAGGGCACTCAAGATTCTCAGTCCCATCCCTTCCACCTCGATATTGCCAGTGTCCAGTTATCAGAGTGGATTGCCAACTTATTCCCAACATGCAAGACCTACAGTCAAAGACCTAACAGTACTGCCATTGCAAAGAAATTATCCCTAAAGTTTACATCAAGTTTGGATCAAAAAGTGTAGGATGGTAAATTCAAAATTATTCAATATGAATATATGAGTTTAGGTCCAAAACCTCCTTTTATCAAGACAGATTATTAAAGTTCTGACACAGGCCCTAATTCTTCATTCAGCCTGTCAATGACAAGCTTTCCAGCTGCTCCAGAACCCATAGTCAACTGGATTTGTACTGTTTATTAAAAAAAGTATTACATTAGCAGTACCTCTTGAGACTAAAAGTATTAGACAGTTAAATCTCTTTAAAAGGTACCAAAATTAATGAAAGCCTTGATGCTTCTGGCATTTTAATATCTTAGCAGCATACACTGAGTGGTTGAGAGGGCTTCTCTCGAACTTTTTCAATACACCAGTCACTCAGATCAACCCTATCGGCTGCACTCTCATTACTCCTTCCTGTAGTGGGATTATGTGTAGGATTTGACGGTCTCATTCCTGCTAACATCACAAAGCCAGATAATTGTCCTCCTGAAACTGTGTTAAATTTAAGTAAATTATATATATATTTAATTAATTCTGCAGTAATATATTAGCCACAAAGAAGGTGCTGGGTGACCCAAGAGGTTAATACATTGCCTTCAAAGTTGCTCATAGACTGGGCTATTTTTCCCCTGGTGCATAGGAGGCTGAGGGGTGACCTTATAGGGGTTTATAACATCATGAAGGGTATAGAAAAGGTGAATAGCAATGATTTTTTTCCCAAGAGTAGGGGAACTCAATACCAAAGGGTGTGATTTTAAGGTGAGAGTAGAAAGATTTGAAAGGGCCCTGAGGGATAACTTTCTCACACAGCGCGTGGCTCATATGTGGAATGTACGGCCAGAGGAAGTGGTAGATACAGTGGCAGTTACAACATTTAAAAGGCGTTTAGACAGGTACATGAATAGTAAAGATTTAGAGGGGTATGGGCCAAACACAGGCAAATGGGATTAGTTTAGTTTGGGAAATCTGGTTGGTATGGATGAGTTGGACCCTGCTTCTATGCTGTACAACGCTATGACTCAATGACACAGAGCAGACCAATGGGGCATGGAGTTTTCTCGTTCTCCCCATCAACTGCAAGTGCAAGTAAGAGTATAAGAAACAGTAGCAGGATTAAGACATGCTCTTTCCAAGTCTGTTCAGCCATTGCATATGATCATGATTCTCAGACTTAATTTCACTTTCCCGCCTGCTCCCCATATCCCTTGGTTCCACGAGAGACCAAAGATCTGTCTATTTCAGCCTTCAGTCAACAATGGAACATTCACAGCCTTTTGGAGTAGATTTTTAAAGACACAGAACTCTTTGAGTAAAGAAATCTCTCCTCATCTCAAACCGAATGACTGTCTTTTCCTGAGACGCTGTATCCATGTTCTAGGTTTCGCCACCAGGAAGATCTACATCTCAGTGCCTATCAGGCCAAACCTCTTCGGAATTATTTTTGTTTCAACAGGATCACCTCTCATTCTATACTCCAAAGAGAATAGACCCAATTTACCAGCCTCTCAACATAGGACAACCCTCTCATAATCTAGACTAGCATAGCTAGTGCAGTGCTGAGGGAGAACTGCATAGTCAGAGGACCTTCATTCACATGAGCTATAAAAATATGGCCTTGTCTGGTCCCTCACGTAAAGGTAAAATTTCACACATCATATTCCATCATAATAACAGGGTCACAATCATTGAATCCTCCACTTAACACCTCCAAGGTGCTGTGCCCTAAGGAGAAAGACCATCACCAGTTTGAGTGGGTCATCGCAGTGTCATTAGTATGAGATTATGACCGGCTTTATGTTGCGAATTGCATTTGCTGATGGTATCTCCTTCATTCTGCCACCATTTCATTTCAAATTGGCCTTTGTTTATTTAAACAAGAATGTGCTTGCTTTGGAAGTTGTGTAGCGAACATTTACTGTATAAATGACAAGGATTTTGAAAATGCTTTACAATCAATGAAGTAATTTTGAAGTATAGTCATCATTGTAATATGCAAAAAAAGGTGTCCATTCAGCAGACAATATTGGAAAGTTCCAATTTCTCCAAGATAGTTTCCTACATTACAGCGGTAACTACATCTACATGTCAAATTATCTCACTGGTTAGAAAGTGCCTATGGGCATCCCATGTCATGATAGGTGCTATATAAACACAAACCTGGTTGTCTTTATTTGCATCTGTTCCACAATGTAATATTTTACAATAATTAAAATGCAACATTTGAATATGAATTAGCTTTATTGTCACGTGCTCAACTGAGTACAGTGATAAGTTCATAAGTCGCTCCTTACAGTGCCAGCTTAGATACAAAGGTACCCAGAAATGAAGAGAAAAGTTACATTACAGCAATACATGGAATAATTGTACATCAAAATAAAGAGGAAAAGTTAAACAAACCAACATCACAGTCTCTCTCTCCAAGGGCTCTCTGCAGCTCACCAGGTAATCTGACCACTGGTTGTCACTACCCTCCGCACTGGGCCGGTGCCACCGCCCTCCGCACTGGGCCGGTGCCACCGCCCTCCGCACTGGGCCGGTGCCACCGCCCTCCGCACTGGGCCGCTGGTGTCCCCACTCCAGCCGCTGGCCTCCCTGCTTCAGGCTGCTGTATGGCGGATGCTAGAGATCTGAAACAAAGAAACACAGAAAGTGATTGAGAAATTCAGCGAATTTGGCAGCATTTGTGCATAGAGAAGCAGAGTCAATGTTTCAAGTCAAATTCTGAAGAAGAGATATACTGGACTCAAAACATTATCTCTGTTTCTCTCTTCATAGATTCTGCCAACCCTGTTGAGCTTCTCCAGCTTTTTCTTTTTGTGATATTCTGTTCTTCCTCGCATTTATTTGTTAGTTTCTGTGTTCATTTTCTGGTTTTCCCTCAGCTTTAACCAATACACCACATGGAATAAAATGAAACAACCTAAAACCAGCAACCGTAGTCCGCAGTGATGTAGAATACATGCAGTCCAGAATCAGAAGATGCAACTCAACTGATAATAAAGTGTGAAGCTGGATGAACACAGCAGGCCAAGCAGCATCTGAGGAGCACAAAAGCTGACGTTTCGGGCCTAGACTCTTCATCACTCTCTCTGATGAAGGGTCTAGGCCCGAAACGTCAGCTTTTGTGCTCCTCAGATGCTGCTTGGCCTGCTGTGTTCATCCAGCTTCACACTTTTATCTTGGATTCTACAGCATCTGCAGTTCCCATTATCTCTTATTCAACTCAACTGGTCTATTTCAGAGATTATGTTTCATGTAAATGTCCTTGCATCGTCTTCACCTAAATGCCAGCAATATAACCTTCTATTTAAAGGCAAAATACTGTGGATGCTGGAAATCTGAAACAAACACAGAGAAAGTTGGAGAAGCACAGCAGATATGGCACCATCAATGGAGAGAGACAGAGAGTTAACGTTTCAAGTCAGCAATGATTCTTCTTGAACATTAACTTTGTTTTGCTACCCTTTTATTTGTCTTTTTCTCTCTAACTTCTCCTTAAATGCAGCTATACTGCTTGCCTCAACCAGACCTTGCACCTTTTCTAAACTCCCTCTCATGGCATGTAGACGTCAGTGAAAAGGCCAGCATTCCATTCTTAATTGCCTGTGAGAAGACAATGAAGAGTTGCCTTCTTAAACCACTGCTGTCCATTCTGTAGCAGCTCAGATCAACTGAGTGGCTTGCTCAACTATTTCAGAAGGCAGCCATAAGACAACCATATTGGTGTAGCATATAGCCCAGACAGATACACATGACAGATTTCCTTCTCTAAAGGTCAATTGTGAAAGTAGATTCACCAACTTTAAGTACATTTAAGTCATCATTGTACAAGCATATGGACGTACATGGAATAGTGTAGGTTAGATGGGCTTGAGATCGGTATGACAGGTTGGCACAACATCGAGGGCTGAAGGGCCATTACTGTGCTGTAATGTTCTATGTTCTAAGACATCAATTCCAGATTTTGTGTTAATCAGTGATAATGGGAACTGCAGATGCTGCAGAATCCAACTTGGTGAAATATGAGGCTGGATGAACACAGCAGGCCCAGCAGCATCTCAGGAGCACAAAAGTTGACGTTTTGGGCATAGACCCTTCATCAGAGAGGGGGATGGGGTGAGGATCCTGGAATAAATAGGGAGAGAGGGGGAGGTGGACCGAAGATGGAGAGAAAAGAAGATAGGTGGAGAGGAGAGTATAGGTGGGGAGGTAGGGAGGGGATAGGTCAGTCCAGGGAAGACGGACAGGTCAAGGAGGTGGGATGAAGTTAGTAGGTAGGAGATGGAGGTGCGGCTTGGGGTGGGAGGAAGGGGTGGGTGAGAGGAAGAACAGGTTAGGGAGGCAGAGACAGGTTGGACTGGTTTTGGGATGCAGTGGGTGGAGGGGAAGAGCTGGGCTGGTTGTGTGGTGCAGTGGGGGGAGGGGACAAACTGGGCTGGTTTTGGGATGCGGTGGGGGAAGGGGAGATTTTGAAGCTGGTGAAGTCCACATTGATACCAGTGGGCTGCAGGGTTCCCAAGCGGAATATGAGTTGCTGTTCCTGCAACCTTCGGGTGGCATCATTGTGGCACTGCAGGAGGCCCATGATGGACATGTCATCTAAAGAATGGGAGGGGGAATGGAAATGGTTTGCGACTGGGAGGTGCAGTTGTTTATTGCGAACCGAGCGGAAGTGTTCTGCAAAGCGGTCCCCAAGCCTCCGCTTGGTTTCCCCAATGTAGAGGAAGCCACACCGGGTACAGTGGATGCAGTATACCACATTGGCAGATGTGCAGGTGAACCTCTGCTTAATGTCGAAAGTCATCTTGGGGCCTAGGATAGGGGTGAGGGAGGAGGTGTGGGGGCAGGTGTAGCATTTCCTGCGGTCGCAGGGGAAGGTGCCGGGAGTGGTGGGGTTGGAGGGCAGTGTGGAGTGAACAAGGGAGTCACGGAGAGAGTGGTCTCTCTGGAAAGCAGACAGGGGTGGGGATGGAAAAATGTCTTGGGTGGTGGGGTCAGATTGTAGATGGCGGAAGTGTCGGAGGATGATGCGTTGTATCCGGAGGTTGGTGAGGTGGCGTGTGAGAACGAGGGGGATCCTCTTTGGGCGGTTGTGGCGGGGGCGGGGTGTGAGGGATGTGTTGCGGGAAATGCGGGAGACGCGGTCAAGGGCGTTCTCGGCCACTGTCGGGGGAAAGTTGCAGTCCTTGAAGAACTTGGACATCTGGGATGTGCGGGAGTGGAATGCCTCATCGTGGGAGCAGATGTAGCGGAGGCGAAGGAATTGGGAATAGGGGATGGAATTTTTGCAGGAGGATGGGTGGGAGGAGGTGTATTCTAGGTAGGTGTGTTAATCAATTGAGGTTAACTTCCACAAGCTGCTGTGGTAGGATTTGAACCCATCTCCTTAGAGCATTAGCCGAGCAGCCTGAGGATTACTGATCTGATGATATTACCACTGCATCATCATCTCCCCCAAAATTCTGCTGTTTCCCACAAGCAAAACCTGGCTCATCCAAGAAAAGTTTCAACTTGTCTTTAATTTTAATTAGTGCTGAATGAGTTTTCAGCTCCATGTTTCAACTTTTAGTTCCCAAGATTACAGCAAGACAGAATGGATCCAATTATTTTTGACAGTAATTTGATAACTTAATGTTTTATTGGTGTGTTCAAGATCTTTCTGTGGATTGATTTAGCTGCATTTTTGCACAACTTATTCATTCTATTTTAATTACATTTCTGGTTATATTTATCAAGTCTTGGGGATACAATTGTTTAACATTTTGACACTTCACTTCTGGTATTTTGGCTGACATGATGGTGCACTATTCGTTAGGAAATTGTTTGGAAATTTGTTAGGAAAGATCATTTTTTAAAGTCACTCATGGGATCAAGGTAACACCAGCTTGACCAGCAATCTGTGCCCATCCCTCGTTTTCTGTCATTAGCAGATGGTACACTTTCTCCCTGAACCACTGCAGTCTATTCATTCTTTTTAGACATTGGTACAACTGGATGGGCTGCTGGACCATTTGAGAGAGCAGTTAAGAGGCAGCAGCATTGCTGTGGGTCTGGAGTCACATGTAGGCCAGACCATTAAAGATGGCAGATTTCCCTCCTGAAAGAGCATTAGTGACCCAGATGGTTTTTACAATTGACAATGCTTTTATGATCACCATCAGACTTTTCATTCCAGATTTTCTATTAAGTTCAAATTCTGCCATGGCTGGATTTGAGCCCAGGTCCTCATAAAATTAGGTGGGTGCCTGAATTGCACACCAGTGATGATGGAGCTACACCATCTCTCTTTCAGGTGCAAGCTCTGTTCATGGACTTGTTTTTACATGGCAGAGGATTACAATCAGAGTGATTTTTGGACTGGTAACATTTCAAAAGCTGTTGATTAGACTTTGCTTGTTTCCTAAATATGCCTTGCCTCTTCATCTCATCAGGTTTTACCAGTGGACTCAGTGCTCATCTACCCTCCGACAGAAAGGTTCCTGAGGATGTGATGACAGAGGGTATCACATTAAAAGGACCTTACCAATTGGTCAGAGGCTTTAAGGCAGCTGGGTGGGAAATGCAACAGAAACAATGGAGATAAAAGACTGCAGATGCTGGAAATCAGAAACAAAGGCAGAAATAGCTGGGAAAACTCAGCAGGTCTGGCAGTATCTGTAGAGAGAAAGCAAAGGTTATGACACCTTGGGTCCAGTGACCCTTCTTCAAAATTGATTGTAACTAGGAAAAAGTTGCTGTCTGTACTGAAGATTGAGGTGGGGGGCAGTAAACGATAGGTGGAAATGAAGTCCAGAGAGGGAGAACAACAACTGGACAGACATAGGATTGGGTCAGTGTGGAGAATCACTCACTGCCAGTGGGGATTATTAGTGGCTGACAACAGGTGTTTTGTGGGGGCAATGACCATGTGATGACAAGGCCTGGTGTGTAGGTGTTGGGGTAAGGATATAGAAGAAGGTTCCTCAGGCACTAAAATTGCTGAACTCGATATCAGGTCCTGAAGGCTGCAGGGTTTCCTTGGGGAAAAATCAGATGCTGTTCTTCCAGCTTGAGCTGCAGCAAACCTGAGACAGAGGTGTTGGCCTGGGAACATGGTGGTGTGTCAGAGTGCCAGGCAGCTGGAAGCACAGGGACATTTTTGCGGGCAGAGCATAGTCGTTCTGCAAAGTGGTTGTCCAGTCTGTGTTTCATCTTCCCAATGTAGAGGAGACCAGAAAGAGGAGAAACAAAGTACAGCTCATTAAAAACTATGCTTGGAGACCATACTCTGGAACTTATAGACAAAGGTGTTCTTAAAGCTGTGGCCATGTATTAGCTGGGTATGATTCCATGTCATGACCTCCCCAATGGGAAGCATTGTACCTTGGAGTACAGCTCAGAGTACAGCAGACAATCTTACAGGTTTTAGTAGAGGATAGAATATCACAAACTGGACATTCACAGCTTGCCTTCTGTGCGTACACAACTACCCAGGGGAATACAGTTCTAAATTTATACCACTTTAAAAGAAGTGAACTTTTGCTAACAGGCCCTGTGGGAACCGATGTAGAGAATGTAATTGGCTTCTACCCTATCACACAACTGATCAAATCAATAAATAAGTAATGTGATCCTGGACATAAGCTTTGAATGTCACTGTGCATAGTGCACACTTCCAAATCCTCTTGTGGTTCTGTGATTTCCCACAACAATAAAGATATCTTATTGCATTGGGATCGGAGAAGACTTAGCTGGATGGTTGGTTGATAATCTTTTTTGAATCCTGCTGACTGACAGTGTAGCACAACAAAGAGATAAATCTGAACTCACAAACTCTTCCTCCCTGCATCTGCAAAATGGGGCAGAAACAAAACTCAAGGCATTAGTTTCTCATCTCTGCTTCAAATCTCTCAGGCCCTGCTGTTAGTGACAACTGGGTTAATGCAATAGCTAGCTTTACAATGCTATTCAAAGAAGGAGGGATGTGCATTTATGTATCACCAGTTGTGGTATTGCAAAGTAACTAAGTGCTGTAACGCAAGAAACACAGCAACCAATTTCAGTAGATTTTCATAACACATTAATGGCCAGATAATCTTTTTTGAGGATGTTGATTGAAAGATAGATATTGACCAAGAGACCAGGGATAATTTGGATTCAACATAAAGATGCTAGGCAGCGTCAGCAGCTTGCACGAAGCACAGCACATAACCTTTACTGCTTGATGAGTTGGCTGCAATGTATAGACAAGCCTCTGAAGTAGGACTTGAACCCACAGCCTTCAAAGTCAGTGTGAGTATCACAAACTAAACTATAGTAACGTGTTTCTTTTAATAGAACAGGCAGACAGAATTTAAGACAAGTGAGTTGACATGTTCTCGTTATTAAATCTCACAGCAAGAAGTTTGCAGGATATTTAAACTTTGCAATACTCCAGCTCAGCCTGTCCTCCCTCCCTCAACCAGTCTACAGACTGCAATAATTTCAGCTTGACATCAGCCTGTTCCTAAGGTATAGGATGAATATTACTTTTTTTTGTTGTGTGGGGCTTTCTGGATGGTTTTTCACTGCGAGCCCAAGAGACTCTCCGCCCCACTCCCTCTCCGACATGTCCGTCCTCCAGTGTCACAGTGACTTTGAACATAAATTTGAAGAACAATACCTTATCCTCCATCTGGGCACCTTGCAGCCCAGAGGACTCAACATTGAGCTCTCCAATTTCAAGTAACCTTCCCGCCTATCTTCCAGCCTTTTCCCTTTCCAGCCCCACCTCCTCCCTTGTATCCCACTTTCTGACCCTCCCTTCCTGCCGCCACCCGGATTCATTCCTCCCATCGACCAACCAGAACATACCAACCACCAGTGTCCACCTATCACCAGCATTCTGCTTCTACCTGTCCCCCACTTTATTATCTGCAGCTCCCTCTACCCCTACACCAGTCCTAAAGAAGGGCACTACCTGAAACTGCTCCTTTCCTCCAGATGCTGCCTGGCCTGCTGTGTTCTTCCTCCTGTTTGTCTACCTTGGATTCCAGCATCTGCAGGTTTTTATTGTCTGTAAATAAATTGGTATCTATTGTGTGGGCAGAGTCCAGGAGGTCCTGGGGCATGGAGTGCTGGAAAAACCGCGCTTCCTTCTCCACCAGCACCAGCTGTGGAGCTCATACCAAAAAACTATGCCAGTTTGGTCCAAAATTGGCAGCTAGGCTAAAGCAGTCTTAGCTGTCTGGTGGAGTGGCCCATGCTGTAAGGAGAAGATCAATGACCTTCTGCGCTCTTCCAGTGTAAGCGCTACCATCTTCTTTCTGAAACCTCACACTCACTGTCTCTGCCACTGCACTAACATCCCACCAAGGCTCATACGCTACCTCTCTCACTGCTGCCTGCAACGCCTTCCCTCACTTGCTGTCACACCACTAAATAAAAACAAAACCGCCAGAACTGCGGATGCTGGAAATCAGAAACAAAAAGACAGAAGTTGCTGGAAAATCTAAGCAGGTCTCACAGCGTCTGGAGAGAAGTCAGAGTAAACATTTGGATCCAGTGACCCTTCTTCAACACCACTGACCCAGCATGCCATCTGTGCTGTTCGTCACCTCACCTACAATGAAGGTAACAGCTGGGTCATCCACTTTCAGCTCCCAGCACTGCATCTGCCTCACTTTAGGACTCAAGCAGCTCACAAAAAAGCTCTTCCTCCCTTAGCTGGAGAACATCCTGACACTGAATGCCTAGAGTGGCTGACTGACTGTGTCCAAATCCCCTGGACTGGCATTGGACCAAGTTGACCTAGGGTGCTGGGATCCCCTGAATGAATGCCTTTGACATGACTGAGCCTGCTGACAACCAGAAAGAGAGTTTCCTTCCCTTAGACCAAAAGGCCATCAGACCATAAGGCACAGGAGCAGAAATTAGACCATTCAAGACTGCTCTGCCATTCAATCATTCAACTCCATTCTCGCACTTTCTCCCCGTAATCCATGATCCCTTGACAATCAACTTCCCTCCGTCTTAAATATACTCAATGACTTGGCTTCCACAGGCTTCTGTGGCAGTGAATTCCAAAGATGCACCACTCTCTGGTTAAAGGAGTTTCTCCTCATCTCCGTTCTAAAGGGTTTTCCCTTTACTCTCAGGATGTCCCTTGGGTCTATGTAAAACATCACGACAAGACAGGCTTCATATTGCCTGATAGCTCTGGCTGAAGGGACAAAGTGCACAAAAGCAAGGCAAGTGGGGCTGTTACCAAGGCAGTTAGTAGCCATAATTCCCCTTAATAGGCAACTCTCTGCTGCCTAGTGAGGAACTCACTGTGCTACTTGGCAAAAGTATAAAAGATGGTGCTTTCTAAAATAACTCCACAAAGACCAGGATCCCATCGCCAAATCACTCTGTATTTACACATGCACAGCACATGACTCAGCTAGCTCAGGGCCAGCTCTCAGAGTGAGCAAAACCCCAGACATTCCTGTTCATATCTGCCTGCCAGGGCTCCCTGATTGCACCAGGTTTACAGCCCCAATCAGGGAATTCACTCTATGAGATCCAGCTAGCTGTCTTCATTACAATCCCTACATTTTCATTGTTGATAACAAAGTGTGGAGCTGGATGAACACAGCAGGCCAAGCAGCATCTGAGGAGCACAAAAGCTGACGTTTCGGGCCTAGACCCTTCATCAGAGAGAGTGATGAAGAGTCTAGGCCCGAAACGTCAGCTTTTGTGCTCCTGAGATGCTGCTTGGCCTGCTGTGTTCATCCAGCTCCACACTTTGTTATCTCGGATTCTCCAGCATCTGCAGTTCCCATCATCTCTGATCACATTTTCATTGTTGAGTTGGGTCTTGCCAGAGTTGCTGCACAAATCTGCGGCAAATCTTACTGTAACCCATGTCACTCTAACCCATATGAAATTCCACCCCGCATCAGTAGCTGAGAAAACAAGCAAAATAATCAAGTGAGATCAAAACCAGATCAGCCCTGATCTTACCAAATGATGAAACAAACTCAAAGGGCCAAACAGGTTACTCTTGTTCCTAAGTCTTACCTTCCCACATTTCTAATTAACTAAAAATCCATCACATCGAGCCCAACTCACCCCCAAAGTAAAACTAAGCAGGAAAATTAAAGACAAAGACCACTAGATGGAGTCTGTGCACTCCACGTGACAAATATCCGAAAATTAATAACAAGTTTGTCTTTCCTGCTCCGCCACTCGACTTTCTGGACAGCCTAGATTAATACAACAATTTATATTGATATAACACCTTTAGAATAATGAAACATCTCAGCGCGGTTCGCAGAAGTGTTATAAAACTAAGTACAACCTCAAGTCACGTAAAGAGATATGATAGCTGGGTTAGATCGTCAAAAATTTAGTCCGAAACCTAGATTTTATAGGAATGCCTTAGAAAAGGAACCCAAAGGAGAGAGGGAGAAAGGCATGGAGAGACGTAAGCCCAGGAACTGAAGACATGGCTACTAAACAGTGAACAATTTTAATTAAGGATAGGTTAGAGCCAGAATCAGAGTGCAGAGATCTTAGAGGACTGTGGTCCTGGGGAAATTATAGGGAGATGTGGGGCCATGGAGGCATTGATAAACAAAAACAAGAGTGGGATAAGTGATCTTCAGCATCCATCATTGAATGTTTTAGAATCATAGAATCCATATAGTGTAGAAGCAGGCCATTCAGCCCATCGAGTTCACACAAACATCCAAAGGACATCCCATGCAGACCTACCCTGCTTTCCCATGGCCAATCCACCTAACCTGCACGTCTTTGGACTGTGGAAAGAAAGCCACATAGACATGGGGAGAATATGCAAACTCCACTGAGACAGTCATGCAAGGCTGGAATCAAACTTGGGTCCATGGCACTGTGGGGTGGCAGTGCTAACCACTGAGCAACCATCCCCTCCTTCCTTTTTATATGGTTTACCAACTTCTTTTCCTGTCTGCTTTTACAAGTACTTTTTTTTCAGTTCTGGTAAACGGACAACTTCTATACACCTTCACAACTAGAGATTCTACAAACTTAAACTTTGCATACGCTTTCGGATCTAAACAGGGGCTGTTTACTTTATAATGAATGTGAAATTAACACTCAATGATTGATTATTTCGCTCAATTATTGGAGATGGTATCAATGAAAGTCTTGTCTGGTTAGACACACCTCATGCTGTAATAGTCTATCAGGATGAAGGGGATGTTCAAACTGCTCAACGTCCTCATCTTCCTCCCCAGAAAACTGCTGCTGTTCTCCCAACTCTTCAGCATCCACCACATCCCCAATCCCCCTGCTCCAGTGCTAGACAGGACACCAGGCAAGGACAGTGTGCACGTTCTGAATGTAATCCAAGGACTTTCCATACCGCATCAGAACCTCATTTTCAGGAGGATTATTATCAGCTCTACAATGGACCTGATAGATGAATGGGGCTACACTTTACCTATGCTGTGCACCCAGGATCTATGAGCTATGATTGCAGAGGGTAGCCCTTGTTTCCCAGTAAGAATCATTGTCACATTTCTGGAACTTGCAGGAACTGAGAGTTCGCAAGGATATAGGCATCATGGCAAATCCCAGGATATGTGATATCGATCTTGAAGATGTGGTCTCGATGGTCACAGACAACTTGTACATTGACGAAATGGAACCCTCCTCTGATGATGGAGTCAGCTAAGTGTAGCATAGTGTCAAATACCATCTATCACCATCAACTGCATCCTGCAGCTGGGGAAAAGTATCTGTGTTGGCAAAGCTTACTGTCTGGGCTGCCTACTGACCTTGTCACAGGGAAAGGAGATGAAATACATTTGAGTGCTTCCCTAGAAGAGTATAAAGGCAGTTGGAAGTTACTTAAATGGGAAATCAGGAGGGCAAAAGGGGGACATGAGATAGCTTTGGAAAATAGCGTTAAGGGCAATATGTTAAGGACAAAAGGGTAACTAGGAAGAAAATAGCCCCCCTTAAAGATCAGCAAGGCCACCTTCGTGTGGAACTGTAAGAAATGGGGGAAATACCAAACAAGTATATTGCATCTGTGCTTACAGTGGAGAAGGATATGGAAGATAGAGAACATAGGGAAACAAATTTCTTGAAAAATGTCCATATTACAGAGGAGATGATAATGGACAACTTAAAATACATGGAGGTGGATAAATCCCCAGCACCTGATCAGGTGTACCATCAAATTCCTTTGAAAGCTAGGGAAGTGATTGCTGGGCCCCTTGCTGGGATATTTGTAACATCGATAGCCTCAGGTGAGGTGCTGGAAGGCTGGAGGTGGGCTAAAATGGTGCCACTATTTAAGAAAGGTGGTAAGGAAAAGCCAGAGAACTATAGACTGGTAAGCCTGACATTGCTGATGGACAAGTTGTTGGAGGGAATCCTGAGGTCCAGGATTTGCATGTATTTGGAATGGCAAGGATTGATCAGGGATAGTCAACATGACTTTGTATGTGGGAAATCGTGTCTCACTGTCTTGATCAAGTTTTTTGAAGAAGTATCGTAAAGGATTGATGAGGGCAGAGCAGTGGATGTAATGTGTATGAACTTCAGTAAGGCATTCAACAAGGTTCCTCCTTGTAGACAGTTTAGCAAAGTTAGATCACACGGAATACAGGGACAACTAGCCATTTGGATACAGGACTGGCTCGAAGCTGGAAGACAGAGGGTGGTGGTGAAGGGTTGCTATTCAGACTGGAGGCTTGTGGCCAGGAGTGTGCCACATGGATCGGTACTGGGTCCACTGCTTTTTGTCATTTATATAAATGATTTGAATGTGAACATAGGAGGTAGGGTTAGTATGTTTGCAGATGACACCACAATTGGAAGTGTAGTGGACAGTGAAGAAGGTTACCTCAGAGCACAACGGGACCTTGATCAGATGGGCCAATGGGCTGAGGAGTTGCAGATGGAGCTTAATTTAGATAAATGTGAGGTGCTGCATTTTGGTAAAGCAAATCAGGGCAGGACTTACACACTTAATGGTAAGGTCCTGGGGAGTGTTGCTGAACAAAGAGACTCTGGAGTGAGGTTCCTTGAAAGTGGAGTCACAGGTAGATAGGATAGTGAACAAGCTGTGTGGTATGCTTGCCTTTATTGGTCAGTGTATTGAATATAGGAGTTGGGAAGTCATGTTGCTTCTGTACAGTACGTTAGTTAGGCCACTTTTAGAATACTGTATGCAGTGGAAGGATGTTACAAAACAAGAAAGGATCCAGAAAAGATTTACAAGGATGTTGCCAGGGTTGGGAGGTTTGAGCTACAGGGAGAGGCTGAGTAGACTGGGGCTATTTTCCTTGGAGCACTGGAGGCTGAGGGTTGATCTTATAGAGGTTTATAAAATCATGAGGGGCGTGGATAGAGTAAATAGACAGGGTCAATTCCCGAGGGTAGGGGATTCCAAAACTAAGGACATAGGTTTAAGTGATTTGGGAAAGATTTAAAAGGGACCTAAGGGGCAACATTTTCATGTAGAGGGTGGTGTGTGTTGGAATGAGCTGCCAGAGGAAGTGTTGGAGAGAGAAATAATGGGAGCTGCAGATGCTGGAGAATCCGAGATAACAAAATGTGGAGCTGGATGAACACGGCAGGCCAAGCAGCTTCTAAAGGGTCTAGGCCCGAAACGTCAGCTTTTGTGCTCCTAAGATGCTGCTTGGCCTGCTGTGTTCATCCAGCTTCACACTTTGTTATATGAGAGGAAGTGTCAGAGACTGGTACAATGACAACATTTAAAAGACACCTGGATGGGTACATGAATAGGAAGGGTTTAGAGGGATATGTGCCAAATGCTGGCAAATGGGATTAAATTTATTTAGGATATCTGGTCAGCATGGAAGAGTTGAACCAAAGGGTCTGTTTCTGCACTGTACATCTCAATGACTCCATCACTTTAAGTGTTGTGATCTACCACAGATTGTAGCAGTAATAGCCATCCATAAATATGAGGGCCGAGGGCTGAGAGACCCACACAGATCCCCATTGGATCCTGAGCAGTCAATAACATAAATATCGTAACATAACCAAACAACACAACATCAGTGTGGCTCTCACTTTAATAACCACTGGGATAGGAAGCCCTCACAACCCTTTCAGTTTGTAAGTCCTGCTTCAGCAGATGACACCGGTCTATGAATGTATCCTGGGACATCATTAGTCAGCAGTGATACTATGCCTTGCTCATCTGGAGGAAGTAACCTTTGAGGACAATAGACTCCTGGCCTTCTGTACTTCCTCCACATCCTGAAGGGACTTTCTGCTAGCGCAGCTTCATGTGAAAGCTGTTTGCCAGCTGCTGGTCCTGAGTTTGCTGACAGCTTGGTTCCTCCTCGGTTTCTCTGTTGTGTCATGGCCAGAGTGACAATAACATCTTTTATGGCTAGATTCATTGGTCACAATTCCAATGGTCTGTTGTGGAGAATATCAGTAATAAAGCAGCTCCTAAATAACATTAGCATTCAGAAGTAACATCACAGAAATGGCAATTTAACATTGTCTTTGATAAAGTTGGACATGGAGAACTCCAACAAGAATGGCCATGGAACGCCTATACATGGGCATAGACATAATGGTGTACATAGCTGGTTTGAAAGATGTGTGATTTATGTTTACAAACATCATCCTTCTGGAGTTTTGGTTTTAAACTAGTGCAATATGGGTGTTGGTTTATTTTTCTGAAGGGATTGAATAATTAACTGGGCTAGTCTTTCCAAAACCATAATCAAGTATGTGCCTCCTGGAGTATTAATGGTTTATGTTGTTGGGGATTCGCAATAGGAGATTTGAAGAATTTGGCTGGCTTGAGGGTTAAGAAGAATCAATGGGGATTATGAAACTTTGGAACATGAAGGTGTAGTGGAAGCTGAGTCTGTAAATGTTTTAAAGGCAGAGATAGATAGATTCTTGATAAGCAAAGGGCTGAAAGAGGACAGCATGGTGGTTCAGCAGTTAACACTGCTGCCTCTCAGATCCAGGGACCTGGGTTCGATTCGGGCCTTGGGTGACTGCCTGTGTGGGGTTTGCACATTCTCCCTGTGTCTGCATGGGTTTTGCCCAGGTGCTCCACTTTTGTCTCACAGTCAAAGTATGTGAAGCTTAGGGTGCATTGGCCATGCTAAATTGTCCATAGTGTCCAGGAATGTATAGGCTAGGTGGGTTAGCCATGGAAAACACAGGGTTACAGGGATAGGGTACAGGTGTGTGTATGGATGGGATCAGTGTGGACTTGATGGGCTGAATGGCTTGTTTCCTAAATGTTAGGATTCCATGATTCTGTTAGCAGGCAGGCTGAAATAGGAATTGGTGGTTACAATCATGTCAGCCATGATCTTATCAAATGGTCAAGTAGAGTCAAGGGTCAAATGGCCTACTCATTTTCATGTTTGTATAGTTCAGAACAAGTGCTGTGATCAAAGAGCGTGACTAGCATTCATATATATATATATATATATATATATATACACATCTTTGATAGACAGTATGGCTGTTCTTCAGAGGCTGGAGGTGAGATGTGTGTGGGGCAAAGTAGAGGAAAGTGGAGACGCTGAGCCTGTTTGTGCTTGATTGGTGCCACCTGACAACAATAAGGTAAACAATACTTAATTCACCAGCATTGACATCCCATCAAGCAGAAAAAGAATTATAATTCAAATCACCATGCTTGTAATTTCTGTTTTGATAAATATTGTGTCAAATTATGAAAGACGTGTTAAATTTGTATGAAAGCTTTCAGATTCTTGCTTACGTGAATTTGAAGAGTCCTGAAGAGGCTCTTCGCAAACACAATGAGACAGGCATCTGAGCTGCACTAGATAAGCTTTGCAAAGGAAACAGGTGCAGAGACCTATGTGTTATCCTGACAGTAGGAACAAAACAAGCCAGCAATTTTAAAGGCTGGGATTTTTTTCAACAATCCTGGAGGTTTAATTAGAGTAAAATGGTGATTAGTTGTTTTAGAAATTAACAACAACTGCAGCAGATGCAGCCATCAGAGAGTTGTAGCTGCTGCCTCATCGTTTCAGATTCAGCAAATCCAATCAATCTCTAATCAAAGGTGTCCCGGCCAATATTTGTCGTTCAATCATCATCACAGAAACAGAACATCTGGTCATTATCTCATTTCTGTTTGTGAGAGCTTGCTGTGTGCAAATTTGCAGCTGTATTTCTGACAATACAGCATTGACTGTGCTTCAGAGCCTCATCATTATAGAACTAAAACTAAAATACTATAGATGTTGAAAATCTGCAATATAGCCAAAGAAAGCTGGAGAAACTCAGCATTTCTGGCAGTATCCCTGGAGAGAGAAACAAAGTGAATGTTTCAAATCATATATGACCTTTCTCCAGAGTGGTTCAAGAATGATACTGGACTTGAGATGTTAACTCTGTTTCTCTCTCCAGGGATCCCGCCAGACCTGCTCATTTTCTTAAGCACCTCAGTTTTTGTATCTTTAAACAGCTGTTGCAATGTTCTTTTCCATGAATGGTGCTATATAAATGCACGTCATTCATTTACTTTTCATTCTTTTGGCCACAAATCTCTCCTCTGACAGTTACAGTCAGTACAGCAATCACCTTCCCTTTATACTGCCTGTCAGCCAGTTTTAATGGGAACTGCAGATGCTGGAGAATCCAAGACAATAAAATGTGAGGCTGGATGAGCACAGCAGGCCTAGCAGCATCTCAGGAGCACAAAAGCTGACGTTTCGGGCCTAGACCCTTCATCAGAGAGGGGGATGGGGTGAGGGTTCTGGAATAAATAGGGAGAGAGGGGGAGGCGGACCGAAGATGGAGAGAAAAGAAGATAGGTGGAGAGGAGAGTATAGGTGGGGAGGGGATAGGTCAGTCCAGGGAAGACGGACAGGTCAAGGAGGTGGGATGAGGTTAGTAGGTAGGAGATGGAGGTGCGGCTTGGGGTGAGAGGAAGGGATGGGTGAGAGGAAGAACAGGCTAGGGAAGCAGAGACAGGTTGGACTGGTTTTGGGATGCAGTGGGTGGAGGGGAAGAGCTGGGCTGGTTGTGTGGTGCAGTGGGGGGAGGGGACGAACTGGGCTGGTTTTGGGATGTGGTGGGGGAAGGGGAGATTTGGAAGCTGGTGAAGTCCACATTGATACCATTGGGCTGCAGGGTTCCCAAGCGGAATATGAGTTGCTGTTCCTGCAACCTTCGGGTGGCATCATTGTGGCACTGCAGGAGGCCCATGATGGACATGTCATCTAAAGAATGGGAGGGGGAATGGAAATGGTTTGCAACTGGGAGGTGCAGTTGTTTATTGCGAACCGAGCGGAGGTGTTCTGCAAAGTGGTCCCGAAGCCTCCGCTTGGTTTCCCCCATGTAGAGGAAGCCACACCGGGTACAATGGATGCAGTATACCACATTGGCAGATGTGCAGGTGAACCTCTGCTTAATATGGAAAGTTCCGGAGAGACCACTCTCTCCGTGACTCCCTTGTTCGCTCCACACTGCCCTCCAACCCCACCAAACCCGGCACCTTCCCCTGCAACCGCAGGAAATGCTACACCTGCCCCCACACCTCCTCCCTCACCCCTATCCCAGGCCCCAAGAAGACTTTCCATATTAAGCACGTAACAATAAATGTAATTGTAAATTCTATTATGGTCCATGATATAGAATTGCCTTGGCGAATGGCTATCCTTGTTACCATCAAACCTAGATTCTCCAACAGACATTTTTTAAAAATCCATTCATGTGATGTGAGCGTCTCTGGCTGGGCCAATATTTACTCCTTTCCCTATTTGCCCTTGAAAAGTGGGGACGAACAATGAATGCTGGCCCTTTGAGTTTTGCCCACATCCAACGCATGACTAAAACAAAATTAATCAAAAATACCAAGGAACTGTGGATTCTGCAAATCTGAAACGAAAACAGAAATTGTTGAGAAAAACTCAGCAGGTCTTGCAGCATCTTTGGAAAAAAAGCAGAGTTAACGTTTCGGGTCCTGTAATCCCATTCTGAAGAAATTCTAAAGAAGGGTCACTGGTCCTGAAATATTAATTCTGATTTCTCTCCACTGAAGCTGCCAGAACTGCTGAGTTTCCCCAGCAATTTATGTTTTCGGATGTGAAGAAAAATAATATCAGTGTTAACCAGTTAACCAGTGTTACTTTTCAGATAACAATGTTAAACACAGATCCTGTTTGTTCAACCAGCTGAATGTGAAATTTCCTGCAACACTACTTTGAAGATGATCAATGAGTTCTGTTCTGTAACCAATACTTTACCATCAACTTAAATCATTGAAAGAAAAAAACTTTTCCCATCACTGTTTGAAGGATGTCTCCGTATGGAAATTGGCTGTCATATTTCCAGCATTACAACAGGAACTACTGTAAGGGACATTTTAGTTTTCCTTTTGGACTAGAAACTGTAAAATGGAAAGTGGAGTGTCATATTGCTAGAAGTAGCAGGAGTTTTAGCAACATAAAGGTCAAGTAGGATTATTTGATGCATACGGCACAAGATTAACTTAGCTTTTGGAGCAGTGAGATGGATAATTTAGGATACAGAGTGGCAATTAAGTCCTTGAGTTAAAGAAAATCCACTTCATGACAGCCTTCAGATTTTTCCAACTGCAGTTTTTTTACAAACGTGTGAGTACAGTGCACCCAGAGATTTCCAGGAACGTGCAAACAAGAGGCATCTCTTGTCATTTCTCTCTCTGAACAAAATGTACAAAACTTGAAGTCTGGAATAGAAGAGTTCTTATATGAGAAAAGGTCCAGCTAATCAGCTATCGAACGAAATATTGACCATTGCTCTGTTGTTGTGTCTCCATCACTAAAAGAATGAAAGCACCTGTGAGAAACAAACTATCTCACCCTTGTTGTCTGGCTCCGGAATCTACAGAATTTGTTCCTTTCCTGTCTGTATTTTTCCAATCAATATATTTGTGTAAAACCATCTGGTTTTGTCTGTCTTATTTATGAATGATTATGAGTGTGTGTTTCAGGAACATAGAAACCCCCACAGTGCGGAAACAGACCATACCGACACTCCGATGAGTTCCCACCCAGACTAACTTCCCTGCCCTATTCCCATATTTCCCACGGGCATTCCACCTTACCCGCACATCTTTGGACTGTGGAGGAACACTGTACACCTGGAGGAAACGCACACAGACACAGGCAGAGACAGTCACCTGAAGGTGGACTTGAACCTGGATCCTGACGAATGTGAGGTAGTAATGCTCACCACTGAGTGACAATGACAACCTAGCTTAATGTGCAAATTGCAATGAGTAATCTAGTTTTGTTGCCATTTGTTAAAGGGTACATTTGTTTATAATAAATAATTATTTTACAGCTAAGTGACCAAACCTGGCATGTGTCCTGTTTGTCCTGAATAGCAGTCCGTCAGATAAATTGATCATCTTGGCGATTGAATAATGTAGTTGCATGTTTGAGGTAGTTTGTTGAATAGTGACGCTCAATTATCAGTGCATTCTTCCGAGTTGAGTCATGACATCACACGCTGTGAGTAATTTATAGGCTGTAAAATACTTTAGGATGAGTTGTAGTGAGGAAGTCTTTTTCTTAAATAGGTTTGCCTCTAATCCCTGTAATCACAAGATGCTCCCAGTCGATGGTCAGGGAGAGATTAACACCATCACTCTGGAGATGGATAAATGTCCACGAATGTCTTTTTTCCAGGGCTTGGAGTTAGAAGTAGGTTTTATTGTCATGTGTGCTCAAGTACAGGAGTACAGTGAAAAGTGCACAATATCACCTGGTGGCATCTTAGATACATAGGGATCTGGGTGCAAAATCATAGGCACAAAGTAGAAAACTAAAGGAATAATGGTAAAAGTTCAGCATTACAGTCCTTTTTTAGTCTTGGGCCTGCAGATGTTCTATGTTGGGCATTCTCCACAAGGGTTCGCATTCCCCACAAGGGCTCAATCTCTCCTCCATGCTGGTTTCGATCTCACCCCATGCTGGGATCGAACTCCACCACGCTGTACTCTTGCTGCTGACCTCCAGAGTCCCGCCCAATTCACTAGATGCTCCGCTGCCGAGCGTCAAAATTCCACTCCAGGCCCCAACTGCTGCTGCCCTCTGGACCCCTGACTCATCACTTGCATGGCCCAGCTCTCTACAGTCGCTAGAATAATAGGTCGGCACAGCATTGTGGGCTGAATGGCCTGTACTGTGCTGTACTGTTCTATGTTCAATGTTCTATGTTCTAAGTTTAAAAAAAACTCAAAAACTAGACTAGTAAACTGTCAAAATTACAGAGAATCAATGTTTAGTGGGATATTTCATAGAGTTGTTCAAAACTTTGAAGAGTTTTAATAGAGTAAATAAGGACGCACTGCTTCCAGTACAGCAGAATGATCAGGATCTAAAGAAAAGATTGTTTTAAGACAAATTGTTAAAAAAAAGATATCAAATTAAAACAATTTTCAAGCAGTGGGTTGATATGATTGGGCTGTGGTGCTTGCAAGGATAATGGTGGCAAAATGGAAAACAACTTTCCAAAAGGACATTTACTTGAAGGCTAAAATGTTTATACTTAAGGAGCATTAGCCTCAGTGGATAGTTCTTTTAAAGAGTTCATAGTTCATAGTTACAATGGACCAAAGGGTTGTGTGATTCTCTGGGCTGAATTTATGGGTCTGGGAATCCAACCTCAGTGTAAAAGTTGGTGGTGAGCCTCTGACAGGCTTGCAGTCCAGCTCTGCCCCCATCAGAAAGGCTCTCCTGCCTGCAAAAGCTGTTGCTCAGTGAGAGGGCCGGAAGATCTCTTGGCCCCCAGCAGCATCACCGGAAGTGGTGACAACAAAGAAAAGTGGAGGTGGTCCTAAAGAAGAGGTGCCAGTGGATCCTGAACTTCAGAGGAAAGTCTGGACCTCAGTAGTATCAGACTGGCAGGTGCTGGCCAAGGGAGTTGTAAGTTGGGGGGAGGGTTACAGGATTGACAAGGCAGAAGAGAGTGGGAGACTTGGTAGACTTGGTGTTGGTAGAATTACCATAAGGATGGTGGCCTCTAATGGGTCCAAGGTGCCTGGAAAGACACTACCCCCTTGATTGACCAGCAATCAGATGGTTGGCATGAGCTTCTCCAATATGACCCCATTGGCAGTGGGAGTCCACTGATTGGCTACAACCAGGCCCAGGCAAGCAGGCTACTCAATATGACTCCCTCTGTGTTTGGCCACCAGTAGATCTGTGCCAGAAGGACCAGATTCAGGTCCCAGCAAAGTTGTGACATGTTGGATAGAAATATCTGCAATTCGCCTACTGAGTCCCGCAATTTGTTCAAATTGTTTCCACACCTTCATGAATCATGTTGGAAAACTGGCCATAAATTTCTATGCTGATGAAAATAAGCTTAGGCTAACCTTAGAGCTGCCATGGGCATCCAAGCCCATGTGCTTTTTGAAAAAAATTGCAGGGGTGTTAAATGGTGCAGCAGAAATTGCTTTAGCTGGAAGCTGATTCCACACATGAATCGCTCTGTAAGAGAAAAAAAATTACCCAATCTCAAATCACACCCCAGGCTGTTATTTATATCGTCTTGACCTCCACTTGCTATTTTACACTATGAATTTTTAGTAACTGTGTGTATTACACAATGATACCAAGGTTAGACCGTGGAAAAGAGTGAGATTTTGCTTTTGAAAAAGCCATGATACAGCTTCAGTGGCATTGAAATAGACAGAACTGTCATTATATTGTTACAACTCAGAGAAAGAGGCTAGATTGTGTTGCAGAAGGCAATCAATGAGTTTTGGCCATCATTAATGTGTGTGCTCAAGAACTCTCATTAATAAGGCTGACAGTCTTCTCATTTGTCCTTGCTCCACTAACCTGACTGTGTAAGTAAGATTCAGGCTGGCTTTCACTTGTTGAACACAGTTAGGTAAGTCGACTTCCTCTTAAACAAGACTGTCACTGCCAGATCTGCGGTTGCACGGAATGCTGTCAAATGGCAGATATACACAGTGTCGAATGGAAGGTAGCAGGAGATGCTTCAATATGCCACATGTTCAGTCTGCTAGTTTAACCAATTCACTCAGATACTAGAGAGAATGTAAGAAATCTTATTATATTGAGCATTTACTGAAGTAATAATATCATTAGGCTAGTAAATGAGAGACCCAGATTAAAATTCTGGTGCTAGGGGTGCAAATTCCAACACAGGAGCTGGGGGAATTTAAAATGAAATTTAATTAAGTTGTGAACTCACAGCTAGTTTTGGTGGCTCATCTGTTTTGTTTAAAAGCCATCAGGTTCTCCAATACTTCTTTAGGTAAGGAAATCTGCCATCCTTACCTAGCCTGACCTATGTGTGATCCTAGATCAACAGCAATGTGGTTGACTCTTAGCTGTCCTCTGGGATGGCATAGTGAGCCATTCAGTTCAACAGCTATTAAAGATGGGTAACAAATCCTGGTTTTGCCGACAGGGCCCATGTCCCACGAAAGGTTCACCTACAACATAGTAGCCAGTAGCATTGTTTCAAGAGGGCTGCTTAAATGATGGAGAAAGATTTGATGACTTTATCAGACTGTCAGGGTAAGCATATCAGGGATGCTACTAGCTATGGCTCAGTGGTAGCACTATCACCCGTCAAGTCAGGAACTATTGTATTCAAATCCAACTACAGCACAGGTTTAGGTTGGTAGTACTGAGTGAATGCTGTATTGTTACAGATGTTGGTTTGATATAAGGAAGTACGTCAGGCTATAGCCTGCCTTCTAAGATGGGCAAAAGTGGCACTATATCAAAGAACAGCATTAGAGCCCTCCACAATGTTCGAGCCAATTATATTACTATAAGAAAGTTGCATCGATCATGCTAGTCACAGGTTAGCCTCCACACCTCCAGTTTTACATCTCTTGTGCCAGAACAAAAGTTACATTATTATGAAAACCATTGAAAAGAATCTGAAAGCATACCATGCGTTTCCTGATGCATTTCCAAAGTTTGGTTAATCTAGCCTCTTTCCAATTGGAGCCAACTAGGTGTGAGCGAGTAGACTGCTACAAAAGTTAGCCTATGGTAACCCGCAAACTGTACCAATCACATCAACTTCCCCCCAGCATGTTTCTGAGATATAGCTGTAGATTAGCAGTTTCACAACAACACCTGATAGCACATTTTAAACAGAGTAAGGCATTATCACAGGAGCATCATCCAACAATAGGGGTATCAGGGCAATTCTTTTCTTTATAGTACAAGAGGTCTGGAGACGTATAGCTGGGGAAGGACTGGTGAATTTTTTATGTTCACTCATAGGACATGGATGTTGCTAGCTCGGCCATCGTTTATTGCCTGGCCATAGTTGCCCTTGAGATGGTGATGGTGAGCTGCCTTTTTGATTCACTGCAGTCCATGTGCTGTAAATAAACACAGAATGCCATCAGGGAGGGAGTTCCAGAATTTTGACCCAGTGACAGTGAAGGAATGATAGTATATTTACAAGTCAGGATGATGAGTGGGGTGGAGGAAATTCGCAGATAGTGGTGTTACCAAGCCTTGTACATAGTAATGGTTGTAGGTTTGGAAGGTGCTACCTTAGGAGCGTTGGTGAATTAGTCTGCATGATCGAAACTCATGACCATCACATTGAGAATCACAGGGGCAGCAGATACATGAGAACACTGCCAACTGCAAGTAGCAGATAAGAAGATAGATTACCAAAAGCTAGGTTGAAGAACAGATCCATCCGTAGAGAGACAGAGAGTTCCAGAGCCCAGAGCCTACACAGCTGTAGGTATGGCATCAATGGGAAAGCCAGGGAAATCAGGAATGTATGTGAGTCTGGAAATGGTAAAGCAGAATCTGGCAGAGAATTTTGGCACTGATTGATGCTTTAGAGGTAAGGAAACGTGATAACACATTTGTAAAAAAAGAATTTTAAAGTGACTATATTGGTGCATCAACAAAAGTAGAGGGGATGAACGAACAGGACTTATGTGGATTCAGGCAATCAAGCTTTGGATGAGTTGAAACCTAGGAAGGGTAGAAGATAATCCCAATGCTTGATTATCTACAGTTGATGCAATGGAAGATTAACTGGTGCCAACAAATACCCATGAACCATAAGACCATAAGACCATAAGACATATGAGTGGAAGTAAGGCCATATGGCCCATCAAGTCCACTCCGCCATTTAAATCATGGCTGATGGGCATTTCAACACCATTTCCCTGCACTCACCCCGTAGCCCTTGATTCCTTGTGAGATCAAGAATTTGCCGATCTCTGGTTTGAAGGCATCCAAAGTCCTGGCCTCCAATGCACTCCGTGGCAATGAATTTCACAAGCCCACCACACACTGGCTGAAGAAATGTCTCCTCATTTCCATTTTAAGTTTACCCCCTCTAATTTTAAGGCTGTGCCCACGGGTCCTAGTCTCCCCGCCTAACGGAAACAACTTCCTAGCGTCCACCCCTTCTAAACCATACATTATCTTGTAAATTTCTATTAGATCTCCCCTCAACCTTCTAAACTCTAATGAGTACAATCCCAGGATCCTTAGCCCTTCATCATACGATAAACCTACCATTCCAGGGATCATCCTGTGTGAATCTCCGCTGGACATGCTCCAGGGCTAGTAAGTCCTTCCTGAGGTGTGGGGCCCAAAATTTGACCCAGTATTCCAAATGGGGCCTAACTAGAGCTTTATAAAGCCTCAGAAGCACATCGCTGCTTTTATATTCCAACCCTCTTGAGATAAACGACATTACATTCGCTTTCTTAATCATGGACTCTACCTGCAAGTTAACCTTTAGAGAATCCTGGACCAACACTCCCAGATCCCTTTGCACTTCTGCTTTACGAATTTTATCACCATTTAGAAAATAGTCCGTCCCTGCATTCTTTTTTCCAAAGTGAAAAACCTTACATTTACTCACATTGAATTTCATCAGCCATTTCCTGGACCACTCTCCTAAACTGTCTAAATCTTTCTGCAGCTTCCCCACCTCCTCAGTACTACCTGCCTGTCCACATATCTTCGTATCATCGGCAAATTTCACCAGAATGCCCCCAGTCCCTTCATCCAGATCATTAATATACAAGGTGAAAAGCTGCGGCCACAACACTGAACCCTGTGGGACACCACTCGTCACCGGTTGCCATTCCGATAAAGAGCCTTTTATCCCAACTCTCTGCCTTCTGTCAGACAGCCAATCCTCAATTCAAGCCAGTAGCTCGCCTTGAACACCATGGGCCCTCACCTTGCTCAGCAGCCTCCCGTGAGGCACCGTGTCAAAGGCCTTTTGGAAGTCTAGATAGATAACATCCACTGGGTTTCCCTCGTCTAACATACTTGTTACCTCTTCAAAGAATTCTAACAGGTTTGTCAGGCATGACCTCCCCTTACTAAATCCATGCTGACTTGTTCTAATCTGACCCTGCGCTTCTAGGAATTTAGAAATCTCATCCTTAACAATGGATTCTAGAATTTTACCAACTACTGAGGTTAGCTAATCGGCCTATAATTTTCCATCTTTTGCCTTGATCCTTTCTTAAACAAGGGGGTTACAACAGCAATTTTCCAATCATCTGGGGCTTTCCCAGACTCCAGTGACTTTTGAAAGATCATGACCAAAGCTTCCGCTATTTCCTCAGCCACCTCCCTCAGAACTCTAGGATGTAGCCCATCGGGGCCAGGAGATTTATCAACTTTTAGACCATTTAGCTTTTCTATCACTTTCTCTTTTGTAATGCCTACCATACTCAACTCTGCCCCCGACTCTCCCTAATTGTTGGCATACTACTCATGTCTTCCACTGTGAAGACTGACGCAAAGTACTTATTAAATTCTTCAGCTATTTCCTTATCTCCCATCACTAGCCTTCCAGTAACAATTTGGAGCGGCCCAATATCTACTTTTGCCTCTCGTTTGATTCTTATGTATTGAAAGAACCTTTTACTATTATTTCTAATATTATTAGCTAGCCGGCCTTCATATTCAATGCTCTCCTTCCTTATTGCTCTCTTTGTTATTCTCTGTTTGTTTTTGTAGCCTTCCCAATCTTCTGATTTCCCAGTGCTCTTGGCCACTTTATAGGCTGTCTCTTTTTCTTTGATATATTTCCTGACTTCGTTTGTCAGCCATGGCTGTCTAATCCAACCCCGGATAATCTTTCTTTTCTTTGGGATGAACCCCAGTACTGTGTCCTCAATTACACCCAGAAACGTCATAAGACCATAAGACCATAAGACATATGAGTGGAAGTAAGGCCATTTGGCCCATCAAGTCCACTCCGCCATTTAAATCATGGCTGATGGGCATTTCAACACCACTTCCGTGCACTCACCCCGTAGCCCTTGATTCCTTGTGAGATCAAGAATTTGCCGATCTCTGGTTTGAAGGCATCCAAAGTCCTGGCCTCCAATGCACTCCGTGGCAATGAATTCCACAAGCCCACCACACACTGGCTGAAGAAATGTCTCCTCATTTCCATTTTAAGTTTACCCCCTCTAATTTTAAGGCTGTGCCCACGGGTCCTAGTCTCCCCGCCTAATGGAAACAACTTCCAAGCGTCCACCCCTTCTAAACCATACATTATCTTGTAAATTTCTATTAGTTCTCCCCTCAACCTTCTAAACTCCTGCCATTGTTGCTCTACTGTCTTCCTGTACCGTTGACTCCAGAAACTGATTTTGCACCAGAGGGTAAATGACTTGAAACGATCTTTCAAGTCTAATATGTTGTTACACGCTGTTGACTGTTCTAGTCAGAGAGATATATTTCATATAATATATGCCGTACTTCAATTGAGATTGAAGTTATTATTTTACAGCCTTCTTATGAACTTACATGGATACCCTGGAGGTTTGGTCTGTATGTGTAGCATGACTGAGTGATGTTTGTGGATTGTACGCCGTAATGATTTTAGTAGCTAGTGGTTAATAGATGACTAATTGCAAACAATAAAGTCAGCGAGTTATTGTTACATTAAACAATTAGATTAGAAAGATTTGCTGCTTTTTGAAAGTCCCAGCTTTATTGATTTCAGACCTTGGTTATACACAGGCAAAAACAATTTATTTAGAAAATGGCACAGAAAAGCCAAGCATCACCAAGGAGTAGCAATCATTTTCTTTATTACCGCGACTTTTTGATTGGAATGCAATGCAATACAACAACAACTTTCATATTGCAACTTTAGAGTAACAAAACCTTCTAAGGGGCTTCACAGAGTCATAAGCAACTGAGAGTGACATCAAACCACAGAAGGACATACTCGTAAAGGTGGTCGGAGGTTGGCCCAAAAGACAGGCAGAGGGTGCAGGAAGGGAATTCCAGAGCTAGCATACTGTGTTGAACATCACAGGATACAAAGGGAAGCGTGTATACTGCAGCATAATCAGACGTCTGCTTTCAAAAGAACTTGTGGTTGCCACAGGAGACTGATTATTCAAAACTGTTTTGGTCACATGTACTGGCCATGTGGCTGGGTACTGTCTCAGCATTATCTGACAATCCCAGACAAAAGAGATCAGAAGCGGCGACAGCTTCCAAACCCAGAAGGTCGTTGCCTGAGAAAACCACTAACCCCACGACCCCTTCAAATGGTGCACCATCCTGATTTGGATGTTTACTACAATTCCTTCATTGTCACTGGGTCAAAATCCAGAAATTCCTTTACTCATTTCACTGAGGGTGACACATTGGTTCAGTAGTTAGCATTGCTATCTCACAGTGCCAGGGACCTGGGTTAGACCCCAAGCTTAGAAGACTGTCTGTGTGGGGTTTGCGTGGTCTCCCTGTGTCTGTGTGGGTTGGTCTGGTACGCCAGTCTCCTCCCACAGTCTAAAGATCATCTTAGGTGGTTTAGCCATACTAAATTGCCCTGTAAGTGTTCAGGGGTGTGCAGGGTAGGTGAGTTAGCCATCTGAAATGCAGCCTTACAGGGACAGTTTGGGTGGGTGGGATGCTCTTCAGAGGATTAGTGTGGACTTGATGGGCTGAATGGCCTGCTTCCACGCTGTGGGGATTATATGATGGAGCTTTTTCACTGCACCGACTGCTACAGTCCACGAAAGCTGATCAGCACCAGCTTCTCAAGGTCATCTAGGGGCAGGGAATAAACGTTGGTCTTGCCTGTAGCGCTCACATCCGTGAAAGAAAAGTGAACACTGATCGCATAATCACACACAAACACACACACACACGCACGGTTTTCGATTTACAGTGGAGGGTGGGAGAGTGAGGAAGGAGGGGAAAGCATTGAATCGACAGAGGCAATTCCATCTCGCTGAGTGTTTGACTGCAGCTCCCAGGAGGGGTAAGACCTGAAGTTGAGAGTTCTGGAACAGAGACCGGTTCACTGTGAGACCTGCTACTCCTTCTCCTACAGTGCAACGGTCCCCTTTCCAATAACCCAGGGGCTGCCTGCGCACAAAATGCAGCATTTTGATCGAATCTAGCCGCAGAAATGACGGAAGAAATGTCAGAAGAATCAAATATTGAAAATCCACTTTAATCCTCGGCGACCTGCAAATACAAGAAATTAATCAGATGGCATTATTAAACCGAGCCCCCGTACTTCTGATTGTATCTATCACCACGCCTTTATTTAATTAATTTTTTGATTGAAAAATTATCTACATGGCTTGACAAACTTTGCGTTGTACGTCAAAAGTCTTATAAAACACGGACTCTAGCAAAAATTTTCATGAATCAGCCTGTTTCAGGGACTAAAATAGTTGATTTGTTCGGCCTTCCCCACACAATGGGCACAGCCCCCGCACCCCAGATAAACACATTGTGTAATTGAGGCATGTCCTCGTTACTGAAGCTGCTTTGCTTTAGCTGTGCACAATCCTGGGCAGCAACTGATGTATGCATCATTGCCATGGTTTTCATACTGAAGGTTATTTTTAGACTCTTGTAACAGGGAAGTGCTCATCTTCAAATTGTTTTCAAATCTGAATCCGTCGCTCGATAAAAACAGAAACGCTTTCAGGAAAAGGCAATCTCTACTTGATCTAATAATCCTGACTTTTTTTTAATCAATCTCAAATATCACCTGAGATAATGGGAACTGTAGATGCTGGAGAATCCAAGATAACAAAGGGTGAATGAAGCTGGATGAATACAGCAGGCCAAGCAGCATCTCAGGAGCACAAAAGCTGACGTTTCGGGCCTAGACCCTTCATCAGAGAGGGGGATAGGGTGAGGGTTCTGGAATAAATAGGGAGAGAGGGGGAGACGGACCGAAGATGGAGAGAAAAGAAGATAGGTAGAGAGGAGAGTATAGGTGGGGAGGTAGGGAGGGGATAGGTCAGTCCAGGGAAGACGGACAGGTCAAGGAGGTAGGATGAGGTTAGTAGGTAGGAAATGGAGGTGCAGCTTGAGGTGGGAGGAAGGGATGGGTGAGAGGAAGAACAGGTTAGGGAGTCAGAGACAGGCTGAGCTGGTTTGGGGATGCAGTGGGGGGATTATTCCAGAACCCTCACCCCATCCCCTTCTCTGATGAAGGGTCTAGGCCTGAAACATCAGCTTTTGTGCTCCTGAGATGCTGCTTGGCCTGCTGTGCTCATCCAGCTCCACATTTTGTTATCAAATATCACCTACCTGATTCTGGTTCAATATTACAGAGGACACCAAGATACCATCACTATGGCAACAGTTACTTAGTATTTAGGATATCTTCTGTTCCCGTGTTGCTTTAACTTGAGTGAGGATGAATCAATCCCCCTTGTTATTTAAAAAACAAATCATTGACACAACAGAGGAAATTACCTCACAATTTAAGCCAAAACCTGAGGCTATGAAATTAAGGAACCGACAAAGTCCTTTTCTATGGTGTAGCCCTTTGGTTGTCTTTTGGCTAGTGGTGACACAATGGGCCAAATACCCCTTCTGCATGATTATAATGCTGTGATTCTGTTCTGTCAATGGGAGATCTTGTGGTACAATAGGGTAGCCTTCCTACCCCTGAACCAGAAGCTGTTTGGCTATAGAAGGTATGTCCATAACATGGCCAAACAAGTTGATTGTCAACCTGTAGACACTTCCCATGTACCTCTGGCAACATCAGAGAGAGATAGTCTCCTAGTCAGTCAGAACATATAGTAGTTACAGTGCAACAACCTCCCACATTAACAGCTTGACATTGAAGTTCTTGTGGGGCACTGTGCTGAAGCAGCCGCCCTGCTTTGACAATTTTGGAAATACATCACTCTTCCTTCATTGGGTGGCATGGTGACTCAGTGGTTAGCACTGCTACCTCACAGTGTCAGGGACTTATGTTCAACTCCAGCCTTGGGTGACTGCCTTGTGGAGTTTGCACGTTCTCCCTGAGTCTGCATGGGTTTCTTCCCCCAAAGATATGCAGGTTAGGTGGACTGGCCATGCTAAAAATTGTCTCATTGTTTCCAGGAATGTACAGGCTAGATGGGTTAGCTATGGGAATTACAGGGTTGGGATGTACTTTGAAGGGTCTGTGTGGACTTGATGGGCCAAATGGCCTGCTTCTACACCGTAGGGATTCTATGATTGTCATTGGGACAGAATCCTGGCACTTCTGCTTCATCTTTTCAAGGACACCAGGGATGAAAAGCTAATTGACAACTTTGCTAGTAGCAGCAGTCTACTGAGTGCCAATATTAAAAGGCAAAAGTCCAAGAAGGTTCCTGGTTTGATTTTCAGTCTCTGTTGAGTTTATTGATCTCATTGGGGTGCCATGGTAATGATGCAATAATTGGCCTTGAGTTAGAAACAACCTGCAAAACTTTCCCACTTTCCTATAGCAGATGGCAAGAGCGGTAGGTCTCGTGGTCACCCAGGACATGTGTAGGTGTCATTCTCATCATCTGCCGTCTCCCAACTCCCATCTCTGGGAATTGTATACCTCTGCACATTTGCTGAGGACAGGAATAAGCTTGCTTCTGCTAATAGTCTGTGAAGTACATAACTTAGGTTAGAAGGGTTCCCACTTTGAAGAGATATTAGAAAGATATAGATGTATGGTGAACTGACTGATCAGCAGAAGCAATCAACCAACCACCTTTAAAGAAACAAACATTGCTGGAAAAGCTCAGCAGACCTGGCAATATCTGTGGAGAGAGAAACAGAGTGAGATTTTAAGTCTGGTATGACTCTTAGAATCCCAACAGTGTGGAAGCAGGCCTTTTGGCCCATCAAGTCCACACTGACACTCTGAAGAGCATCCCGTCCAGACCCAACCCTACTTCCCCCATGGCCAATCCACCTAACCTGCAAATCTTTGGGGGAGGAAACCCATGCAGACTCAGTGAGAATGTGCAAACTCCACAAGGCAGTCACCCAAGCCTGGAGTTGAACATAAGTCCCTGACACTGTGAGGTAGCAGTGCTAACCACTGAGTCACCATGCCACCCAATGAAGGAAGAGTGATGTATTCATGTTATCTCGTGCCTCTCTTCTCCTTGCTTCCTCTACATCCCCCACTCCTCGCATTAACCATCTGGTATTGCCCAACTCGCCCAATCCGTCTGACACCACTGCACTCCACTCACTCAGGCTTCTATTACATTCAAATGCTAATTGTTCAGTCTTTGGAGGGCATGCTTTCAGTTACTTAGCCCCCAAGTTCTAAATTCTATTCCCAAACCTTTATAACTCCATTTCCTCCCTTAAGACAATCCACAAGATTCTCTTGATCAGTCTTTAGACCATCTATTGTGGTTCAGTCTCAAATTTTGTTTGACAACATTCCAATGAAGCATCTTTTGGCATTTGCTATCCTAAAGGAGCTACATAAATGCAAGCATTTTGTTGCTGTCGCAATCAGTTCTGTGGTCTTTCTTCCATAATGTGGAATTTGTTGTTTGCTCCCCAATTAGTGTCATCTTTTCTCCCCAGAGATATGGGTCAAATGCTATCTGAAAACAGGCTTAAAATAATGTGGTGAGCAATAAAGTCTAATCCAATTTTCAGCAATTTGGGATGGTGAAGATGATTTTTTATTTTCGCAATAAAGTGTGTTACTCAGCCATGAAATCAAGTCAGATCCATCCTGACTGCAATATAGAGCAATTGTGAGAAGGATAGCTGTAAGAGACAGCAGAACAGTATAAAATTTATTCTAATGAGACAATATTCCAAGGCAGCCCATTACATTTAGAAGGAACAGAACAGGGAGGGGCTCTTGGAACTATTAACTTCATTGCACTGTGTTACTGTGATCTGTAATCTAGTTTCAAAGTCAGTAGGGTTTTTTTTGGCATTTTGCAATTCAGGACAGCTTTTGAGAGCTGTAACTTTCGCTTCCACCCATTTCAAAGTTCTCTCGTGTACAATATCTAGAGATTTACCTGAATCATTTTTAGCCAAGCAAGCATCTAAAAATGTAACACTATCACATCAAACTAAGTAAAGATCTGTCATCTCTTAACTCCCCCAAAACAACCTCCAACGTGCAAAGTGGGCACATTTGCACAAAGACAAATGGTTCACTATTTGCAGTGATCAGTTGCTCGAGTACGGGAATATTATGGGATAATGAATGTATTCCTACTCGTCATTCTCATGTTGTAACAAAAACAGGTTAATGAGTGCAGCGATGGCATCTCAGTGGTTAGCACTGCTACCTCCCAGTGCCAGACATTTGGTTTCAATTCCAACCCGAGGTGACTGTCTGTTTGGAGTTTGCATGTTCTCCTTGTGTCTGAGTGAGTTTCCTCCTACAGTGCAAAGATGCGCAGGTTAGGTAGACCGGCCATGCTAAGTTGCGCATTGTATCCAGGGAAGTGCAGGTTTATGAAGGATTATCCAGGGTAAATGTGGGGTTATGGGGATTGGGTGGGAGGGTGTTAGGTCTAGGTGGGATGCTCTTTGGTGGGTTGGTGCTGACTCAATGGGTCAAATGGCCTCCTTCTCCACTGTAAGGATTCTATGAGTGAACATAGTTGCCCGTACCCAATATAAACAGAACAGTAAAGATATTGTAACTGGCATCTTCCATGTCTGTTGTTTAGCAAATGGATGATGGTCACTGGATTTTGGCCAATGCAAGTAACTACCCATTTTAAATGGCCGGACCCAATCTTCAAACAATGGATTTCCTGACCTCCTCAGACTAACCTCCCTGTGACAAACCATTGACTTTTAAGTCTCAAGAGCACATGAAAAACCTGGATTTATAATTTCTTCCATCCCACTTGTTTCAGCTTTGAAAGTGCCCATCCAATCATACAGGCAATGACAATTCACCTTGCTTTTGCAATTTAAAAATACAACGGCCAGCCCCAAGCTTTTAGCCCACTTTTATTGTGAAATCTGTCAAAAATATGGCATCTGATATCTTGAGGAAATGTTTAGCTGTCACAACAAGTTTGTTCTTGCACATTAACTTCAATCCACTGCAGTACTGAGAAAGTGCCACATTGTTGGAGGTACTGTTAGTTGAGATGGGATATTCAACTGATTGTCCCTCTGCCCTGACTGATGGAAGTGAATGATCCTATGACACCACTTAAAGAAACCCAGAGATGTTATATCTGGTCAAGATGTATCCGTCAACCAGCTTCACACAAACAAATGATCCAATCATGAACACATTGCTGTTTGTGGGAGGTTGCTGTGCGCAAATACAATGCTATGTTTCCAACATTAAATAAGGACCCAAGTCAAGGAGCCTACTATAAAGTGCCTTGTGACTTCTGGCAGCTGTGGGAGGTGCTATATCAATAGAAGTCTTTCTGTCTAGAAAGTAAAATACCTGCTCTCTTGGGTTGTTAACTCTTCAGGAGTGGGCTGGAGTGTCAGAAACGAAAGATGATTTTCCTATGAACTGCTGCAAGCAATCCCAGGAGAAAATCAAGGAGGGAACCAGGAGATCTGTATAGCCTTTCCTAGAAAATTTTGTGTCACTTGCCATAAGAACTTTGGAGACGCAGAAAGCAGGCTGTTTGACTGAGTGGAGTGGTTGAAGATGGAAGCTTGTGTGTAGGAACCTTCATAAGTAGGTCTCGCCAAACTGATGTCGGCTGCGTCAAAATTCTCTTTACAACATGACTCTTGTTCTTTGGCACAAAATAAAAAGCTAATTATTGAAACTGAGTATTTATCTGTAAGGATTTCACCAAGCATGACCTCTAAACTATTAAGTAACCAATAAGTAGCCTAGTATCCACAAATAAACCCCACAGATAGATGCTGAAAGGAATAGCACTTAGTGTGATGTTTCTCAGTGAGGGAGTAACATTGATCAGGACTTTGGAGAAGCTCTCAATTCTTCAATCCATGGCGTGTGCAAATTTTTTTGATTTTAATGCTCACCTGAACAGAGCCTCAGCTTAATGTCTGCTTTGAACAATGGAAGCTCCAACAATAGATTGCACAACATATTGCTTGACCTTTCTGACAGCTTTACTTGCCTCCCATTTCCACAATGTTCTGCTCTTATTTCAGATTTATAGCTTTGGCAGGTTTTCTTTCATTTTATTTCAACAGTCTGCAATCTTTATATTGCAGACTGTCTAACACCTTCTGATGGGCAATGCAAAATGAGAAAGCGTACACACTGTTCGCAGTTCTTCCTTTCAGAAAACATTACAAAAGCTATCTTTCTTGTGTTGCTGTTTTATTTTTCTCTGCTTTCAGCAAACCCACTGCATGAGTCTCGGGTTCTCTCTCAATCAGTCGACAGTTATCTCTCTCCTGACTGTGGACAGTACACCACAGCTAGTGAAACCAAATGAATACCTGTATAATGAACCTCGCTAACATCGGCGAACAGTGCAGGGCAAAGATTGAGCACTGTGGTGTGCGCGGATCAGTCACCCAGAGGTAAACAAAAGTGGTGGGCCTGAATTATTAGACTCCACCATACAAGCCTTGGGAAAGCCTCTGTCTCGACCACCCCCAGCAATCCCAACCAACACCACTGCTCCATTCCCTGAGGAAGTGGACAACCGATCAGGCTCACTAAGAGTTTTGTTAAATGTATGTTCACAAGGCCAACTATGATCTTCCAGTTACCCCAGCTGACTGGCATCAGTTGGGGGGGGGCGGGGGGGGTGCGGTGGGCGGGTGCAGATCAGCTGTTTGCAAACAGGGACGGAGTGATAGGCCAGGGTGTATGAGAGAGGGAGCAGTGTTACACGCAGACCAAAAGGGCTTACTGGTGGATGCAGCCAACTGAGCCCAATTTTATAGCTGCCAGCAACTATTTTTCTCCTCTTTTCTACCTCTCTCTGCCCTTCTCTCCATTCCTCCCATTTCTTCTTCACGTTTCTATTTTTCTCCTTCCTTCCTCCTCCTTCCTCTCGCTTCTAGAGTTAGCGTATTACGTTTTTCGCATCACTTCCCCAACATGCTATCTCATTTACACCCACCTTTGTCTCATCCACCACAACCCTCACTCTCACTTCATTCTACTCCCCCATCACCCTTGTCATTGGCCCCAGATCATCCTCCCAAGAGAGGCAGACAGAGAGAGCAAAATACAGATAGACAGAGAAAGACAGAGAGAGGCAGAGTAACAGACAGAAGGGGAGAGAGAGGGAGAAAGAGAGACAGACAGACAGACATTTAGAAAGATAGACAGCAGAACTCAGAAACACAGCTGAGAAAAAAAACCAAAAGAGAGAAACAAAATGGCACAGTGATTGACTAAAGCACAAAATTCAATGACAAATGAGGCAGTGACTGCAGAGAGTGTCACCTGTGACTTGGCACAAGAGCTATTTTAATATATCAATAAAAGTTTGTATACATAACCAGTGTCCATTAAACTCCATTGAGTTCATTTTATTACAGATGACAAACTAGATGCAAGAAGGAACCATTTCTTACTGGATATTGCTAGCTGGCAGTTTGAAACTTGCTGACAGTAATTAGCTGGATTTCCATTTTGGACATTAGAGCAGTGATTTTAATGAGCCAGATTGAATCTGCAGAAATGTACAACCACCATAGTGTAGACCCAATACTGTACATGCCAAATCCTACAGGATGTCTATTAACAAGGAGCAATGCATAATCATAGATGCTTCTCCCTCCCGGTATTTACATTAAGAACATAGGAATTAGAAGCGTCATTAGGCCAGTCAGCCCCTTCAGTCCAATCAATCATTGAATGAGATCCTGGCTGATCTTCAATTTCAACACAATTTTCCTGCACCATTCCCATATGTTTTGATATGTAGAAATCTATCAATCTCATCTTGAGCAAGCTTAACAAGTAAACTTTTATAATCCTCTGGGGTAGAATATTCCAAAGATTCACCACTCTTGAGGGGAGAAATTCCTCCCCATTTCTGTCCTGAAATGCCAACTTTTACACTGAACCTGTGAGTCCTGGTTCTATACCCCACCCCCAGCCATTTAAAACATTCTTCCTACAGCTAGTCTAACAACCACTAAGTTTATATGTGTGAATGAGATCACCTCACATTCTTCTGAGCCTCAGAGAATATAGGCCACCCAGTCCATTTAATCTTTCCTCAAAGGACAATCCCTCCTTCCCAGGAATTAGTTTGGGAACATGTGTTGCATTTCTTCTATGGCAAGTGCTTAGTACCTTAGGTAAGGAGGCAAAAACTGCACACAAGTTATGTTCACAAGTTTTAGTTCTGAGGAGAGTAAGAGTTATTTGTCTTGGAGCAGATGAGATTGATGGCGGCCTTACTGAGATGTATAAAGTATGGGAGGCTTAGATAGGGTAGACAGGAAGAGAAATTTCCCCTTTGTGGAGGGAACAATGACCTGGTGCATAGATTTAAGGTAAAGGGCAGGAGGTTTAAATGGAATCTGAGGATTTTTTTTGCCCAGAGACTGGTGGGAATGTGGAATTTACTGCCTTTAAACATGGTAGAGACAGAGCCCTCATAGTATTTGAGCAGCATTTAGAAGTGCAGTTGCAATGCCAAGGCACGCCAAGATTAGGGGCCAAGTGAGGGAAAATGAAACTGGAAAAGTTAGGCGTTTGTTTTTGACTAGCATGGAGTTGATGGGTCGAACAGTCTTTTTCAGTGCTGTAGAACTCTATGACAATACTCCAGGCATGATCTCCCTGAGGCTCTCTATAATTGCAGTAAGATGCATTTATTCAAATGCTTTTGTCATTAAGGCCAACATGCCATTTGCTTTCATAATTGCTTTTAGTATCGTACATTAACTTTCAATGACTCATGAACAAGGACACCCAAGTCCTTTTAAAGTTCAACACTTACCAGTGTCTTAGTATTTAATAAATACTGAGTTTCTGTTTATCGTTGCACATTTATATCATACATCATTACATGGCTTTGACAAGAACAGTTTTACATAGAAAACCCACTGCACATAAAGGCCAAAAGTAAATTGATCCAAGGTTTTCTGTTGCTGGTGTGAGGAATGTTTTCTGAGGCTGAGAGATGGACTGGAAACTCCCCCATTTGAAGTTCTGCTTTTCGGTGTGCTCCTGGACCCATTAATCAGAGATTAGTTATAGGAAGAAATTTATCACAATGTGCATGTGATTAATGAAGCTGTCTGCCGAGCCCCTTTGAGGCTTTGTTCTGCTCACTCGTACATCATTTTCTTTGAGAAAACATCGACTCTGCAAAAAAGAAACATTTGCAGCTTCCTAAAATAAGGCTACTTCCTGGAGCTATCTCCAGGTGGGAAGCTTTCAGTTGGTTTGCTCAGATTTGTAGAGTTGCCTTTCTAGCACTTGAAATGAGCCTAACTCTTTTTGGGGATCCTTGTAAATGACTAGTGATCCATTAAACAGTTAAAACCACATAGGCACTTCCCAAGTCCCACCATTAAAGCAGTGACATTGAGGCCAATACGTTTCCTGCAGTAGGCTGCACTTGTAAATGTATGCTTTCAGTAGCCAACCCACTTTCAAAAACTCATTGTCCCCATTATCATTTATCTAGTTTTTCGCCTTGTATGGCCTACCACTAAACAGCCCTTTGTCTGCCTATCTCTCTGTAAGATCACTCTCCAACTATCTGCTCATCCTTTGTCAACAATCCACCCCCACTATCAAGATAAATACTGCCCTTTCCAACCTCCTTCTATTTCTAAAGGGATGTCACTGGACTTGAAAACTTGTCTCTGTTTTCTCTGCACAGATTTAGCTGAGCTTTTCCAGGAATTTCTGTTTGTGTTTGTTTCAGATGTCCAGCTTCCACAGTTTGTGTTATTTCATTAAATAACCTAACCCTGCCGTTTAGCTAAGAGAGCTGCAATTTTCCCACAGATTGTGTGAGCAACACTTACATTTCCCTTTAAAAAGCAAATGATGTCACTGTTTTGTTTTTAGAAAGTCAAAACCAAATATATACGTTGGATGAGCATACAAATGTGGCAGGGTTCTGTTTAGCAGTCAAACTGCCACAAAATGAAAGAAAGGGCCAAAATGAAGGGGGTTAAAATGGAAGGGATGAAAATGAAGGAAACTAGGTTGAAAGGGCTTACAGTGAAGGCTGCAAGACTAGAGTGAAGGCTGGAGGAGTAAAGGTCGATGGAGCTAAGGATGAGGGACCAATCAAAGAGGGAGCGAAAGATGAGGGAGCCAAAGATGATGGATGATGGAGTGAAGGATGATGGAATAAAGGATAATGGAGCTAAGGTGATGGAGCGATGAATGAGCGAGCAATAGATGAGGGTGCAATGGATGAGGGAGTGATGGATGAAGGAGTGATGGATAACAGAGTGAGGAATGATGGAGTGAAGGATAAGGGAGCAATGAATGATGGTGTGAGGGAGGAGGGAGAAATGAATGAGGGAGCAATAGATGAGGGAGCAATGGATGAGGGAGTGATGAATGATGGAGCAAAGGAGGAGGGAGTGATGGATGAGGGAGCAAAGGATGAAGGAGCGATGGATGAGGGAGTGAAGGATGATGGAGTGAAGAGGCTTACCATGCAGTGGTTAGAGTGAAGGGAGCTATATTGAAGGGATTCTCATAAAGGGAGTTAGATTGAAGGGGTCAGAGTGATTGCAGTTAGCCAGGATTAGATTATCCATCCATTATAGAAACCTGTCTACTTACACTTTGTGACTTCAATGGGAGATTAGTGAAATCCTTGCAAAAACAAAACAAATTATTGCAGAGTCCCAGCTAATGTGTTTCAGAGAGGCATCATCTATGTCCTCCCTCTGTAGTGTAAAGCCAGGCTTTAACTTACCTCCTGTCCTTGGTGGCCATTCTCCTCAGAACTCAATGATTATTTCTTCAATTATTGTTTACAGGCGTGAGGTTTGAGATAGATAACAAAGAAAAAAATACCATTTACTAGAAATTAAACAGAAACAGATTACCAGGCAAAAAAGGGGACATTTTGGATGACAAAGCATTACCTGTCCAGAGGAAAGTATAAACTGGAAATTGGAATTGGGAATAAAAAATGTCAGATCCATCAGTATCTGCAATGAGAAAACACAGGTTAGCACTCTTAGTGAAGACTGGGAATATTATAGATATTCTTAAACCAGCCTGCTCAGACACATTAGAACCCGCTCCTGGGGCAGGTGGGACTTGAACCTAGGCTTTCTGCCCCAAAGGTCGGGAATACTACCACTGCTCCACGAGAACATTATCTAACATGATATGTCACCCAACATGGTATTCTGCTGATGCTTTGGTGATGGAAGACTTCTGAATGATCCCTCAAATTCAAGAATGCTCCCTGTAGCTTCAATTACTTAGCAGCCATTAATTGGTCATTCACAGGAAATTCACAACGTAGGGCTGTTTTCCACAATATGTGGGATTCTGGCTCCCCTTAAGGGAATAGGGAGCTCCAGGTGTGGGCTTGGCTCATGCTTACCGTAAAAATGATTTAAATTGATGCCCCAGATGTCTAAAACATTTATCCTGATATGCTTGCAAGATGTCACCTGGTGTGTCCTGGAACCGTGATGCTCAAAGAGCAGTGAACTTTTGCCTGCTATGCAAAGGGGCTGCAATATCATCTTATACCTTATTCACTGGTTTGTTCTGTTATATTCTGTGAGCCTGGAACAGTTCCTGTTAATATTATGATACATCCAGGACACACTGGGTGACATGTTGAAAGCATATCAGGATCAATGATTTAGACATCTGGGGTATCAGTTCAAATCATTTTTAGGGTTAGTATGTGCCAAGCCCACACCTGATTCTCAGTGCTATTTCATCCATGCATGCTCTGGTCTTCAGGGGCCACTGTAACCACTTAACATTGACTCCAGCTGAGATCAACATCTCAAACCTGTCTTTGATATCAAGGTGTAGAGCTGGATGAACACAGCAGGCCAGGCAGCATCAGAGGAGCAGGAAGGCTGACATTTTGGGTCTGGACCCTTCTGAAGAAGGGTCCAGACCCGAAACGTCAGCCTTCCTACTCCTCTGATGCTGCTTGGCCTGCTGATTTCATCAAGCTCTACACCTTGTTATCTCAGATTCTCCAGCATCGGCAGTTCCTACTATCTCTCAAATCCGTCTTTGCTGAGCTTGATGATAAGTTGCATATTCTCCCTGCCACTTTGCCGTAAGTTAAATTGTTGTTTACAACAAGCACTGAGTTCTGTCTTAGCTGTGGAACTACAATTTCACCACAAATGGGATTTTTTTTTCTTTTCAGTGGATGTAAAAGTTTTTTTTAAATTGTTGCTGGTTTTTTTCAACTGTAAAATAATGAAATTGCTGGACGAAAAACACAAAAAAGTTTTCAGTTGGACTCATCAGGACCCATACAAGAATGTCAAATTTCAAATGATGATGAATTTATATCAAACATGAAATGGGATTCTGATTGGTTAGCAAGTTGATTCTGATTGGACAATGAGTTGTCATGCAGAGAGCAATATATCCTGTACAGCTGCAACAAGGCCTCCCAACTATTATGCTCAATGCACTGACCAATAAAAGCAACCGTACCAAACTCCATCTTCTGCACCATCTACCTGCCACCCACACTACACAGCTCATGGTGGATTTAAAGAGGTGGTATACAGTCAGTTTCACAGGAATCGTGTTTTGGTAGTCTGTCAGTTTGATAGGGACCACAGGAGCTATTATTTCCCATGGCCAAATTGGTCTCTCAATGCACCTCTGCAGTATCCCTGCCAGTGGCACCGGAGAAATTCCCCACTGCCAGTTGGTGAAAACCCTCATGGACTCCATTCATTGCTGCATCATTTCCCAAGGTGAAAACCGGGGGCCACAGATAGCAGGACATCGTCTGCTCCCAGTCAAAATTGGAAATCAAGAAATCTCACTTACTGTTTTGTTTGTTGGGAATGAACGGAATGGACCAGGGAGCTGCTACACCATCAGGACTACCCTGATTTAGCAAACCATCCAAAAACTGAAGTGCACTTACAAGGTGCAAAGCGAGTAAAACCGAGTTACTCCTGTTGTGGTGCCCCATTTGGCTCTGTAGGTTTGTGGGGAGGGGGTAGGGGCGGGTGAGGCTGAGTTTCAGGATTTGATTTTTCCTGGTTCCATTCTGTAACCGGAGAATAGTTGTGCTGGGATTCTGTTTCTAGGCCATTACCGATGACCCTCATGAATATGACCAGGATTGCAGACCAATTGCTGCCACTGGTTGTATTTAAGATGCAAAGCAATAATTGATCTAAAGACATTTTAAGTCTATCTCTCCTTTTGATGTAATTTGAACACAGCATCTCGCTGCCGCAGTCACTTGCAGATTGAAAGCACAGATGCCGTTCGCACATTGGTAAAGCAATTGCAAACCAAGAAAGGAGCACCTCTCTGTGATAATCCTGCAACTCAGTCAGCATCTATCAATCAGTCAGGCATCACCCTTAAAATTTCCAAAGCTCTGGACTGCATTACCCCTTTATTACTGCCCTCGACTGTGTTTTGTTCTAAAGTCATATCTTAGTTTTAATCCAAAAGGAATGATCCATGAGACAATTAGATTCATTACTAACCGTAGCATGGCGAACCTATTGGTGTCTTAACTATCTGTGTGGAATTCCATCTATTCATCTCTATGGGATACATTCTCTCATCAGTAGCTGTGATTAAAGTGGACTGAGGGTTGAAGAGCATTATGAATTGTCTGACCTTATGTTTCCTGCATCTGATAGGAATAAGCAATCAATCAATTTACTTTCGTACATCAACACTAGTCTGTTTGACTATTGATCTATGCCATACTAGCTGGGAGCTAGATGACCGTTAATACCAGTTCAGTAAGTCAACAGTTTTGTCAGGAGTTAAGAAGTCTGATAGAATTTTTACAACACAGAAAGAGGCCCTTTAGCCAATCATGCCTACACCAGTCATCAAGCATGTATCTCATTTTCTAGCACTTGGCCTATAACCTTGTAGATATTTTCTAATCAGCCTGTTCAGAGTTGTTATGACACATCACTGTAGCAGGAGAGGCTTGAACCCAACCCTCCAGGCTCAGAGGTAGGTGCACTGCTGCAGTTCCACTAAAGCCTTTGAGGAATAGAAGGATATGCAGCTATCAGTATATTTCTATCTAGTTTATTAATCCATTCTATATCTGCCTGCCCACCGGTATCTCTGCCAGGCTATCTCCACAGACGGGATTATTAACCTGCTGAAAGAAAACCAGTGGGATTTGTAAGTTGCTTTCCCAGGGGTACTCATTTCATCTTAACGGCTGTGAAATGGTAGCATCTTCCCAGTCAATTACCAATCCAAAACAGGCATTGAGAGTTGACTCTCCAGCAGTATGACTCCAAAGCTCAGACACTAACAGGTTGACAATCAGATAAGTCGTAGGGGACTAGGCAGGGAGGGTGAGTTGAGTGGCATGGACAATTGTGCCAGTTAAAATGGCATCAATGTTTGAATTGAGTGTTGTAGACCAATTAATGAAGATTAATTGCTATGATTAACCAACAACTTTGTTGCCCTGTATCATGTCTCTATCAGGATGGTTGAAAATTAACTCATTGGACCTCAGTCTTTTTAAGCCCTGTAATGATCAGTGCTCCTAGCAACACTGGTCAGCCCACACTTTCCCCTCAACCAACAAAGTCAGCATCAGACTTGGAATAATACCGTCATTGCTTCGCTGCTGCTGGGTTAATGTTTTAGAACTCCCTTCCTAACAGCGCGATGGGTGTACCTGCATCACATTGACTGCACTGGCTCAAGAGCCAGATCATGATTAGCTCTCAAGGACAAATAGAAATGGACAATAAATCTCAGCACGGCCAGTAACTTGCACATCCCATGGAATAATTGTATAAAAGCTGTATGACAGAAAATGAGTGGTGATTTTAATCCTGGTTCCCATAATTTGCTCAGGGAACGGGGTGGCGTTGTCAAAATGATCACAATGTGTTTGCATGACTGAAATGTGCAACTTGAAAATCTGTCAGAAGCAGATTCAATATTCAATTTCAAAAGGCATTTTACTTGAAAAGTAAAAATTTGCAGGATCTGTAAGTAGGGGAATAATTTGAAGTGCTAGCATGGAAATGATTGGCCAAAGAATCTTCTTCTGGACTGTAAGATTCTGCGATCAATAGACCATGAATTTATATACAGAATAATCAAACATAGCAATTCCTATTCTATCTAGCAAAAATTTTACTTCACTTTTGAAATATGATAATCAAAGAATGGTTATCCTTTGTGTTCGCCCCATAAACAATCCATGAGTAGTTAGCAATAATTGTTAAAACTGGGATATCACTGGTTATGCGAAATAAGCCAACAACATCTTGGATTCATATAGCAGCTTTAATATAGCAGAAGTCCAAAGGTGATTAACAGAAATGTAATCAAAATACATCGCCGAGCCAAAGGATGACACACGGTTCTGGATATGAAACAAGACATCATCTAATGGGTGTAGCGTTTATGTTTTAATGACCCACTGTGTCATGTGACTTGTCTATTTCGTTATTACAATAGTGTTTTCTACATTCAGTTGACCAGTACCAACTTTGCATGAGCATAACAAAAGATTTGCAAGTGAGAATTGACAAACCAAGTTGCAAACCTTATCAACAGGATACTACACCATGTCACATGATGCAGTGGGTGTAATGACCCTGCTTTATGAAGCAGCACAGCGTTTCACTTACCACGAGCAATGCCATGTGAGGTCTGCTAGTGCCTTGTCGCTTAATTCCTGTGGCATAACTGCAGACTTAGATTATCTCTCTCAACTCTTTTGAAGCTTTAATCCTCCATCAGCCAGTCTCACAGTGTCTTGGCATGCTGTTCATTATTCTGTCTGACTCTGTCTTTCTCTCTGAAGTACATGTATGAAAGTCATATCTTTTAAATGGGTTGAATTTGCCCGAGAACAAGATGGGCCGTGGTTTTGATTTTACACTCTCAGTTAAGGGGCCCTCAGTTGATGCATGGTTAAAGACTGTGGGCTGTGTTCTGCCAACATTATTTGTAAAAGGTACCCTCAAGAGAAAGGATACCGCATCTGAGTTACAAAGTCAAAGTTTGATGTAAATCATTCTAGAATGTGAGTGGTGCTGGTCGGGCTAATGCTTAAAGCCCATCCTTAGTTATTCTTATACTGATTGGCTGGCCAGGTTATTTCCCAGGCAATTGCACTGCTGCTGGGTCTAAGGATATATGTAGGCCACAGTAAGACCAGCAAATTTCCTAAAGGATATCAGCGAAGCAGATAGGTTTTTATGACAAATCTGTGTTTCCACTGTCACCATTTCTAGAAATATAACTTTAAACCTCATCGTGTATTAATCATATTTACACCATCTGCAATGCCTCAAATACTGAAGCAGATGATATCAAATCGTAACAAGAACTGGACAATATCCAGCCTTAGGGTGACAAGTGGCAAATAACATTCATGTTACCCAAATGTCTGGCAATGACTAGCCTACAAGAGAGAATTTAACCTTCGCTCCTTAATATTCAATGGCATCACCATCATTGAAACCCCCCCCCCGACTCACTATCTATTTGTCATTTATATAAATGATGTACATGTGAACATAGGATGTATGGTTAGTAAGTTTGCAGATGACACTAAAATTGGAGATGCAGTGCCCAGCGAAGAAAGTTACCTCAGAGCACAATGAGATCTTGATCACATGGACTATTGGGTTCAAGGATGGCAGATGGAATTTAATTTAGATAAATGTGAGCTGCTGCATTTTGGAAAGACAAATCAGGGCAGGACTTATACAATTAATGTTAAGGTCTTGGGGGGTGTTGCTGAACAAAGAGATCTTAGAGAGCGGGTTCACAGTTGCTTGAAAGTGGAGTTGCAGATAGCATAGATAGCATAGTGAAGGCGGAGTTTGGTATGCTTGTCTTTACTGGTCAGTGCATTGAGTATAGGAGTTGGAATGTCATGTTGCTGCTGTACAGATATTAGTTTGGCCACTTTTCGAGAATTGCACATAATTCTGGTCTCCCTCCTGTAGGAAGGATGTTATGAAATTAGAAAGGGTTCAGAAAAGATTTTTGAGGATGTTACCAGGTTTGGAAGGTTTGTGCTAGAGGGAGAGGGTGAATTGGCTGGGGCTATTTTCCCTGGAGCTTCAGAAGCTGAGGGGTGACTGCATAGAGGTTCGTAAAATCAGGAGGGGCATAGATAGGACGAATAGGCAAGGTCTTTTCCCCAGCGTCGGCGAGTCCAAAACTAGAAGGCAGAAGTTAAAGGTGAGAGGGAAAAGATATAATAGGGGCCTAAGAGGCAGCTTTTTCACGTCCACGTGGTCCACATATGGAATGAGCCACCAGAGGAAATGGTGGAGGCTGGGACAATTACATTTAAAAGGCATTTGGATGAGTATATGAATAGAAAGGGTTTACAGGGATATGGGCCGAATGTTGGCAAATGGGATTAAGATATATGTAGGATATCTGGTCAGCATGGATGAAATGGACTGAAGGCCTTTTTTTCTGTGCTGTGTATCGCTATGATTTCTCTGGCTCTATCAACATTCTGGGGATTAATGTTGACCAGAAACCAAACTGGACTAGCCATATAAATGAACAATGCTTAAGAAGCTTGATACCATCCAGCCCCAAGCTGCCTGCTTGACTGACATCACATCCATAAACATTCACTCACCCCATCACTGACATTCAGTGGCTATGTTTACCATCTACAAGACACACTGCAGAAATTCACCAGGCCTCCTTAGACAGCACTTTCCAAATCCATGACCATAAACATCTAGAAGAGCAAGGGCAGCAGATACATGGGAACACCTCCTCCTGCAGTTCCCTTCCAAGCCTTTGACCAAATTGGCTCGGACATAGCTTGCCATTCCTTCAGTCAATGTCATGGAATTCCTCGCCAATAACATTGCGTTTAACAGCAATAAGTGGACCAAAACTGCTCAAGAAAGTTGTTTACCACCGTCTGCTGGGGCGACCAGGGATGGGCAATAAACGCTGGCCCAAAAAATGCCCACACTCCATGAATGAATAAAACAAAATCCCTGGATGTGAAAGCACATCCCCAGAGCGTTAACCCAGTTCTCTGGTTTACTTGTAAAGCACCATCACCATAATGCCCACTGCCCTGACTGTATCTAACACCTTTCGAAAACTGACTAGCAATGATACTCCTTCCGAACTAACAAATAGAAAATCACATCCAGCAACTGTCGCAGGGATGGCTGAGGCTAGAGTATATTTACACTAGCCTTTGCTTCTGTTTCGACTTCCTTTCTGGCACTGACTGAAATCCTGAGCTGTCAGAAGCTTCGTCAGGGGAAGTTAAGTATTACCTTTCACTTCTACTGATCGCAGTTGAGGTGCTAAAGGAGGGAAGGAACTCAGCCTGTATTGCTCATGTCTGCTCACTGCGCAGCAGGTTGAAGCGCAAGAGTGCAGATGGTTACCAATACTCAATAGCTCTCAGCTGTGCAATCTCCACAGCAATCTCCTAGTTGACCATCCACGTGCCCACTATCTGATTCATCTGCTGTCTATATTTTTAAAACTAGGACACTAAAGCATTAAAAGAGCATTTTGTTTTCAAAATTCATTTTTTCTCTCTCCTGACTTGCCCTCAGCAGAATCCTGGAGCTCAACTTTTGATTCCTAGAAATTCCAAGATAACCATGGAGCATTAACAACACTTCCTATGCAATCAATGTCTTTGGATTCACTGCATTGGTCAAAATGCCAGAAGACCCCTAACATCTTGAGACCAATGGGTGTCAGTTTCTCCTGGATCATGTGAAGGAGACAGGAGAACAATCGAAACGGCAAAACAAGTAAATATTATGAAAACAGGTAGCCGTCAAAGGAAATTATACGAGACACACACTGCTTAAAGAAAAACAGAAATATTATATTTCAAGGTGATTCCTTACAGAAGCTGCATTGTGTGTGGGAGTAACAGTCTATTAACAATGAGACATCTTTGTTGCACAGCACTATTCAGCATCACTTGTGAAGCTAGGAAATTCTAAAATAATTGGGATTCATGTCACTCAAGAAAATTACAAAAACAGTCTTTTCTATTTCTGATTTTCTTCTTTGTTTTCTTCATTTTCCTCCTCATTTGATGATATCAGCTCCCTGACTTTCTGCAGACAATCACTCCCTTCTAGTAGCTTACCCAAATGACTTGGCACCTCAGTCATCATGCTGAGCGGCAGTAGCCCAATTGCCTGCATCTGGCATCAGTGTAAGGACATCAAGGGGTGAGAGCCTTGGACAATTGCCGATGCCCTCCCTGCCTCTAAAATCACACACTAAAATTCAGCATGGACCAAGGATTGAAGATAGAATCAGAGATGGGCAATTTGAGGTGAAGATTGCGAACCTCTTATGCAGGTACAGGTACAGGAGTAGCTCAGAAGCTGGGGATATGACAGTATGATCCCTATTCTGTTCTCTGTGCTTGCTACTAGCTAGAATGTCTTCTGCCACTCGCGACACACATTCACAGCCATTTTATTTTCTGCTGGCTGGAAAATTTGTCCCACACAAACCCAGAATTGGGCTTTCCTAACCTCCTACTGAGAGTTTACAGATAGGATGTATTCCATCCAGTTAAAAATTGGACTATCTGTTTACAAATAAGTTACCTGAAAATTTTCTGCATGACTAATCAAAGATATTATTTGAAAATACAAATTTCAGTTTTGTATTTAATCTGATGTGGGAACATTTAGATTAATCTTGGTCAGGTACCAAACATAAGAAGTCAGGGTTTCTCCCCATCTCCCACTGTCCCTTCCATTCTTATCCACACTTCCTCACATATTCCCAAATCTTCCAAACACCAATCTTTCAATGTCCAGCTTCCACAGCTCCTACTCTAAATTCCCTTATCCCTCCCATCACCTGAAACCTAATCCCCTTCATTTCTAACCTCTGCCTTTCTCACACCAAACCCCATACCCATCCATCCCTGCTCCATCTCCTCACCCCAACGCCCTTCTCACCTTAATCCGCAACCCACTCCAACCACCTAATCTCAACCCCTATTCTGATATCCAATTTCAGTTTATGTCTAATCATCACCTCTCTGCTCCCAATGCTGCCATTCTCATCCAGCTCCAAACCTCACCCCCTCCAGACTTGCCACTCCTATGCCCAATCCTACTTCTAAATGCATATTCCACTTCCCTCACATCCCTGCCTGCCACACCTCACCCCAACACCTCAAGCTTAACCCTCCTGCTTCAATCCCATTCCCACACCCACTCCCATGCCCCCCACAAATGGCACCATTGTCATCCTCAATATCATGCCACCACTCTCCCCCACCTCACCACCCCTCAACCATGCTCCCAATCCCATGCAATCCACCTTTGTCAGGTTTTGAGATCTTGACAAATGGAATCAATGTTGGGATTCAAGACACTTTCAGGGTAAACATGCAGGAGACCCAGCGATCCTCGGTAACCAGCCTTTACAACTCTCAAAGTCACTTCCATTCCGCAGATTTTGATTTTGCCAGCTCTGTTTTACAAACATGAGGGTTTTGTTTTTGCCAAGAACAATAGATAGTGTGAGAGACACCAGGCTATAAGACCTGAGACATTATCCTGCCTGTGTCTTGGTCCAGCATCGACTATCTATTAAGTATTTCAGCATTTTGTGTTCACATTTCCAATATCCTGTATGTTCCTAGATTAGACCCGCTGTTGACTTTCTATAAATGATACATTCCAGGACAGGAATGATTATCCATGACATTCTTTAGCTCCCCTCTAGTCACAAAGCACATGCAAGGCGTTTGCAAAGGATTTGCTTTCTCTGCTACTCCCCCTAAATGTACTGCAAAAAAACCCAGCAAACATCAAAATTGCAGAAAATGGAATTTGAATAGTTAGAGGCTGACTAGGCAATACTTCAGTGAATTCACAAAGATGTGGTAGACTGAGTTATTGGAATACAGTTTACATGCTAAATACATTTCCGCATGTCCATCCAAGTTTCGTTATTTTGGCAAAATATTATGACAGGGGTGGAGGGGGACTGGAATAAGGGTAGGCTGCAGAGCCACAGAGTCCGTGTAAATGTCAATCCTGTTTGATGGGTCTGGCGCTTTCCCGTGTGCGGGAACCTGCTGTCCTGGAAAGTTAACCGGTGATTTACACTCGAAAGAATTCTGACACTCAGCAACTGGGAGGCTCTCGGTTAGCATTCTGATTGTGTGAACCACCGCTGTCCTTTCCCCCCCACTCGCAACAACCCGCCTCCCTCTGCATCAATGTGCAGCTTTCCTTTCAGCTTCCTGTCGGTGCATTGAGTCCTCAGGAGCTCTTCCAAGCTCCTGCGAGTGGGTTTTACAGTTAAACAAAGGTCGCTTTATTGTCAGCTTGCGGGCAGCTCCAGCCCGACTCATCCCCAGGTTAAATTTATGTGTTTGAGAGCAGTGATAATCCCGAATTGGGACTGGGAGTAAATGGTCATCTCAGTCAGTAACCGTCTAAAACGCCCCGGACTCACCACAGACCACAAATTATCAAATAGCGACGAATGAGAGAAAAACAAAACAGAATTAGATCTATTTCTGCAGTTCGTAGGTAATATGTCTCCCATCACATTTATCAGAAATAGTGAAGCCGTTACCTGTACATGATGAAACATTTTCCCATGCGCTGCGAGCGAGGAAAATCTTCATGAATTCTCGCCTTATTGCTGTGATAGAGACATCTTCAGTGGTTCACAGGAGCTGGCTGTCAGGCGCAGTACAGTATGGGCACACCTGCGCTTCCTCTCAGCTCAAATAAGGCTCACTCTCTTACATCAGGACCCATGTGTGCACTTTGAATGAGGCAGCTCCTTCCAGCTCTCATTCTCACTCTCTGCCTCTGGTAATTTTAATGAGGCAGGAGTAGTCCTTCTCGCTAATGAAATCGTCAGCCCTTTCTCTGTGGGTGCCAGCCCTCCCCACCCACCCGCCCCCAACATTCCTGTCCCTGGTGAGCAGTCATCTTCTTGCATTTGGAAGCGACTCCATTCATTTCTTTGTGTCAACCCTGGCAGGCGAAGCACCGTTGGCAACATAGCTCCTGTGGAGGGCAACGAGATTAAGCCACCATCAGTTCGGTGGGGGGGCGGGGGGAGCTTCAGACAGAAGCATCCTTCCGTGCTGACACTTTCACCGCGCTCAACAAGAGTGAGGGCTACATAGACATTCAGCTAGCTCCTTGTGTGAATTATCCCCGATAACCCCACACTGCAGTGATATTTTTACACCATGACCTAGTTACTTCCAAAATGGGAATAATTATTTTTTGAGAGTATGTTGAATTAATGAGCAGAGTATAATTGATGCTCGTTGAAGCCTTCTTAGAAAAAAAGGTTATGACCAGACGGAGAGAATTAGCATGAAGCATTAGATGCTCGGATTTTCACCGTTCTGTTTTATTTTCATTTCCCCTCTGGTTCTTCCTGAAATTGCTGGCTTTGAATTGCTGCCTGATTTCGGAGAGAAGAAGTGGGGCAGGTATCTGTTGGCCTGGTTCTCTCTCACACACATTCACACACACCTCCCTCAAAACGCATACCTTTCCACACTTGAAATAAGAGCAGAAATTGCTGGAAAAGCTCAGCAGGTGCGGCAGCACCTGTGAAGAGAAATCAGGGTTAATGTTTTCGGGTCCTCAGAACCCGTTTTCCTTCTCATGCCTGTCCTGTTTTCCCATTGTGACTTTTCCGGCACATAACAGAAATGTCCGTTCTCTAATGGGATGGGGGTGGGTGGGGCGTTTATATGGGCTGATAAACCAAGGCCCATTCCTGATTTAAAATATTAGATTTCAAGACATTCGATCCCCAACATGTCAGTGGGATCTTGCTTGCAGAGATTAGACAGGGCAGGTGTCAAAATTTCAAAGGTGAGTATATCTCACATTGTAACTAAGTGGCTATGAAGCTGTTTCTGGCTTCATTTCAGGCACAATATTCCTCATTTCGAGGTGGCAGATTGAGCATATAACCGGTTGGAACTATGACTCCGTCACATTTCAGGTGTCTGCGTTGTCGCACCCTAACCTTGGACATTCTATAGAACATAGAACATTGCAGCGCTACGCAGGCCCTTGGGCCCTCGACGTTGCGCCGACCTGCGAAACCAATCTGAAGTCTATCTAACCTACACTATTCCATTATCATCCACATGTTTATCCGTGACCATTTAATCTGAACAAAAGAGAAGAAATAAAACTTTTAATTTGTTATTCGTTCTGTCCAAGAAAGGGATTCAACACGAAAGTGCAAGTTTTCAGAGGAACAGAAACTGGCATTTGGAAACTATTGCCTGAGCAACCAATTGGGGGAGTCAACTCTGCCTCAGAGACAGGAGGGAGGGCTGCACTGTCAGCGGTACGGTGTCTGGGATGAGACAGTAAAACAACATCCCGACTGTCCTCTCCTTTGCTCCAGATCCCCAGCATTGTTAGAAGTAGAGCAGAGGAATTCTGCCTGATCCCAGGCCCCCAGAAGACTTCCCACATCAAGCAGATGTTCACCTGCACATCTGCTAATGTGGTATACTGCATCCACTGTATCCGTGGTGGCCTCCTCTACATTGGGGAAAGGCTTGGGGACCGCTTTGCAGAACACCTACGCTCAGTTCAGAATAAACAACTGCACCTCCCACTCTCCAACCATTTCAACTCCCCCTCCCATTCCTCAGACGACATGTCCATCATGGGCCTCCTGTCGTGCCACAATGATGCCATCCGAATGTTGCAGGAACAGCAACTCATATTCTGCTTGGGAACCCTGCAGCCCAATGGTATCAATGTGGACTTCACAAGCTTCACAATCTCCCCTCCCCCTACCGCATCCCAAAACCAGCCCAGTTCTTCCCCTCCCCCCACTGCATCCCAAAACCAGCCCAGTTCTTCCCCTCCCCCCACTGCATCCCAAAACCAGCCCAGTTCTTCCCCTCCCCCCACTGCATCCCAAAACCAACCCAGCTCGTCCCCGCCTCCCTAACCTGTTCATCCTCTCATCCATCCCCTCCTCCCACTTCAAACCGCACCTCTATTCCCTACCTCCTAACCTCATCCCGCCCCCTTGACCTGTCCGTCCTCCCTGGGCTGACCTATCCCCGCCCTACCTCCCCACCTACACTCACCTCTACTGGCTCCATCCCCACCCCTTTAACTTGTCTGTCTCCTCTCCACCTATCTTCTCCTCTATCCATCTTCTATCTGCCCCCCCCTCCTTATTTATTTCAGAACACCCTTCCCCTCCCCCACTTCTGAAGAAGGGTCTAGGCCCGAAGCATCAGCTTTCCTGCTCCTCTGATGCTGCTTGGCCTGCTGTGTTCATCCAGCTCTACACCTTGTTATCTCGGATTCTCCATCCTATTATCTCTGATGCTAGAATAGATTAATAATCACAATGCAAGCACAGTACTGTACCGAGGATGCTGGAGATCTAAAGTAAAGACAGAAACTGCTGGAGAAACTCTGAGTCGCATTGGACTCCAAATGTTTCTCTCTCTGTAGATGCTGCCAAACCTACTGGAGAAACTCAGCAGGCCTGGCAGCATCTGTGGAGAGAGGGAGAGCGAGAGAAACAAGGTTAACGTTCAAGTTATAAATGCCAAAAAAGTGCTGGAAAAACTCAGCAGGTCTGGCAGCATTTGTGTAGAAACACAGAGAGAAACGGAGTTAACGTACAGGTTATAAACGCAGAACGTGCTGGAGAAACTCAGCAGGTCTGGCAGCATCCGCGGAGAGAGAGAGAGAAAATAACCGTTGACATTAATAACCAAAATGCAAGTAATTCAACTTAATGGAGAGAGAAACAAAGTTAACGTTTCGAGTTCAATGACCCCTCTTCAGAACTAAATTTTATTTATTTGTCTTTTATTTTACCAGTTCAGGTGACCTGGTCATTATTATTGCTATTTGTTAGGGTTTGTCGTATATTAATTGGCTGGAATTTTTTGCATATTAAACAGTGAGTACATTTCAAAAGTGATTTGCTAATTGTAAAATGCTTCCCTCTCCACAAATGTTACCAGGCCTATTGAGTTTCTCCAGCAATTTCTGTTTTTTTATCCCCTGTTTCTGCAAGAGCTGGCATGTTTAAGGGCGCTATAAAAATATAGCCCTTATCACCTGCTGAAGAACAATTAGCTTCTACTTAACTTCAGAATGTGCCTGCATCACAAACATACCGTGCAAATTTACTGGACTAGATTAAGTACGCTTAGTCCGTGGCAACAGAATATTTTACTCCTTGCAAAAAAAGTAATATAGTTTTCGCCATGGGTGCCATACGGAATAAACAGCAGGGGGCAGTGTAACTGGTACCTTCTGAGCCAATATTCTTTAACGAAGGGTTGGCTGGGGATCTCGTACAATAAATGTTCTAAAATCCACATACATTATCATTTAATGAAAGAAGACGGTCGGTTATTTAAGTTCAATTTTGCGGCCTTTAATCCCCCAGGACTGTGTTCTTAAAGGGTCAGGCATTCCGCCTAAGAAGACCCTCATTACCTGAGAGAGGCACTGCCGGGGCTCTGCTAAAATCCATCAGAAACAATAAGGTATCTCAGTGTGAATTTGATTTCTTGCGACTTTTCTCTTGTAATTTTAAATCGCTCATTAAATCCAACAAAGAGATCGCAACCTTGGAAATAACGCTGCGGTGCCTGCTCATTTGCATATCCGTGACATTAATATAGCTAATTTCATTCCTTTTTGGACGCAATTTGTTTTAACTTTGCAATGTGTCAGAGCAATCCATGTTAGCGATGTATCATCATTCCCAGATGCCTCTTTGCCTAGGTTGAATAGAGAGACAGATCTAACGCAGTGCCTAAAAATTAGAAGAAAATTTGACGAGAGTGAATTGTTTCCAGTGGTAAGCTCCTGGTAGAGTCAATGAAGCTGAATGGCCCACTTTCATGTATCGTGGTTTCACCAAAGGAGGCGGATTTGGGATAATTGGCAAGGAAACCAAAGAAGGAACGAGGAGATTTTATGTTTTTTGCTACACTGCAAGTTGTGATCTGGATCGCAGTGTCTGAAACAGTGGTTGAAGCTGAGTCAAAAATAGCTTTCAGTAGGAAATTGGATACACACTTAAAAAGGCACCGTTTCAAGGAGTGTGAGGGAGAGGAGCAGAGTGAGCTTAATTAGCTACCTCTATCAAAAAAAGAAACAGCATGTATCTGATGGGCTGAATGGAGTCGTGCTTCAGTATAAATTAATCTGATTTTATATATGTTCTGCTGACTGAAAACCAAAAGAACTACAAATGCTGGAAATCAGAGACTAAATCAGAAATTGCTGGAAAAGCGCAGCAGGTTTGGCAGCATCTGTGGAGAGAGAGATCAGAGTTAACATTTTGGGTGGGGTGACCATTCTCAGAGGGGTCCCTTGCATTAAACTTTATTGTGATCAAAATAAACAAGGTCAATAATGGCAAATGAAATCATTCTGATCCTGAAAATCCCATGTCAACATTAAGCAGTAATTGTTCTGAAGAAGAGTCATACCAGACTTGAAAAGTTAACTCTATTTCTCTCCACAGATGCTGCCAGAAATAAAAACAAAGTTACTGGAAAAGCTCAGCAAGTCTGACAGCATCTGAAACAAAGTTAATGTTTCAGTCCGGTGACCCTTCCTCAGAACTTGCTCCCAGAACCTACTGCCTTTCCCCCGCATATTCCGAGTTTGCTTCGGATTTCCAGCATCTGCAGTAGTTTGCTTTTATTCGAGCAGTAATTCCCTGTTCTGCCTCAACCCTAGTCTCAGAAATACACCTCTGCTCCAACTAAAACATATTTCCAATTCTAAGTACCATCATATGATCTCTCTGAGTGACATTTCCAATCTGTGCTGTTGAAGCTGATTGAGATTCCTGACAAAGGAAAAAGATAATAACAACTTACATTTATATAGTTCCCTTGACGTTGTAAAATGCCCTAGATTGACATTGAAACAAAATTGAAGGAGATATTTAGAAAATGAATCAATGACTTTAGCAAGGATGTTATGTTTTAGGTAGTGTCTTAAACTAGACAGACGTATAAAATCCTCTTTTCTGATGAAGGGTCTAGGCCCGAAACGTCAGCTTTTGTGATGCTACTTGGCCTGCTGTGTTCATCCAGCTCCACACTTTGTGATATAAAATCCTTATGGTGTGGAAATAGGCCATTCAGCCCATCAAATCCACAACTCTGAAGAGCATCCCACCCAATCTCTGTAACCCCACACATGCCACAAGCCAATCCAGCCAGCTTGCACATCCTGAACACGATGGGCAATCTACCTAGTCTGCATGTGTCTGGATTGCTAAATGCTGAGCCATTGTGTTTGAACCATTAATCAGAGTTGAAAGATCTTAATTTAACATTTTACAAATCAGTTATCTATCAATTCTGGAGGCTGTATATTTGCAGCATTAACTTTAAAAGTTAATCTAAAATAAATGACTCACTCAATAAATGAAAATGCACTTATAATACACATTGGAAATTCAGGCAATGAGCTACTTGTAAGCATTAGAAAGTAATTCCAAAAATCTAAGTTAATTGAAAGACTCAGATAGAATTGAAGACTGATGTTATTTGTTAGGATTTTTATAAAATAGCATTAAATGATAAAAATAGATATTATAACCTGCCTACATTTGGATAAAACAAGACTGTCACAAATTATTATTCAGACCATTTATGCAACAAAATTATCTTGAAAGATCATTTCCTGTTGATTTCTTTAAACAGTGGAAGAACCATGAATTTACAAAGACCTGTAAACCTATTAAAAAATATGAATTAACCATTAATGAGCCGAGGATGTGTTTAAGAGGACTTTTGTGTCTGACTGACCTCAGGATGTGCCTATATACAGCACTTTATGGCTCTAGGAGAAAGGCACATAGATCCACTTTAATACCAACATGATATACAATGTACTGCATACTATAATATTCCTGTCCTTAATAAACAAATGCTCCTTTCACTTATTATGAACCATACCACGGGAAATCTATTTAATAAGTACATCGTAATTTTAATGCAACACGCTCAACATCTTGTTCATCATTTGCTAAATTTGCAAGGATTGCAAAATTTACTGGAGATTTTAATGCAATAGCTCATCAGCAACACACTATCAAACTGCAAACTTAATCTTCTTGGTTAAATATAGAGCTGAATGTGGAGGCACATTCTGAAGGAGACACATTTTGATGGGAGAGTGTGCTTAGGGATGGATTTAGTACTCCATCAACTAAATATAGCAAAAGGTGTCTTTGGGGTGTCTGGCCCCTCAGCCCAACTACCAGAACAAGTTCTGAACAGGCAGTTTAAGAGTTGACCAGCCATTTTCTTGGTGAATCCACACTGATGACCTACCCTGCCAAAAGCTGTCAGTCAAACAGAGTGAGATTGTTGCCGTAGGCCTAATTTATACAACCATGAAGGGCAGTGACAGATGAAAGTCATGGAGTGTAAATAGGTGGACAAAGGGAGGATGGATGAGTTGGGGTAAGGGCAGGCCATTCATCAGTCCCCTCCCATTCCCTATCCTTTCCCGAAATGATTTGATTTATTATTGTCACCTGTACCATGATACAGTGAAAAGTATTGTTTTGCATGCTAACTAGACAAATCATAAGTATTTCAGGATAAGAGAGTAGAATGCAGAGTATAGTGTTTCAGCTACAGAGAAGGTGCAGATAGAAATCTAATGTATGAAAGATCTGCTCACAAGTCTGACAACAACAGGGAAGACAATGTTATTGAATCTGTTGGTACTTCTTTTCAAGCTTCTGTAACTTCTACCCAACAGGAAAGGGTAGAAGAGAGTATCATAGGGATGGGAGAGGTCTTTGATTATAGTAACTGCTTCTCCAAGGCAGCCCTCAGATGGGGGCATTGCTCCAACTTGGAAGGCAGATCCCTCTAGTTTCCCCCTTAGGAGGGTGTCCACCTGCTACCTCCCAGGGAAGGTGGTTAACAAGGAAGCCTGTTAAAAACACTCCAGCTTTGAAAGTCCATGAAAAAAATTAAAACCTGCCAAGAGGTCTAAAAGGTACTGTGAGATAAGTAAAGTGTTTTCAAATCTTCAGTGTTACTATCTGAATTACAATGTAGATGTGTTTTTAATGCAATTCATCAAAGAGACAGCTCCTTTAAAGGTATGTTGACCTTTACATTATCTAGCATTTTTCAAACTGTTTTGTGGAAATAGCAGCCACGTCACCAGACCAGAAATCCAATGGTAAAACTAGGAATTGCTGGAAAAACTCAGCAGGTCTGGCATCAATGGAGAAAAAAAGTCTTAACATTCCAAGTTCAGTGACCCTTCTTCAGAACGGAATGCATCCTCAGCGCCTGCAGTTTATTCAGGGATTTTTTGTGGAAATCCAGTGATCTGTACATTGGTTCAAATCTTACAATGGTAGCTGGGAGAACCAAAATGTTAAACTCAATTAATAAGTATGGAATTGAAAACTAACTTCAATAGAAGTGACCATAAAAGCATTGATAATTGTCATAAAAACTCATCTGGCAAAATGTATTTTTTCCATTTCAATGATATGAGGTGAGTATTAGATAGAGAGAGATTTATTTTTTCGCAAAAAAGTCAAATATATGGATAATGCATACTGTGTAATTGGTTACAAAGGATACATGGAGGATCATGGAAATGGCATAGTTGATCAGAGAGGGCAAGAAGAGTACATGAGGACACAGAGATCACATGAAGGCATGGGAAGTTTAAGGGGGCATGGGCTAGCAAGGAGAGAGCGGGTGAATAGAGATGATGGAGTCGCAGGGTCAGATTCAGCGTCCTTTAAACACAGTTGGGAGTTGGGATCCTGTGTTGGAGAACGGAGATGGGCCTCCTAATCATGTTGTGTCTACAGCCACACTCCTGGCACACTTCAGTGTGGCTTACAAGCTGCACTGCAAACTGACATCAATGTGAAAAGAGAGAATGATACGTAGAGTCACACGTGGACAAGATCTGCAGTACCATGAAAGTGTGCAGATGGTATTTTCTGTCTAGAACTAGGCTGAGAAGATTTTGCCAATGCCATAAAAACAAACACAGGAAGAAGCTGGTGATTAGATGAGGTAATTTACTCACTTCTCACTCTCTTTTTCAAGTTTCAAGGTGGCAGTGACAGGATAGGAAGTGTTTGGGATCTGTGCCCGTATGCTCTTGCTCCCACTCACCTGGTTGGCTGCATTCTTCTTTGTGATTTTTTTTGTTTTGTTTCTTTGTTTCTCTTTTGTGTCAGAGTCCACCTTTGTCTTCTTTTCTATGGCAGCAGTGGAGAAAGACAGTTGTGAGGACCTGCTGAATTGACAGCAGCGTGGTAGATCAGGACATCAGTTTCTCATGGCCATAGCGGCCGTGGCTTTTATCGAAGGCTTCATCATTGGTGAGTCTGGCCCATTCCTCCTGGTGGCAGCACGGTGGTGGAATGATGGTTCCGGCTCATTCCTCGTGGCCGTGGCAACAATGTGGCTGCTTCGGATGGCAACAGAAATGGTGATGGCTTGAGCAACAGCTTAAACATCAGCAACTTGGGTGGATCCAGTCTGTCATGGCTTGCTATGGCAGTGATGGCGTGGCTAAACTGTTGGCTTTGGCGGTGGTGGCGTAGTGGGTCTGGTCAGGGAAATCCTAGCTTTGGCAGCCTCAGGGGTGATTTCAGCAGGAGCAGTGTCCCTTAGCCACTCCATAAACTCAGGGGCTGTGGTGGGAACAAAAGATGAACTTTTTTCTAACTTTGTCTCAATTATTTCTTTACATAATTTCTGTAATTAAAACAGTGTCTGATTGTAGTGATCTACACGCATCTCACTGTATTTTCATAAATACAAGTGACAACAAATTGCCGATCTATTTCATTTTCTCTTTCTACTACCTCTCTGATTCACTAGCCTCAAAGTCAGTTCCAAGGTGGACTCATATTGGGCTCAACACATTAACTCTCTTTCAGTCCTCCATAGCAACAGGTAGGGATGGGTGACAAACATTGACCTTGTCAGTGACACCCTGTGAACAAATAAAAGAAAAGCCAATGGTCACTGTGTTATATACTTTGCACAGTTCACTTGCAAGACATTGCTGACTCCACTTATCTTGCATGTCCTTGTAAAGCCATTGAACATTGTGTGGTACTGATTTGCTGTGCCTGGGCTGTGCTGATGTGTTCATGCTCATTGTATGGCCAGGTTCTGCTCTTAATATTGTATTCCTCCCTTTCAGAACAAAATGCTTTCCAATCCAAACAATGCTGTCCCTCCCTGCAGAAACTGGCGCAGTGTCCCCTGCTGAGCTTCTTCACTAATTCTGGGCTGGGGAAAAATGTCTTTTTTTCCATCGGGCCTCACACAGAATTCATTGACATTCTTTTGTGTGAAGTGTTTGATTTATTCCATCAGGCAGGTTTTGAACATGCCTAATTCCTTAAAATGCCTGAAAATCACACAATATGCAGGCTCTCATTCTGACACTATAATCCTGTGTGGAACACTGGGATGTTTCAGCTCGATATGTTAAGGGTATTCAGACATAAGAGCAAGGGCAGAGGGCAGAAATAGGTCATTGGTTCCATTGAGTCTGCACTGCCTTTCTATGAGATCATGACTGATCTGATAATCCTGAGCTCCACTTTCCTGCCTTTACGTGGTGGCTCAGTGTTTAGCACAACTGCCTCACAGAGCTAGGGACCCGCATTCAATTCCACCCTCCAGCAACTGTTTGTGTGGAGTTTGCACATTCTCCCCGTGTCTGCTTGGGTTTCCTCCGGGTGCTCCAGTTTCTTCCCACAGTCCAAAGTGGTGCAGGTTAGATGGATTGGCCATGCAAAATTGTCCATAGTGCTCAGGGACTTGTAGACTAAGTGGGTTATGGGGGTTGGTGTGGGTGGGATGCTCTGAGGGTTGGTGTGTACTTATTGGGCCGAAGGCCCTGTTTCCACACTGTAGGGATTCTATGAAATCTTTGAGTACTATCAAAGTATGTTTGTATTTCACCAGGAAACAGGAATGTGGATTAGTGATGGTAGTTCTCATCAAATGGCTTGCACCACTGTTGCTTTGATGGACTGAATGTGCTTTGTCAGCCTTGGAATGCCTTGGCTTCCATGGAATCTGTACTAACTCATTCCTTCCATTCATTGTTCTTTCCTCTGCTACACATAGAGTTTTAAATTTAATCTTCGTGTTATCAAATCATAACTGCCTGATGAATCTGGTTTCTCGGCTGTACGTTTTTCTGACCTTGGCACATTCTTGGTTTGTAGCCTCACTTAAATTTCTCCATTATTCTGGAAAGGAGTATACATGAAACTGGCACTGCTTATATACCTGGTGTGAGTGTACAGGTAGATAAATTCTTTTACCTTCAGGAAAAACAAAGCGAAATGTTGTGAACGCTGGAGACCTATAATCAAAACAGAAAGTACTAGAGAAACTCAGCAGGCCTGGCAGCACCTGTGGAGAGAGAAACAGAGTTAATGTTTCAAGTCTGACATGTACCTTTATCTGCTGGCAGCTCTATTTATCCTCTCTCAGATACAGGCTCTTAATTGTCTAGCAGCCTGCATATTGGAGCAGAGATCAAGCTGCTCCATACCAGATGGCAGTGAGTTGCCATCTTTTACAAGGGAAGAGGGACAAAGACTGTAATATTTGCAGAAGCAGATGCCATTGGAGGAGTCAAGCACTGTAATTCAATTGTATGGCTCCCATTTACTCCATAAATTGCTTGCACAATTGGTAGAACATTAATGAGATCCTGCATTTGAAATGCAGAATTAAAATGTCAGCCATTAACATTCCATATTCATCTGAGGTTGTTGTAGACACCGCTGTGAGAAGTTAAGGTGTTGACTTTGAAACTGTTAGAAAGACATCTCAATGTCCAATTTTCTGACAATAATCAGTGCAGCCGATGCCTCTGAAGCTAGTAACGCTACACGCTTCAACCCAGTAGGAGCTAGGCTCCATGTAGGTCAGCAAGGATGGATGTCTGGCCCAGAATGCCTGACTTTACTCTGGTGGCAGCTTCTGAGCTTACACCACATCGCATACATCCAATGCCCAATGTCTGACCTCAGCTCCCAGCCCAGCAACACTTCAATTATAAAACTCACATCCTTGTTTTCATATCCCTCCCACCCGATCTCAGTAATTTCCTCCAGCCCTACAACTTTCTAAGATTTTGACATTCCTCCAACTATCTCTTGTTGTGCATTTCCAATACTCAGTGCAACACAATTAGACACTGTGCCTTTCCACCACCCCACTCCCTCAAAGGTCTTAACTCTGGAAATATTACCTTAAAGCCCTCTCTCCTCCCTTAAGGTGTTCTTAAAACCTCTCTCATTGACCAAGTTTTTAGTCATTTGCCTGAATATCTCTTCATGCTGCTTGGCAACATTCTTGTGAAGCATCTTGAGTGGATGTACTGCATTAAAAGTGCCAAATAAATGCAAATGGATTTTGATGTTAGAACCTATCCATTACTAGGCCTGAAAGTGCAATAGTTGCTCACCAAGTAATCCAGGACAATTGTCTTTATTGACAAGAGCTTGGCAATGAAGACCAGATGGACACCTGTTGGAGAATTGTACCTCCATTACCTGTTACAGCCCACCCACCCAGACCTCTGCACTGATCCACCCTTACACAATTTTCTGCATAGGACATCTTAAGTTACTTGGTATAGCCTTGGAATGAGGAAACACAAGGCTGTGGCACCACCTTATTGTCTAAATATCACTAGCAGTACACTTGTATACAAAACAGCGGGAATTCCTGCTTAAAAGAAAATAGAGTCAGAATCTTTTTGATCTGTTCAGCTTCATAACCAGCCAAATTGGCTGACATAAACACAGTTATAGAGAACAGGACCAAACCAGCTACTGAATCACTGTAGGCCTAATTTCTAATGGCTATAAGGCTTTGCTACCGTAGATGTCTCTGTAGTTCAGGGGAATGCGATAGAGACTACCCTGGTTCTGCTAAAGTAGTTGCACTGGTTGAGGCAAAGGTCAATGATGGATAACCCTAGTGTATATGGCTTTGGGTTTTACCATGTATTTGTCATCTGGTTACATGGATATGCCGGTTAACAACATGAGATAATCCGGAAAACTGCAACAGACAGATCCACGCTCCAATTTCCACTCTTACCTATTATTGTCAGTAAGTTAGGTAGATAATTCATATCAATGTCTTTCCTGATGCTCCCCAAGTTCATCAAGCATAGCCCACAAGGTTGCAGTAGATAAAGGGAGAACAGTGCTAGCTGACTGAACAAGTTAAAATTCAAACAAAAGTTTTATAAAACTCTTAAACTTTGCCAAGATTTTTGTACACTGCAGTATTGCTGATTGCCTTGGGTGTGACAACTCTTTATATTAAAACAGGACAGCGATACCTTGTAATTCAGAATATATTATTCCTATTCTAAGGCACTGTTATCTCTTAAAGGCATATCATTTAGCTTCTGTCAATCTCAGATCAATTAAAAGTTGGCTCAGAAAATTGGAAGTGAGATGTTCTCAACTATCTGAGAAAAAAATAGGAAATGGGTATATTTCTCCTGTTAATATTTGTGACATTTTAAGGTGAGACATTTGAAGTGCACTGGGTGCAAAGTTATGTACTTATTTGCTCAGAAACTTCCTCTGGGGTTGCCATGGTGAATTGATGCATAATTTGTTTTCCAACAATAAGCATGTTGAGTGTGAACTATCAGCAGATGGCTATGGTTCAGCTGAAATGTGTGGTGTTTTGAATGATGAGAATGTGAGTTCAAACACTGCTCTGGGCACAGGGTCATGGCATCTATGATGCAGGATTGAAGTAGTGCTGCAATGCACGAGGTTCCATCTTCTGAATGTGGCTTAAAACAATGTTCTTCCTTCTTAAGTAGCCTTTAAAATGTCTCATGGCACATTCAAAGAGAGTGTTTATTTGTAAAATGAGGAACAACCCATATAATATCAAAACAGATCACATGACTATTTATTTTATTGCTATTTTTAGGTGCTTGCTTGTGTGCAGTGAGTACTCTTCAGAGATACTCACTGTGAAGAGCTTTGAAATCTCCTCCAAACATGAGAGGTGCTACATGAATGCATTTCATTTCTCCTTCATTCTGTGATAAGTGCCAGGATATGTATAGATCTCACAGAATTGATTTTGGCAAGGAAATTCAAACAGCTTTCCAACAACGGTCATCTCTCATAGAAAAGTTATCTATAAAATCAAGACATATCTCTCAGCATAAGATAGAAACACTACCACTGGACCCTTCAATTATTATTTCAGCAATCTTCTCAAATATGTTGTGACACACTTCTAGGGCAGTTAAAACTTAAAACCAGATCTTCTGGCCTGTAGCTATTGCTACTGCATGACAAGAGTTCCTCAGGTAAACAGTAGACCATGGGTTACAGTAGACCACTTGGCCAGGTAGGGATTGAATCCACAATCTTGGTGTCATTAGGCCGACAGTCAAAGCATCACAGTATTTCTCATTGATATTGCTAGATGTTTACCTCATCAACCTGTTTGGAGATGCTATTACACGCAGCCTGGAGCAGGTGGGACTCGAATGGAGGCCTTGTGGTTGAGGGATATGGATACTATCATGACACCACAACAGCCCTATCTCCTTGATACTGTTAAATTCTGAGATGTCATTGACTTCAATGATGATGAAGAGTTTATGCCCAGGCTGCTGATGTGCAATTGCCAGTTGTACACTACTAACCAAAATCAAAACTACACTTTAATCCTCTCTTTTTATTCTCAGATTTGCTCCTTCATTTTCTTGCTCCTCATTCTTTGCATTCTTCAGTTTGTTTTCTTCTCTTGTTGGTTCATTTTGCATCAGTTCCTTCTGGTCACTATCGCCTCAATGGTTACCTACCTGACCACCCATGATTCACCACCTTAAATTCTGAGAACAAGGAAAGAAAACCACCTCACATTCCTCAAACTTGGAAAATAAGCATTTCTTCATAAGCAACTAGTTGAAATTCATTTGCAAATGAGAGGAGTTCTTATGACTAACAGGATGGACAATGCATGTTCACCGATTCCTCATGTTGGTAACTAGCAGCTCTTTGTTTTGTTACTTTCTCAGTGATCTCCCATGCATCACACAGAAAATAGGAAAAGAAAACAGCTTTCAGACCTTTCAGTCAGCCTGGGTTGTGTCAAGAAAAACACAGAAAGAAAATGGAAAAGAAAAATATTAAAAGAGCCAAACAAGAAGAAAAAGGAGAATTAGAGAAGGAGACAGAAATGTCACGTGGTCTTCCTGCAGGCTTTTAACCCTGTAACGGAGAAAGTGAACACCTTACAAGGACAGCTCATGACTTGAGAAGGTACATACTAGCACTGGAGGGGCTGCAGAGGAGATTCACTCGGTTGATTCCAGAGTTGATCGAGTTGGATTACGAGGAGAGACTGAGTAGGCCAAGATTATACTCATTGGAATTCAGAAGAATGAGGGGAGATCTTATAGAAACATATAAGATTATGAAGGGAATAGATAAGGTGGAGGCAGGGAGGTTGCTTCCACTAGCAGGTGAAACTAGGGGGCATAGCCTCAAAATAAAGGGAGGCAGATGTAGGACTGAGGTCAGGAGGAACTTCTTCACCCAAAGGGTTGTGAATCTGTGGAATTCCCTGCCTAGTGAAGCAGTTGAAGCTACCTCACTGAATGTTTTTAGGGAAAGGCTAGATAAATTTTTGAACAGTAAAGGAATTAAGGCTTAGGGTGAGTGGGTGGGTAAGTGGACCTGAGTCTCAAAAAGATCAGCCATGATCTTATTAAATGGCGAGGCAGGCTCGAGTGGCCAGATTGCCTACCCCTGCTCCTAGTTCTTATGTTCTTATGTTCTTATGACTAAATATCAGCATCCGAAGGGAAGGATTCATGTATGGGGCAGAATGGTGTTCCTCTTGGTTTTGCTTCTCCCACTGTTTATTTAGTTGTTCAGGCCTCTGTACCGGACGGCACCAAACAGCATGAATTTGTCAAATGTAATCTTTGAGAGTCGAGTAATGATCGTTACTGAAGAGAAGTGTGCATCTTCCCTGAACGCTCACTTCCCTTCCCTTTCAATTATCGTGCACCTAGTCAATAATACATGAATACAAAATAGCCTGCAATCTCCTGAACTCCAGAAATACTGGGTAACCATAGCAACACATTCTCAGTGGAATCCAGTTTGAAGGAGCATCAAGAATTCTGAAGCTATTTGGCAAGGTTTTCAGAGGGGGAGATGAGTTAGTGGCATTGCAGAAAAAAATAAATGCTTTAAAGATTTGTCAAGAGCTGAGTGCAGTTTTGACAACAAATTCTAACCTTCCATAGTCTACCCCAATCATTTTCAATTTTTATACTTTCCTAGTCCAAGCCTTCCAGAATCTGTGTGCATTAATATGCATATATAACATGTACATGCCAGTGTGAACGTGCATGCACAAACACACACACATATATGCACCTTGTTGGTTTATTCCAATCTTACCACCCCCTTCCTCATTTCCACCTACTGTCTCTTGCTGGAGTTGAAATACATATAAGTCTGTCATTAATAAGCTCCCCCCCACCCCACTCCTAAATCTTCTTTTGTGAACCGTGATGGCCTATTTAATTGCAAGGCATCAAAAGCCAGGTTGCCTGTGGCTTGCTGGAGAAGTTAAAAGAATTGGGAAGGGGACAAGTCATTGGGGAATTTGAAAAATTTTAGATTAGGGTTGGAGGTTTGTAAATGTAGCAGACAGTTAAGTAGGTGATTGGAGTTAATTGATGAATTAATAGACTGGGTAGAGATAAAGAGAGAACAAGTGGCCCTGGTGGGTGGAAGGAGCTGTAAGACTGAGTAGTTAACAAACTCTATTCACAAAGAATGGTATCTTAGTTTCTGTCTCACCAGTTGACTGAGATTCAATTTGACATCAAAGTAGGTCAGCGAGCAGAGAGTTGATGGTTGGACAGAATGGATACAGGAAGTAGAGCTTTGGATAAGCTGAATTATAAGAACATAAAATATCATAATGTAAGAAACAGGAGCCAGCCATTCAGCCCCTTGAGCCTGTCCCACCAGTCAGTAAGACAATAATGTGATCTTAACTCTTCTTTTCTGCCCATTAATCTTGATTCTCTTGACAACCAAAAATCAACTAACCTTGAATGTATTCAATGATCCATCTTCAGCTGCTAACTGGGGAGAGAATGCCAAACATGATCGAGTCTCCGAGCAAAGAAACTCCTCCTAAACTGCATCATAAATGGGAGATAGTAGGAACTGCAGATCTGGAGAATCTGAGATAACAAGGTGAAGAACCGGATGAACACAGCAGGCCAAGCAGCATCAGAGGAGCAGGAAAGCTGACATTTTGGGCTTAGACCTTTCTTCAGAAAACCTTTCTGACTGAAGAAGGGTCTAAGCCTGAAACGTCAGCCTTCCTGCTCTTCTGAAGCTGCTTGGCCTGCTGTGTTCATCCAGTTCCACACCTTGTTATCTCATAAATGGGAGATGCTTAGTTCTAGACTTCACCACTCAGGGAAACATCATCTCATCATCTACCCCACACCGACTCTTATATATTTTAATAAGATGGTGTGTGATGGCAGGCTGGATAGAAGAACATTGGAAGGATTGAATCAGAAAGGGACAAAGGGTTTCAAAAGGAAGTTGTTGGAGGTAGGGGATAGGTCAGATGGAGATACATATAGAAATACAATGGGTCTGAGATAATGGGAACTGCAGATGCTGGAGAATCCAAGATAATGAAGTGTGAAGCTGGATGAACAATGGGTCTGCCTGGTTTCTATGGCAAGTCAACCAATGGCAATCAGGAAAAGGAATCAGCCAATTTCCCTTTACAGTCTTACAGCACTGAAGCCAAACAGAGCACACTTGCATCTGAATTAGAAAGTTGTGGCTCAGAACTCCACTTCAATAACATAAAACACAAACTCTAGTTTGAGTTTTCAGTGCAATGGAAGTTTGCACTGTTGGAGATGCTGGGTGGCATCTTGTGGAGTTGGTCGGGAGGATTCTGGTGAGAGCCCACCATTGGCCATTTTTCGGGAAGAAACGCCCACCGTCTTCCACGCAAGTACTTGACACACCGGTAGCAGGCATTCCTCTGGGAACATGTGACCACTCCCCAACCGCCCGCCCCACAGCACCCCCCATCCCCCCCGCCCCAACCGAGGTACACTTCCCATTTACCAAAAGCTGGCAGACACCCAGAGGCCAGCAGTTCTACTGAACAGGAGTGTCATTGGGGAAGTGGGGTTGATGTTTCCAGCATGTCACTCACTGGAAGTTGATATCATCACTGGGTCACCGGTCAGGGATGAATGATGGCAGCAGGGGAGGGATGGTGGGTTTGGGGGTTGTGCTGCCTGGTGGAAGTGGCGAGTTGTCAGCTGCCTGGGCAGTTGGGTATTCCTCTCAGTCTTGCTGCTGCCTGCACTCTCTATATTAGGGACTTGGTGCCTTTTAACAAATAATCCTCTAGAAACCCATAATTAACTCTGCACTCACTGGCTGCCACGATTCTTGCCCACAGCTGGAAGCAATGCCACTGGCAATGGTTTGAAGTCCTTCATTGGGCATGAACTGCCTTGATTTGCAGTGCATTGGGAAGGTCATTCGTGGACCTGCCTGTCATGAAGTTAACTGGGTGCAGGTGACCTCTCAACTGAATAAAATGCCAACAACCCCCACCACCAACACCGCTGTCACCATAATCTGCAGAGGGAGGGCATGAGATTCTGACTGCCACCTCTCAGGTCAATCTTCCAAATCACTGTCGTACTCTCTCCATTGGATGCAAAAGAAGAGACACCAAATGTTGAAGACCAGAGTGGTCAGGATCTACGTGTGCAATGCAGGCAGACTTAATTGTGGCTTTCAGCGTGAAATTGAATAATCTTGTGAAGCAAATAGAAGTTGCTGGTCTAATGGATGGGGATTCGCAGATTTGAAAAATACTCACACTGGACTCGAAATATAACTTCTGGATCTTTCTCCACAGACACTGACAGATCTGCTGAACATCACCAGCAATTTGCATCTGCAGTAATTTACTTTTATCCTAATTATTCTTGCAGGGACACTGTGTGTGTGTGTGTGTGTGTGTGTGTGTGTGTGTGTGTGTGTGTGTGTGTGTGTGTGTGTGTGTGTGTGTGTTTGTGTGTGTGTGTGTTTGTGTGTTTGTGTGTTTGTGTGAGAGAGAGAGAGAGAGAGAGAAAGAGTGACGAGGCAGAGTGTGTGCGTGCGTGTGTGTGTGAGTATGTGTGTGTGAGAGACAGGAGGAGAGTGTGTGTGTGTGTGTGTGTGTGTGTGTCTGTGACTGTCTGTGCGTGTGTGTCTGTGTGTGTGTGTGAGTGTGTTGGTGTGTAGGTGTGTTTGCGTATGTGTGTGTGCACATGTGTGTGTGTGTGTGTGAGAGAGAGAGACAGGGGCAAGAGTGTGTGCGTGCGTGTGTGTGAGTATGTGTGTGTGAGAGACAGGAGGAGAGTGTGTGTGTGTCTCTGTGTGTGTGTGTGTGTGTTTGCATGTTTGTGTATGTGTGTGTGCGTGTGTGTGAGAGAGAGAGACGGGCAGAGTGTGTGCGTGCGTGTGTGTGTGAGTATGTGTGTGCGAGAGACAGGAGGAGAGTGTGTGTGTGTGTGTGTGTGTATGAGAGACAGGAGGAGAGTGTGCGTGTGTGTGTGCGTGGCGCACGCATGTGTGTGTGTGCGCGTGTGCGCGTGTGCGCGTGTGTGTGTGAGAGAGAGAGAGACTGGAGGAGAGTGTGTGTGTGCTTGTGGGTGTGTATGTGTGTGTGTGTGTGCGTGCTTTGTGTGTGTGCCTGTGTGTGTGTGTTGGAGTGTGTGGGTGTGTATGTGTGTGTGTCTATGTATGTGTGTTTGTGTGTCTGTGTGCACGTGTGCACGTGTGCAGATGGGTGTGTGTAGATGGGTGTGCGTGTGTGTAGGTGTGCGTGTGTGTAGGTGTGCGTGTGTGTAGGTGTGGGGCTGGGGTAGGTGGGGATGGGCGTGGTGGTGGGGATGTCGGTCTCCTATGGTCTTTACCATTCTATGATTCCCATATTTCTAAGAGGGGGAAAATCTCCTGTGTGCCAACCAATATTTATCCCTCAACCCACAGTTAAAACCAGGTCTTTATCAAATTGTCTATGTGGAACCTTGCAACATTCAGTTTTCCTATGTTGTGACGATTACGATATTTCAAACATATTCATTCAGTTGGAAAGAGTTTTTCGGATATGCTAGCGTGATGAAAGTGTTCTGCCTATGCAAATTCTCATCGATCCTTTGTGCCCAGCTGAGATTAGCTAATGAAGCATGGATGGGAAACTGTCCCTGGGCTATTTACAATCTGCCTGGTTCAGTGACTCTGTGTCAATGGTGGATTTGTTCCGAAGAAAGTCATACTGGACTCGAAACATTGACTCTGCTTCTCTCTACACAGATGCTGCCAGGCCTGCTAATCATCTCCAGAATTTTCAGGTTTTTTTATTATTAATGGATTGGTATGTGATTTTTGGAAGATAGTTGCATTTCAGTACTGGTGAGTCATTCAATCACAATTACTTTGAAGAGAGGAGATGGGGAAACAGTGAAGGGTCAAAGCGAGGTCATGTATCAAAACATGTTTTATGATGTGAGTTACATTACATCTTTACATGTTTGCAAAATATTACACAAAGGGTCCAATTACATTTCTTCGCAGTGGTGTCCCAATACACAGAGAACTTGGCATATCAAATTACTTTTATATCTTTCCTTATGGACACATCATTCTCAAATTCTGTTTGTAGAGTGCTACATGGAACCTTTCTCTTCAGCCTCTAAGGCAACTGCATTTAGGCAACCTCTTTCATCTTTGTTTTCAAACCCTTCCATAGCCTCGCTGCTTTTTACCTCTGCCACTTCTTCCAGCCTCACAACTCTCCATGATATCTTTGCTCCTCCAATTCTGGCCTCTTGAGAATCTCTGACTTTAAACACTCCAACACGGGCGGCTGCACCTTCAGTCACTGAAGCCCTGGAATTTCCTCCATAAATCACTTTGCCCCTCTCAATTTCCTTCCTTAAAACCTATCGCTTTGACTAGGTAATACATCCTCACGTGACTCAATTTAATGTTTTACCTCTTTACAATGCCTTGGGATATTTTATTATATTAAAGGTGCTTCGTTAATTTCAAGCTGTTGTCATTGGTGTATACTACACCCTGCATCTACTTACACACTGAACATTCAAACTTGGCTATGTTGGAATTACCTCAAACAAAACATTGGGAAGACCATAGTCAGTGTCCCAGGCCCCTACAATGGGCTCCAGACCTCTCTGGTTTCTATTTCAAACGGAACCAAACTGTTCACAATTCTCAACAACTTATTTGATTCTCAATTGAGTTTCCAAGCTCACATTCTCTTGAACATAAACATGACACCTGGCACATTGCCCTGCCTCACTCGCTTTTCTGCATTCTGTAGACTAAATTATACTCTGGATATCCTCTGGACCTCTTGAACTATAGCTCATGTACAATCTCTCCTGCTTGAATCATTTTCAGGACCAACCCCTATTCACACATGCCCATGCTCATTTTCTTGGATTCCAGATTTCCAAAGCTTTCAAATTAAGAATTCCCTTTGTTATTGTTAATTCACTCAAGGCCTCACCTTCTCTTATATTGCTACCTTTGTCAATATTTCGATTAATATACAATATGATCAATCATTTCAATGCTAGGACATCTCTAATGTCATAGGCCCAACTATTTTCAGCTGTTTAATTGACATCCTTCCATTCTGTATACTGCCAGAATTGGGGGTATTTTCTGATTACTACTTAATATTCAGCACCATTCATGATACTGAATGATACTCCTCAGATACTGAAGCAGCCCATAGAAAGATTTGGACCAATGGCAAGATTTGGGCTGATAAGTGGCAAACAGCATTCATACCACACAAGTGACAAGCCATGACTATTTCCGACAAGGGAGTATCTAACAATGGCCCCTACCTGTTCAATAGCATTACCTTCTCCAATCCCCTACTATCAACATGCAAGAAGTTACCATTGACCAGAAATTGAATTGTACTAGCCATATAAATACGGTGGCCACAAGAGATTACAAACTCTGTGGCTAGTAACTCACTTGCTGTCTCCTCAAAGTCTTCCACTATGTACAAAACACATATGAGGAGTGTGATGGAATACTGCCCAGTTGCCTGGATAGTGTAGTTCCAACAATACTTAAGAAACTTGACACCATCCAAGTCAAAACAGCTCCCCTTCAGGCAGCACATCCATCATCTTCAACATTCAATCTCTTCACCACTAGAGCACGGTGGCAGCACTGAGTACTATCTGCAAGGTGGACTTCAGAGGATCACCAAGGCTCCTCTAGCAGCACTTTCCAAACCTGTGACATCTACCACCTAGAGGGACAAGGGCAGCAGATCGAAACCATTCCCTGAAACCTCCCCTCCTAGCCACGTACCATCCTGGCTTGGAAAGCCACTTTCATTCCTCTGCTGTCGCTAGGTCAATAGCCTAGATCTTCCTAACAGCACTGTTGGGATGCTCCTGAATCCAGAGGAGTGGAATGTTTAAAATGGCACCTTCTCAAGGTCAATAAATACTGCGCTAAACAGCCATGCAAAAATCACATAACAAATTATAAGAGCAAGTTGCTGCTCCTGCCGCTGCTGTGAAAACTGAGAGAAAGCCTCTCAGGAGCACATCCACCTCTAAATATAGATGTAATTGTTGCTTCCATCTTCAACCAGCAATATTATTGTAACACATGAGTTATGTAGCAATGTTATTACACCACATGACTTGATATTATAAAGTAACAATATAAGTTGCAGCAATACTATAAATTGTGATTCACCCAACAGTAACAGTGTACCATTGCGCTGATGCTGTGTTATGTGTCTCACAGTAATAATATAGACTATGTGCCTTATCCTGCAGCAATTTATTGCAGTATTATGAAATTATGATCTGCATACAGCAGTAATATGGACTCATGGTTCATGCTATATTAATGCTGGACCATGTGACACACTGCATTGTTATCAAGCGTTAATTTGCACCTTATTACAAGGAAACAGCTTACCTTGTGCATCGTAAATCTTCATTACACCTCAGAGCCTAGACCAGATCCCATCAGGGACCTGTCCCATATTTTATGTTCTGATGATTCAACAGAATTTAAGTTTCACTCCACTCAGTAACAGAATATTTTTTGAATTTTGAATTGTGTAGTGTCAAACCTTTAAATCCTTGGTCAGTGGTCTTCTGAGGTTGATTGTCATCAAGTTTCTCAGTTGCTTTCCTCTCTTTTCCCCATCGGTAAAGGCCCTGTCATCCATCTCTTCAATTCCACCTTTCAGATTTTAACTGTTTGTCACCTCAATCTTCATTCTTTTCATGGCAATGTCCTGCCTGTTGTATAGAGTCACACATTTCTCATCAACTATGCATCTGCTCTGCCAGTCAATATGATCACGGCTGATCCTCTATCTCAATGGCATATTCCCATTTCTCTCTATACTCTTTGATGTTATTAATATCAGAAAATCTAGAAAGTCAAGGGCAGCTAATGAATGGGTGTCACCCGGAGATACCCCTTCCATTACCCACACCATCCTGACTTGGAAATGGATCTTTGTCCTTCCAGAGTCAATGGGTCAAAATCATGGAACTTTCCATGTAACAGTGATATATGTGCAGGTTGGATAATGTACAGCTGGGAGAGAGAGTCACAGCTGTCCTATTATCTCAGAATCACAGAATTGTTATGTTACAGAAGAAGACCATTCAGCCCTTGATGTTTACATTACTTCTATTATTTGGTGCCAATCTTCTACCTTTTCCCCATATCTCTGCAAATAATCAGCTAATGCCTCTTGAACACCTCAGATTGAACCTTCCTCCACATATATCCATGATGTGGAGTTGCCAATGTTGCACTGGGGTGGACAAAGTCAGAAGTTACACGACACCAGGTTGTAACATGACATTGTTACATGACACCAATAGCTTTATTTGAAATCACAAGCTTTCAAAGCACAGCCTGTTTGTCAGTGAAGTCTTTACTTGACAAAGGAGCACAATTCGAAAGCTTGTAATTTCAAATAAAACTGTTGGACTACAACCTGGTGTCTGACTTTGTCCACACATTTCCAGGCAGTGTATTCCAAAGGCCATCAATTCGCTGGTTGAAAAGGTTTTTTTCTCTCACATCACCCTTGCTTTGATTGTACGTCACTTTAAATCCATGCCCTCTTGATATTGTTTCCTTTTATGAGCCAGAATAACCTTTCTCTATCACTCTGCTCAGTGCACTCATGATTTTGAAAACCTCTAATAAATCTCTCAGCCTTGTGCTCCCCAAGAGGAGCAGTCCCAATTCTTTCAATCTATCCTTGGAACTGAATTTCTCGTTCCTGGAACCATACTTGTAAATTGTTTCTGCACTTTCTCTAATACTCTAATACATTGACATCTTTCCTATAATTTGGCGCCCACAACCGTATGCAATATTCCAACTGAGGTCTAACAAGTAAAATTTCAATATCCTTGCTCATGTACTGTATCTTTCTCTCTCTCTCCTGACTTAAAAGGTGATAGAATTCACAGCGTTGGCAAAGGCATGCATGAAGTAATGACCTAGCTCCTTTCAAAGCATCACGTCCCCTTCCCACTGTGGAAAGATGATGTGGGCAGATTTTATACAGGTTCGATGATGCCCATGTTGTTTTCTGCCTGATAGGTTTTACAAAATAGAACACAGCCAAGCAGAATATACACTGATTGATTCTGTAAAGTAGCAGCGATGGCCAGAAATGAGGAGCAGATAGACATTTCAAACTTCTAATTCTCTGACTGTTGAAACCTGGGGAGGAAAGAATTTAATTCTGTGAGAAGTGTCAACAGAGCTACCAGGTTTACAGTATTATTTCACGCCATATAGAAAATTGAGAAAATTTACAAAGAGTGGAACTAAAAACAGAGGGAGAAAGAGATAATGAAAGATAAGCAGAGAGAAATAAAGAAGGAGCATACCAAGTGGTATTAAAAGGGATAAAAGCCAGGGGAAGAGATAGAACGATGGAGACTAGGACACTAGGAAAGAGGAGGTAATGTAGCAGGAATAGGTTATTCAGGCCCTGGAGCCTTCTCTGTTATTCAGTGATGTGAAGGCTGATTATTAACTATTACGCATATTGCATATCTCTTCAAAGATTTGGCCATGGCAGTAAGGGGGAAGGACTAAAAAAAGATAGAAAATGGCAAATGGGAAGGAAAGGCAGAGAGGGGAGCTTAAAATGATGAATTGCCAAGTAGCAGCGAGCCCAGGTTACTAGGTGGCAGTGATTTTAAAAACTGCAACAGAGCAGCATGTTTTGAAACAGAATGTTTACGACTTCTGTAATAACTTAGGAAGTCCAACTGGAAAGGAACATTGTTTATTGTTGAACAGCAAAATAAAGCCACTACTTGTGGTGTACATAGGCTAGTCCCAGCCCAGGATAAACAGTCCTGCAGACCCATCCCTGGGTCTGCCTTTTTAAAAACATAATTAGCCTGTGCAGGGATACTTGAACCCAGACATTCTAGCTCAGAAATAGTCAGAAGTAGGAACGCTACCACAGGGCCACAAGATCCCTTGGGGTCTGCTTTATTGTATTTTAGATATTTCTAACCAACTTGTTCAGCGAGGTTATCACACACACTCCAGAGCATGTGGGACTTGAATCTGGGCCTCCTGTCTCAGAGGTCAGGTCACTTCCACTGCACCACAGGAGCCCTTTTTTGCTGTCTTTTCTTTTATTTTCTAATCAACCTGTTCAGAGATGTTATGACATTACCTCTGGAGAAGGCGGGACTTCAACCTAGGCTTTGTGGCTCAGAGGTAGGACTGTTGTGGTCTGCTCTTTTTTTATGTCTGGAAGTACTGCCACACACAACTGAATGACTTTCCCATCACCAAATCAACGTGGCTTTTTTAAAAATTTACTACCGACCACCACCAGAAATCATCCACACAGTCAATTCAATATTTACAGGTAGGGACTAAATCAGAATGGGGTTGGAGGAGCAAATAAAGCAGTGTATCTCCCACAGTACCCACCTTTCTCTAAAGGCACAGAGAGCATTGATGGGCACTATGTGCTCCATCCCCAAGGACACCCAGGCACAAACATAACCACAGAAGAGAGGCAGATAGCAGATATGACCCCTTCGACAGCTCAGGGCTCTATTGTATTTCAGTTTGTTATATACGCAGAAGTGCTACCAGGCCCAATTGAGCGACTTTCCCTCCACCAGAATTACCATGACCTTTTTATTGCATTTTTTTTCTTTTAACTACACCAGTAAACCACCCATGTAGCCAATTAGAAATTTACATGCAACTGTAGGCCATTTTATAAAGGGCTCAGGTGATGAGTTCCACTTTGGTAAGCCATTACCTGTTACCAAGGGAACTCATACTCAATGAATTCCACAGGGAGATGAATTTAGAGATTCCCCATGGGCCCTGTAGGGGTTATCATAGACTGAGTACTTTCTCAGCAGAGCTGAGCCTTCCAATGTTTGCCTGCTTTGGAGATGACTCTCGCAAATTAAGGAGGAACACAGCCTAATCATTTCTCTGCCGATTCCCACATGTAACACTTTTCATTCTACTAGCCACAGAAGCCAACCATGGAAAAGGGATCATAAGGGTAAAATGGATCCCCTGTGGGAAAATTCAGCTTCTTAGCCAGGCTAAAGGGATCAATCTCTGTTTGTGGTTTAGATTTTTTCCAAGTTCAGGATTAACACCTCGAGCGTTTGCCATTAGGCTGCAACTCTCACAGAGATACAAAATCAAAACTGATTCACATCACCGCTCTCAACGAACCAATTATTTGGAGATTTGATGACAGCCGCTGTCAAAAGGGAAAACATAGCTTGGAAGGAAGCCTTAAACAGTCTCTTCGACATAGATGAATTAGAAGTAGTAGAATGTAATAGTCTGCTCCTGTGCCTGCAATAATAAATTACCCTCACTCTGAGCAGGAAATGGGCTCAAGCTTTATCATTGCCCGGCTCAGAGATGAAAGGGTGAGGAGTTAATTAACTGTGGAAAGTGAGGGAGCAGCAATGGAAGATTCTCAACACCACCTGCGTACTAGAGGTCCGTTAGACTCCAGGTAATTGCTGGCAATGTTTTCTCCTCAACAGTTTTGGAAGAAATGCTACAGTAAAATCAGTGTGTTAACAAAATCAAATGACTATAAACTTAATATTTACACAGTCAGTCTGTTCTGTGACTAGTATAATGACTGATAAACATCATCCTAAAAATTATAGCACAGCCTCTTTGTCTTGCTTCTATTCCACTCTAAGTCCTGCCATCTTTAAAAGGGGCCTAAGGGGCAACAATTTCACACAGAGGATAGTGCGTGTATAGGATGACCCACCAGAGGAAGTGGTGGAGACTAGTATAATTACAATATTTAAAAGGCATCTTCTTGGGTCTAAGATTATGAAGCGTTTAGAGGGATATGGGCCAAATGCTGGCAAATGGGACTAAATTAATCCAGGATATCTGGTCAGCATAGACAAGTTGGACCAAAGAGTCTGTTTCTGTGCTGTACATCTTTATGACTCTATCTTCCATATATATCACTGTTTAATCTCTTTCACTTTTCTGCAAATCCTCCAACTTGAGCTCATTTTATTTGGTTCCTTTGGCCATTCATTTTCTCTGTGTTACTGGGAGCCACTACAGCACCCATCATCTATCCCATTCCGATGCTTATCCATACATGTTCACTTCCCGGAAGGGAAGGTCACAAAGGATTCTAATTCAAAAGTACCAAATCCCATTGGAACAAGTGCCCAATCACCTAATATTGAAATCAGTGAACTGGCAAGCTGGAATCTTCCTGGCCTCTCTTGCTCAGAATCATTTAAAACATTTAGTCGTGGAGATAAGGAGAAACCATTTGACCATCTCATACAGTCCCCCCCATCTCCATTTTTGTCAGTATTTGGGTTGTTTGGGTGAATCATTAGATGCAGACCAATTACCCCATCCAGTTTTAGCTGCCCACTGAAAAGATTCAAAACATTGAATGGAATGAATTGTGTTTGATGAGACACCGATGTTGTGATGTCTGATTCTGAGCTGAACAGCTTCATTCTCATGTTGGGATCCATGTTCACCGTTTTGGATCCACAAGTTTTACAAATCTGACCTTGCAGTTGTATTTTTTAACATCAACCTTAAATCTCACATTAAAACTACATTGTTGTTTCTTGTGCTTAAGACAGCTCATGCTCTACACAGGAATCTGTCTGGTGCTGACTGTAATGGAGAGAGGACTCTGCCTGTTCTTTCATATGGCCTCAGCTGTGACCTTGCAGGTCAGAGACAAGCATTTGGGACCAGCTCATACAGCACTTAAAGTTGACTACAGACTCTGAGTATCCATAATGCCAATACAATCATGAATCCCAATCCTAAACCTAAGACCAGTTCTAATTTTAACATGAGCACTAACCCCACTCCCAGTTATCAAATCAGCCCCAACTCTAACCCCAGAGTTAGACCTATTCCCAGAGCCAACCCTAAATCTCAGTCTTACCATGTAACCAAATCCTACCCCAAATCCAGCCCCATTGCTGGCCTCAGACCTAACCCTAACCCCAGTCCCAATCCTAATACAAGTCCTAACAGTAACCCCAGACCTAACCCTAACCCTCACTCCCAATCCTAACACAATTCCTAACACTAACCCCAGACCTAAGCCTAACCCTCACTCCCAATCCTAACACAAGTCCTAACGCTAACCCCAATCCTACCCTAACCCCAGTCCTAATCCTAAACCAACTCTAATCACAATCCTTACCTTCATGCCCAGAGATCCGCGGGCTGCACTCTGGGAACAATTGAAGAAGTTCATCATTGAATTTGTCTCTCTCATAATGTCAACTGCTTCTTGAATGACTCCAACATTTATATCCTCACTCTCCCCCTAGCCTGAAGACCACCTGATATTAATTGCTGACTGCATGAAGTTATTTCTTGACATGAGGGTGACAGGGGCTCCTTGCAAAGACTGTTCAGAGGTTCAGTTTATAAAAGCCTACTGAGCGTGAGATTGCGAGCTTGCAAACAGCTCCTAGCAATATTCAAGGGGGAAGATCTAACTCATTCAGGTCACGTTCCTCCAGCTTCTGCTGTAACAGAGAAATTTAACTTCTAAACAGGCTACCAGTTCAGTGGGAGTAATGCACAGGGACTGTCACATGATCATGGTAAGCCTTTGATTTCCACAAAGCTGTCAATTTTTAGTCTTTGCAACTTTTAATATTATTGCAGGTTGTATTTAGTAAAGGCAATTCTCCTTGCAGACTCACAGCATTAAATCATACTCAGAATGCGAGGTATCTGGGAGTCTCATTAAAACAGATCTGATATGTCCCCCTCTCATTGCCTCATTGGACTGCAGTAGCATGTCTGCAGTAGATGCGCAAAAACATCCAGTCTTATTTGTTCAGCGTTCTCTCATTTGATTTGATACCAGTCAACTTATGACAAGGGAGAACAATGACTGCCATATAAGGTAGGAAATGCAGGCATACGTTTCAAGAGAAATGTTTTAAGAGTTAAAAAAAAAGCCTAGTCCCAGCTAGTGATGGAAATGTACGGATGAGTTTCATTAATGGGAGCCCAAGGGAGCTTTGAAAAATGGTGCATCTCAGCCTAGCTCTACAATGACCCACTTAGACTCTGGGTTCATGTTAACTTTAGACCGCAGGTGTCTTTTTTTAGAGAGGAGGGATTCTGTGCCATCAAGGTGAAAGATGCAAATGCTGGAGATCAGAATATGATTCTTTTTATTAATCTTCACCCTTTGCCATTCGAGGACATTTCTGGGTGGGTTCAACCTGGATAAAATGTAGGCTAATATTCCCTCAGATACCTGCGAATACTGAAGCTTCCCTGTGGAAATATTTTCATATACTCCTTGCTTCCTGACCAACTTTCTGTAGAAAATCTAAAGCAAATTAACAAGAATTAGATTAAACCTCATGCAAAAGAAATATTGACCTGATTAACTCTTAGCATGCAGCAAATGATTTAATCATGATACTTCAAAAAATCATTACTTTAGGAAATGTAAGCCATTTATTTCTATTATATTAAGGAATGAAGATTAGCTGAATCCCAGTATATTGACCGATTTATCTGATGTTTTTCCAATGTAAAGTGGTGCTGAGGTTATAACAGTGTTAAATTTTGATTATTGTTAAAAATAATGTGTCTCCAATAAGTTACCATTTTATAATTTTTTTAATAACAGCATGTGTTTAAAGGACACAGCAGTACAAGTTACCTCTGCTTCTCTGCTACTTCCAACCTCATTAATTCACCGACTGTGAATCTCACCGTCAACAACTGGGACAGGGCACTTTTAATGAGCTCATTTTGAGCAACAGCAAAGGAGAAGAAAAACCCTTTGCTAGGCAGTGTATGCATGTCGATGGCTGGCGCTGATTAGCATCAATTGTAATATCTTTGGGAGCTTCGTTCATTAATGAATGCTTCATTAACCTCATTAGAATATTTTATCTGTAAGAATTTTCATTCCATGTTCTATTCTTTTCTGAGGTATTCTTTGGAAATCCTATTCCCTGTAAAAATGCTGAAGCTTTCTTTTCAACACATATTAAAAATTAAGCCCCTAATTAACTGAATGACAATGAGCAGGTAAACATCTTCTGTGACATAAACCCCCACTGAGCCAGCTAACACCACTTCTCCAATATTCTCTTCACTCACATTCTCCAACTGTCCCTCAGGCCTAGTTCCTGGAGTGCAAATTATCATCCGGTGCTAGCGTAAACAGTGGATGCTAACATGATGCCAGCATTTTCTTCATTCATTCACGGGAAATGGGGTACCACACACAAAAAAAACCATGGTTCCAATTCCTGTGCCAGCTGAAGTGACCATGAAGGATGCTCTTCTCAAATCCTACCCCCTTGCCTTTGGTGTGATGATCCTCAGGGTAAACCACCTGCAGTCATCACTTCCCAATAAGAGAGAGCAATCCTTTATGGTGACGCTACTTTTACTCTGTCTTTATGGGTGTCACTGCAAGACCTGGCATTTATGAAATTAATTGGCGAAACAATCAGAGGTAGGATGGGGCAAATTATTTGCTACACAGTAAATAACTGTGATCCGAAACGCACTGCCTGAAAGTGCAGTGAAAGCAGATTCGATAGCAACTCTTAAAAAGCTGTTGGATAAAAGGTTGGAAGAAGGATAGTATTGTCGGGTAGCAGGGAAAGAGCAGCAAAGGGGACTAATTGGATAGCTGTTTCAAAGAGCTGTCACAGGCAGAATGGAGCAAATAGCCTTGCTCTGTGTTGTATATTCAATGAGTCACCACACGGAGTATTGTAACAGTCAGGAATCCTGAATATATTTGGCAATGCAAGTCAACCAATCCAGGCAGGAGTGAGGATTGACTTTGGAACCTTCCTATTTCATGGGACTTTTTAGGTTTGAGCCATTTTGACAGGGGAACATTTTTCCCCTCTTTCTTTCCTTCATTAACCTAAGAGAATGTTGGTGCTGGCAATTAATTTATCTTTAACACTTGTACCTAACATGAGCCACAAGCTCTCCTGGTTGAATTTATAAGGACTCACACCCAAACTATGGGAGCAGTTAAAATTGTAAACACTTGTTCATGTTTCCTAATCTTGGCACCTTCTCAGCTGTAAGATAATAAAATGTGAGGCTGGATGAACACAGCAGGCCAAGCAGCATCTCAGGAGCACAAAAGCTGACGTTTCGGGCCTAGACCCTTCATCAGAGAGGGGGATGGGGAGAGGGAGCTGGAATAAATAGGGAGAGAGGGGGAGGCGGACCGAAGATGGAGAGTAAAGAAGATAGGTGGAGAGATTATAGGTGGGGAGGTAGGGAGGGGATAGGTCAGTCCAGGGAAGACGGACAGGTCAAGGAGGTGGGTTGAGGTTAGTAGGTAGCTGGGGGTGCGGCTTGGTGTGGGAGGAAGGGATGGGTGAGAGGAAGAACCGGTTAGGGAGGCACAGACAGGTTGGACTGGTTTTGGGATGCAGTGGGTGGGGGGGAAGAGCTGGGCTGGTTGTGTGGTGCAGTGGGGGGAGGGGACGAACTAGGCTCGTGACGCCTGGGAACCCTGCAGCCATATGGTATCAATGTGGACTTCACCAGTTTCAAAATCTCCCCTTCCCCTACTGCATCCCTAAACCGGCCTAGTTCGTCCCCTCCCCCCACTGCACCACACTACCAGCCCAGCTCTTGCCCCCCACCCACTGCATCCCAAAACCAGTCCAACCTGTCTCTGCCTCCCTAACCGGTTCTTCCACTCACCCATCCCTTCCTCCCACACCAAGCCGCACCCCCAGCTACCTACTAACCTCATCCCACCTCCTTGACCTGTCCGTCTTCCCTGGACTGACCTATCCCCTCCCTACCTCCCCACCTATACTCTCTCCACCTATCTTCTTTACTCTCCATCTTCGGTCCACCTCCCCCTCTCTCCCTATTTATTCCAGCTCCCTCTCCCCATCCCCCTCTCTGATGAAGGGTCTAGGCCCGAAACGTCAGCTTTTGTGCTCCTGAGATGCTGCTTGGCCTGCTGTGTTCATCCAGCCTCACATTTTATTATCTTGGAATTCTCCAGCATCTGCAGTTCCCATTATCTCTGATACCTTCTCAGCTGTCTTAACTTTTACTTCAATGGGGTTAGTGTGACGTAAGGAGTCTATGATGGGTGTCAGGGCCCAATCCAAAAAAATCTTCAGTTTAGCTCTTTTGGATCCTAAAAAAAAACACTAAAAGCTTCTCCTAAGATTAATCACAACAAATCCCCCCTTATGAATCCAAATATTTACAAATCACATTACAACTGACTTCCCATTACGACTGCATTGTCATTTATAACAATTCCCAACTCTACTGTCAGCATTCTTCATAAAATTTTAATTCACACCAGCAATGAAACTCCAACCCATCATTAAATGATCAACTGTGAATGGTTTCTGACCTACACATAGCTTACCCATTAGTTGGAGTAAATTGATAGATGTTCTGAATAGATGTTCTGACCTTATCAAACTTTCCTACAGGAAAGGGGAGCCAGAAGAAAATATTGAAGATATTCCCAAAATGAAATGATATTATATTGCTCAGTGAGCACATCGATCCACTTCGAATTTGATTGCTATCCCTGTTTTGAAGAAATGTGTATCATCTCAAACATGACACGTTGCTCAATAAGGACAGAGCCTTCATTTTTGAATCCAGTAATTGCATCAGGTCCTGGTTTTAAAGGCACAAAATGACAAATGGACCAAACCAAACTGTTCCCAGCAATATTTTCTGATGAAGATCAGAATAGTCTGTGGTACTTGTCGCGATGAAGAACTGTTATCACATTATTCCTTCTATGAGTCTGAGGAGGTGATGGTCCAGTGCTATTAATCCAGAATCTCAGCTAAAGTTCTGGGGAAAACAACAAAAGCTAGAGATCAAAGTGGGTCACACAGCATCCACGGAGAGAGAGCAAGTTAACATTTCAGTCCAGATGACTCTTCGTCAGAGCTGAAGTATGGAGGGGACAGCATGTAAGCTATAGTTTGGAATGGAAGGGATGAGGGCGTAGTAGGTGTAGGTGCTGGTGGAGAAAAAATGTTGATTGCTCAGATTAAGTGATTGGAATGATTGGAATGTGAGAATGGCAGAACAATGATGCGTCTCCTGCCAAAGTTTAAAGCACCAACAGTCCCAATGGGATCTGGGGGTGGGGTGTTGGTGGTGGGGGATGTGGAGAGGACATGATAACAGCATGTAACTAGCTGAAATGTCGGTTCACAATTTGAAGGTGTTGAGCTCAATATTAAGTCCAGATGTTGTTCCTCGAGTTTGTGGTGTCATTCACTGGAGCACTGCAGCATGCCGAGGACAGACAAGTGGGCATGTGAACAGGAAATGACCGGCTACGGGGAGGTCGGGGTCCTGCTTGTGCACATACCTGGAATGGGTTCTGCAAAGCGGTCACCTGGTCTGCATTTGGTTTCTTCAATGTAGAGTAGATCACATTGGGTGCAGCATATACAATACACAATATTGGAAGAGGTACAGGTGAGATGCTGCTTCACCTGGAAAGACTGTTTAGCCCATGGATAGTGAGCAGGGAGAAGGTGAAGGGGGAAGTGTTGTGTCTCCTGTGGTTACATGGGAAAGTGTCATGGAGACGGGAGGTGGTGTTGGTGGTTGTGGAATGACAAGGTGTCCCAGAGGGAACAATCCCGGTAAAATGCAGTTGGGGGAAGATGTGTTTGGTGATGGCTTTCTGCTGGAGTTGTCTGAAATGGCGCTGAATGGTCCTTTGAATGTGGAGGCTGGTGGGATGAAAAGTGAGGACAAGGGGGACTCAATTACACTGTCGCGAGTGATGGGAAAGGGCAAAAGGATGAGTGATAGATCAAATGCAAACCGGGCATCCTGACAACCACAGGGAGTGGGAAACCACGCTCCTGGAAGAAATAAGCCATGTCAGCAGCTGTTTTGGAAGGTGGCATCATCCGAACTGATGCGACGCAGGTGGAGGAACTGGAGAATGGGATGGAGTCCTTGCAGGATGTGGAGTGTGATGAGCTGCAGTGAGGGTAGATATGGGAGTTTTGGTGGATGGCAGTGGACATTTTATTCCCCAAACTGGAGACAGTGAGTCAAGGAAAAGAAAATGACAGAAATGGGTGATGTGAAAGTTATAGGGGGGTGAAAGTTGGAGGTAAAATCAACAAATGTTTCAAGGTCGTGGTGGGAACACAAAATAGCATTGAAGTAGTCATCCATGTACCAGGGAAAAAAAAGAGTTGTGGGTTGGGGGGAACTGGAACAAGGGTTGTTCCACATTTCCCATAAAGAGGCAGGCATAACTGGGACTCGTGCGGGTGCCCATAGCCACTCGTATAATTTGGCAGAAGTGAGAAGAATTAAAGGAGAAATTGTTCAGTGAGAGACCAAGTTCGGCCAGATGGAGGAGAATGGTGGTGAATGGGGATTGTTCAAACCTCTGGTCAAGGAAGAAGCTGAGAACTCTCAGGCTCTCCTGGTGGGGAATGGAAGTATAGAGGGATTGGACATCCATGGTGAAGCGGAGGCAGTTAGATCCAGGGAGCTGGAAATTGGCAATATGGTTGAGGTATCAGAGGACAAGGCATTTGGCTTCAGAGAGGGAAAGGTAAGGAGGTATGGGGTGAATACACAGTCAGGGCTGGAGTTGGGGTGAGTGACCCCACTGGGACAGAAAGTGATGGTATCTGAGGGCTGGAAAGGGGTGGGTGCTAAGGGACGGTCCGCAAGACAAATGTTGGAGTCCATAAGCTGTTGGAGCTTGACGTCCATAAGAAAGAGAAAAAGCCTTTTGTTGAGGCAACAAGGGAGGGTGGAGGATGAAGTGAAACTGAGGCTTTGAGAAAGAGTGAGGTGATGTTGCTGCTGGGCAGAAGCGCATGGTGTTGATTGTGGATCGCAAGATCCAGTGTGAACGGCAGTCCGAGGAACGGTATATACCCTGGAGATATTTGGGTAGATTCGAAACGGGAAGGGTGAAGCTTGAGTTGAAGTCTATGTGGGGTAAGCCTGGGTCATTGGCAGTCACTGAGGAGGGAAACACGGCTGCAGAAGCGAGTTGAAGCCTATGTGGGGTAAGTCTGCGTCGTTGGCAGTCACTGAGGAGGGAAACACGGCTGCAGAAGCGAGTTTTGGCAAACGCCTTGTCGAACACCAGCAGTGAAATGGAAAGCAACAAAGATACGCATGGCGAAAGAATCAACTGGAATTCCTGTCGTAGGGAAGAACAGATATTCTGGGGACCTGGGTTCAAATCTCACCACAGCAGATGGGGAATTTGACTTCAGGAAAGAGTCTGGAATTGAATGGTTCCAGTAAACCTGGAACAAGGATTGTTCCACATACCCCATAAAGACGCAGGCATAACTGGGACCCATGTAGGTGCCCACTCTTATGAGTTGGCAGAAGTGAGAATTAAAGGAGAAATTGTTCAGTGACAAACAATTGAAATTGGAATTGAAATGGTAATCTGGTTCACTATATCCTTTACGGAAGGAAATCTTTACCTGGTCTGGCCTACACGCCTCTCTAGACCCACAGAAATGTGGTTGAATCTGCACAATTAAGGATGGACAATAAATGCTGGTCTATCCAGAGACAGCCACACCTTAATGAGTGAATAAAAAAATGTTGCATATTGCTGTTATATGGCTTTATAGGTTGTCTATGCTATTATATATGCTATTTCAGACCATTGCATAGTACTTAATTTCCAAGACACACACTGACTCTGTGGTTAGCACTGCTGCCTCACAGTGCCAGAGGCTGGGGTTCAATTCCAGCCTTGGGTGACTATCTGTGTGGAGTTTGCATATTCTCCTCGTGCCTGCATGGGTTTTGTCTGGGTTCTGTGGTTTCCTCCCACAGTCCAAAGATTTGCAGGTTCGGTGGATTGGCCATGCTAACTTGCCCCATAATGCAGGGGGTGGGATGCTCTTTGGCAGGTCAGTGTGGACTTGATGGGCCGAATGGTCTGCTTCCACGCTGTAGGGATTCGATGATTGTTTACATTTCTAGGTAAACATTAATGAAAACCTCAGCCTTTCAAAATGAGTGGATTTTACAGCTGCATCACAACAGAGACCATATTATACAAATGTATTATACAAATGCAAATCTGTTTCTCTATTAATATCTCATGCAATCTGTAAGGTCTAAGAGGTACTGCAGTCCAGCAAGAAACAATTTAACAGAAAAGTCAAGAAAGCAAGCATATTCATTTGTTCAGGAAGGTTTCCTACAGTGTGCATGTCATCATTGCATTTGTTTTCAATCCAGCTCTGTGGGATATATTCTTGCTCATGTAATGGTGCGGATGTCAAAAAAAGATTGAGAAATCTGCTCCAAAATGCTGACAAATGCACCAAGTGAATGAGTCAATGTACTCGGTAAAAGAAACAAAAACCAAAAATGTTCTGAAAGGCACACTTCTCCAGGTACCTTCGGTAAGTTCTCCATCTGCTCTCGGCCATGGTATTGTCACTCCTGAGTCTGCAGGTTGGAGTTCAGAGATCGGAGCACTGAGGTAGGGAGATTGAAGGGGAATTTTTAAAAATGTTTTTGGGGATATGGGTGTTGCTTATTGGGCCATTTTTCTTGTCCATCCCTAACCTCACTTTGGCGGTGAGCTATCGTTTTGAACCACTGCAGTCCATGTAGAGTAGAAACGCCAACAGTGGAAAAGAAAGAGAGTTCCAGAATTTTGACCTAATGGCAATGATATATTGCTAAGTCAGGATGGTGTGTGTCTTGGAGGACAACTTGGATGAGCCACCTTTATATCTTCTAGGAGATACTGACCTTGGCTTTGGAAGATGCTGTCATAGGAATTGCATCTTGTTGCAGTGCCTCACGTAGATTATGAAACCCTAGTAGATGGAGCACCTTGAAGGAACTTTAGAGTTAAGGTCGTGAACAGAGTCTGAGTCGAGTGGTCTACTTTGTCCAATATGTTGTTGGACTTCCTGAGTGTAGTTGGTGCTGCACTCATCTAATTAATTATGGCACTGCTCTTTCCAACAACTTAATCAACCTGGTCAATAAATCGATCTGCCTTGATGTTTGAACAGTCAAATGTATAGCTCTTTCAAGGTACCAGCAAATGTACAAACAAAAACAGAAATTGCCGGAAAAGCTCAGCAGGTCTGGCAGCGTCAATGAAGAAAAAATTAATGTTTCGGGTCCAGGGACCTTTCCTCAGGACACCAGCAAATAATTAACGGACTGAGCAGTTATTTCTCAGCAGTGCAATCCTACAATAAAGAAGGTACATCTTGAAGGATAAGGGTGTCCGCATTTGATCCTTCTTCCATTCTAATCAACAAGCTAACACCAATCACCTCATAGGATCCCTACAGTACGGAAGCAGGCCAGTCAGCCCATCAAGTCAACGCAAACCCTTGGAAGAGCATCTCACCCAGAATCAATCTCCCCATCCTATCCCTGTAACCCCACATTTCCCATGGCAAATCCACCTAGCCTGCACTTCTCCAGGCACTATGGGCAATTTAGTATGACCAATCAACTTAACCTGCACATCTTTGGGCTGTGGGCGGAAACCGGAGCACCAGGAGGAAACCCACGCAGACTCGGCAAATGCCACACAGACAGTCACCCAAGAGCAGAATCAAACCTGAGTTCCTGGTGCTGTGAGGCTAACCACTGAGCCACTGTGCCACCGCAAATCCTCAAAAATGCATCATAGTGAAAATTCCAGACAGGATTCAATGTTGAGGCACTCAGTGATCACCGCATTGATCACTGTTTTATGATTTCCTGCCCAGTTATGGACAGACGTTTAGCTGGAATTCTGGATGATGAGATGTGGATGACAGCCCATTACCAGGAGTTAGAAGAGATACTTTGTCATCCTGTTCATCCGTTACACAGTAGCTTGGAAGAATTTTAATAATTCTGCTCGACACAGCTTTCTTCTTCTGAATGCCATGCTGTGTTTTTGTTCATTGCTCAAAATACATACGATGATCCCTTCATAACAGGGTCCAGTAATCTTTGATCCACTGTTATTAAACCAACCAGTCTGTAATTTCCAAGGCAGGTAATCGGGTTTCAGGAAAAGTTGGAGTTTTTATTACAACAAAAGACTGAATGTTGTTTGTGTGGGACTGTGTGGTATAAAGAACCATTAGTGCCCTCTACTGGATCAACTGTTTTTAATCTCCTTTGTGTTTTACCCAATATCACAACATAGTGGCCTAATTCTTCCTTCACAGAATCATAGTGTTGCACAGCAAAGAACAGACCCTTCAGCCCGGCCAATCCATACTGACCATATCCCAAATAAACTAGTCCCACCCGACTGCTCCCAGCCCATATTCCTCCAAACCTTTCCTATTCATGTACTTAACCAAATTTTTTTTAAATATTGTACCTGTACTCCCATCCATCACTTCCTCTGGAAGTTCATTCCACAAGCCAACCATCCTCCGCTCAGTTCGCAACAAACAACTGCACCTCCCAGTCGCAAACCATTTCCAATCCCCCTCCCATTCTCTAGATGACATGTCCATCATGGGCCTCCTGCAGTGCCACAATGATGCCACCCGAAGGTTGCAGGAACAGCAACTCATATTCCGCCTGGGAACCCTGCAGCCATATGGTATCAATGTGGACTTCACCAGTTTCAAAATCTCCCCTTCCCCTACTGCATCCCTAAACCAGCCCAGTTCGTCCCCTCCCCCCACTGCACCACACAACCAGCCCAGCTCTTCCCCCCCACCCACTGCATCCCAAAACCAGTCCAACCTGTCTCTGCCTCCCTAACCGGTTCTTCCTCTCACCCATCCCTTCCTCCCACCCCAAGCCGCACCCCCAGCTACCTACTAACCTCATCCCACCTCCTTGACCTGTCCGTCTTCCCTGGACCGACCTATCCCCTCCCTACCTCCCCACCTACACTCTCTCCACCTATCTTCTTTACTCTCCATCTTCGGTCCGCCTCCCCCTCTCTCCCTATTTATTCCAGTTCCCTCCCCCCATCCCCCTCTCTGATGAAGGGTCTAGGCCCGAAACGTCAGCTTTTGTGCTCCTGAGATGCTGCTTGGCCTGCTGTGTTCATCCAGCCTCACATTTTATTATCTTGGAATTCTCCAGCATCTGCAGTTCCCATTATCTCTCATCCTTTGATCCCCATGTCTTTTTTAAATCTTCCTCCACTCACCTTAGAAATATGCTCCCTAGTCTTGAAATCCCCCATCCTAGGGAAAAAAGACAACATTTTTGGGGGTTTTGTTTCAGCACATCCCTGGGCGTACAGGTGGAAGGAGAGGGGTGTTTTATGTTTTGATTTTTCAGTGCAGCTTTCCAATCATTGAAGGCGGCAGGTTAGATTGACAGCGAAGTTCACAAAGCATCCAGCTTTCGGGGTCTAAGAGTAGAAATACAAGCAAGTTATGCTGAACTGTATAAAACATTTGTTCAATCTCAGCTGGAGTATTGCATTCAGTTCTGGGTACCACACATTCAGATGAGTGTAAAGGCATCAGAGTGGGTGCAGAGCAGATTCAGGGCAATGTTTCCAGGGATGAGGATTCTCAGCCATGTAGAAAGATTTCAGAATATGGGAATGTTTTATTTGGGGAAGACAAAATTGAGAGGAAATTTAACAGCAATGTTCAAAATCATGAGAGGTCTGGACAGTGTAGATAGGGAGAAGCTGTTCTCATTGGTGGAAAAATCAAGAATGTGAAGGCACAGATTCAAGGCAATTGGCAAAACGAGAATGGTGACACAAGAGAAAGTTTTTTTTTCATGTGATTAATGGCCAGGATCTATCAATCCCGAACAGTGGGGCAAATTAAGGGGACAACTGATGCCCTCAAAAAGGAATTTGTTCACTATTTGTGGGGGAAAATATGCAGGACCAGGGGGAAAGTCACTAGGTAAATTGATCCTTCAGAGGGACAGCACAGATACAACGGACCAAGTGGCATCCTCCTGAGTCGTGACAACTCTTTGACTCCATCGGCTCACAGATTCATTCCAGCTGACTCAATCCACTCAATTTTCCATCTTTCCATATCAAAGAACACTAGGCTTCTTGCAGACTTGAAATTTTATTGCTTAAAAGGCACTGCCTACCTCCTTGTGAAGTGGTGTTAGGAGGAAGGGTGGTGTACCTGGTGCCTTGGCATGTTGCCAGGAGAAACACAGGGGCATGAGTTATTTCAGTGAGCAGTGCTTGCCAATTTGGCAGCAGAGTTTCTCCCTGATTTCAGTTGCATTCAACTATTCATAGCACCTTTAATATAGGACAGCTGCCAAAGTTTCTCACACAGAGGTGGATCGCAGGCTAATTTGCTAATGTCCAATTTCACCTCCCAGCTAAAATTCCAGCCAACCATCTGGGTTTAAAAGTGGTCTTTAACAGGGCAACAGGAAGATGGAGAGGAGGGCAGTATTTAAGGAAATTCAGAGTATTCCACAGGACTGGCTACATCCAAGTTTTTGTGAAATATTAATTGCTCGTGAATTTAACCCCATTTTTGCTGATACAGAACTGCTGACCCATCAATACTCCACCACCTCCATGGCCCAGGTGAGGAGTGTGACAAAGGCTGGTGTTTGACGATGAAACATCATTGAGGGAGGCTCTTCATTCAGTGCTCACATGACAGACGCTTTGATTTACAGTAACATTACCCACTAGTATTTTGTATAAACATTTTTGTTTGCAAACAGATCGATGTTGTAAAGTGACACACAGCTGTGTTTTCCATTTTAAAGAAATAACTCAAGCATTCGCTTTCTAATGACTACCTTCTCCTGTAAACTCCATGGCGATAGGAATTTGGATTAGAAACCAGAAATTCGTGTACGCAAACATTTGAAAGTAGGCCTAGTTAGGCCAATGATTATAAACATGGCAGCAGACAATCGTACTGTTGCACTTCCCTCCCCACTGTGCTACTGTGTTCTCGAAATTCAGTTTGCCGAATTTGCCAGCCTGCTCAATCTTTTCTATTAAGTAACGTTTTTCACTTTTAGCATCAGCTTGTGAACTGTTTTAACACCTTCACCCCTGCTCCTATTTAAGTACATCCTTGTTTAAAATAGCCCCATTTAACAATATTTTCACTTTAAAGTTGTTTAGGTCAATGAGGTCTGTAATCTCATTGAATGTCACGAGATGTACGTGACATTGAATTCTGCGCAACACTCTTGGTGCCCCCCACACATTCTCACCTCAACTTGTGACCTTTCATCCTCCTAATCACTAAGTTGTGGCCTTCAGCGCCCTCCTCCTTGAGGCACCCTTTCACTTCTTTCACCCCTAGTTCCCGAACTTGTGCACCCATTCAAATTCCAGATTCGATCTGAAGCCAGACTTTTGAACACTTGGTAATGGAAGTCCCTATGGTTCATTCACACCACGGATTTCAGAATCTATGTTTCCTTACAATCACTTGCAAAACTGTTCCTGCCCAGCTGTTCTCCCCTCAAGTCCTTGCTCACAGTATGGGATCATGAGCAGGAAATGGTTTATTGGAGGAAAGAGGAGTTGTAGGCTTGAAGAGTCCCAGGCAATTTTAAAAAATGAAAAGTTTGATATATTCCTATTGTTGCAGACAATGTTTCCTTGACAATGAATGTATATTGCCTCTGGCAAGCATAAAAGAGCTATTAAACAGAAGTTGCTGGAAAAGCTTAGCAGGTCTGGCAGCATCTGTGAAGAAAAAATCAGAGTTAACATTTTGGGTCTGGTGACCCTTCCTCGGAACTGTTCACCACATTAACTCTGATTTTGCTCTTCCCAGGTACTGCCAGACCTGCTGAGCCTTTCCAGCAACTTCTGTTTTAGTTCCTAATTTATAGCACCCACAGTTATTTCAGTTTTTATGAAAGAGCTATGTTATGAGTTTGACTGATCATCTTAAATTGGTTCAAAATGTAACGATTAGCGCATTCAGAACTGTTCAGCAAGTACTGCCCAATCGTTTCATTACATCTAACAAGAGATACTTTTGTTCAGCTGTTAGTTGGCATTTGGTCTGAAGTTTTTGACTAAGCTCCAAAGTGAATCTGAAGCTAAGACCATAATATCTAGAACAGAAGGAGACCATGTGGCCCATTATGTCTGCTTTGCCATCCAATGAGATTATGGCCCAACAACCCTCTGCCATAAACAATTCTAGTGTCACCTACCTTCCAAAAGAAAAAAAAAATCCTCCCCATCTCTGTCTGAACTGAGCAACCCATTACTCTGAGACTAAGCCCTCTGGTCCTAGACTCATCCACAAGGGGAAACAACTTCTCTGCATCTACCCTGTCAAATTTCCAGGAATCTTACATGTTTCAATGAGGTCTCCTTTTGCTATTCAAAACTTCAATCAGTACAAGACCAATATAGCAAGCCTTTCCTCGTAACAAAATCCCTCCGTACCCAGAATCAATGTAGTGAACCTACTAATAGTCAGCTGAAGATTGAGAACCAAATTTGTAAGGAGATCTCAATTATCTGTGAGAATAAAAGGGTGGTAATAGAAACTTACAAGATAATGTATGGTTTAGAAGGGGTGGACGCTAGGAAGTTGTTTCCGTTAGGCGGGGAGACTAGGACCCGTGGGCACAGCCTTAAAATTCGAGGGGGTAAATTGAATACTGAAATGAGACAACATTTCTTCAGTCAGAGAGTGTTGGGCTTGTGGAATTCATTGCCACGGAGTGCAGTGGAGGTCAGGACGTTGGATGCCTTCAAGACAGAGATCGACAAATTCTTGATCTCAGAAGGAATCAAGGGCTACGGGGAGAGTGCAGGGAAGTGGAGTTGAAATGCCCATCAGCCACGATTTAAATGGCGGAGTGGACTTGATGGGCCGAATAGCCTTACTTCCACTCCCATGTCTTATGGTCTTATGGTAATGGTAGGAGATTTTAACTTACCAAACATAGACTGGCACTGCCAGTTAAGGGTTTAGGCAAAGAGGAATTTGTTAAGTGTCTTTAAGAAATTTCTGATTTAATATTTGGATACAGTCTCCTAGAGAAGAAACAAAACTTGACATACTCTTGGGAACCAAGGCAGGGCAGATGACTGAGGTGTCAGTGGGAGAGCACTTTGGGTCCAGTGACCATAATTCTATTAGTTTTTAAATAGTGATGGAAAAGGATAGACTGGATCTAAGAATTAAAGTTCTAAATTAGAGGAAGGCTAATTTTGATGGTGCCAGGCAAGAACTTTCAGAAGTTGATTAGGCCTGGATATTCACAGGTAAAGGGATGGCTGGAATGTGGGAAGCCTTCAGAAATGAGATCATGAGAATCCAGAGGCAATGTGCTCCTGTGAGGGTGAAAGGCAAAGCTGGTAGGTGTCAGGAATGCTGGATGACTAGAGAAATTGAGGTTTTGATCAAGAAAAAGAAGGAAACGTATGTCAAGTATACACGGCAGTGATCAAGTGAATCCCTGGAAGAGTATAAAGGCAATAGGAATATACTTAAGACGGAAATCAGGAGGTCAAAAAGAGGGCATGAGATATCTTTGGCTAATAGGGTTAACGAGAATCCAAAGGGATTCTACGGACAAAAGAGTAACTAGGGAGAGAATAGGGCCCCTTAAAGATTAGTAAGGCTGTCCATGTGTGGAACTGCAGGAGATCGGGGAAACGCTGAAAGAGTATTTTGCATCAGAGATGGATATGGAACTTAGAGAACATGGTGAAATAAATAGCGACATCTTGAAAATGTCCATATTACAGAGGAGGAGGTGCTAGATGTTTTAAAACTCATAAAGGTGGATAAATCTCCGGGACCTGATCAGGTGTAGCCTAGAACTTTGTGGGAAGCTAGGGAAGTGATTGCTGGGCCCTTTGCTGAGATATTTGTATCTTTGATAGCCACAGGTGAGGTGCTGGAAGACTGGAGGTGGGCTAAAATAGTGCCTCTGCAACAGTAGTAGATTCGCCAACCTTAGGTACATTTAAATCGTCATTGGATAAGCATATGGACGTACATGGAATAGTGCAGGTTAGATGGGCTTGAGATCGGTATGACAGGTCGGCACAACATCGAGGGCCGAAGGGCCTGTACTGTGCTGTAATGTTCTATATGTTCTCTATTTAAGAAAGGTTGTAAGGAAAAGCCAGGGAACTATAGACCAACAAGCATGGCCCAACAGTGGTGGGCAAGTTGTTGGAGGGGATCCTGATGGACAAGATTTATATGTATTTAGAAAGGCAAGGACTGATTAGGAATTGTCAACATGGCTTTGACCGTGGGAAATCATGTCTCATTAATTGATTGAGATTTTTTTGAAGAAGTAATGAAGAGGATTGATGAGGACAGAGCATGGATGTGATCTATGTGTTTGGCAAGGTTCCTTGGTTAGCAAGGTTAGATCACATTGAAAACAGGGAGAACTAGCCACTTGGATGCAGAGCTGAATCAAAGGTAAAAGACAGAGGGTGGTGGTGGAGGGTTGCTTTTCGGACTGGAAAGCCTGTGACCAGCGGTGTGCCACATGGATCAGTGCTGGCTCCACTGCTTTTTGCCATTTATATAAATGATTTGGATGTAAACACAGGGAGTATGGTTAGTAAGTTTGCAGATGACATCAAAATTGGAGATGTAGTGAACAGCAAAGAAGGTTATCTCAGAGTACAACGTGATCCGGATCAGATGGGCCAATGGGCCAAGGTGCAGGGAGATGGAATTTAATTTAGATAAATGTGAGGTACCTGCATTTTGGAAAGACAAATCAAAGCAGGACTCATACACTTAATGGTAAGGTTCTGGGGAGTGTTGCTAAACAAAGAGACCTTGGAGTGCAGGTTCATTGTTTCTTGAAAGTGAAGTTGCAGGTTGACAGGATAGTGAAAAAGGCATTTGGTATGCTTGTTTATATTGATCAGTGCATTGAGTATAGGAGCTAGGAGAACATGTTGCAGCTGTACAGGACATTGGTTATTCCACATTGTGAAAATGATGTTGATGTTGTGAAACTTGAAACGGTTCAGGAACGATTTACAAGGATGTTGCCAGGGTTGGAGGGTTTGAGCTAAAGGGAGGGGCTAAATAGGCCAGGACTATTTTCCCTGGAGCATCAGAGGCTCAAGGTAACCTTACAGAAGTCTATAAAATCATCAAGGGGCATGATAGGGTGAATAGAATCCCTATGGTGTGGAAACAGGCCCTTTGGCCCAACAAGTCCACACTGATCCTCAGAGCATCCCACCCAGACCCATCCCCACACAACCCACCCAATCTACACCTCCCTGAACACTATGGGCAATTTAGCATGGCCAATCCACCTACCCTGCACATCTTTGGACTGTGGGAGGAAACCAGAGCGCCCGGAGGAAACCCACGCAGACATGGGGAGAATGTGCAACCTCCACACAGACAGTCACCCGAGAGTGGAATTGAACCCGGGTCCCTGGTGCTGTGAGGCTGCAGCGCTACTGAGCCACCATGCTGCCCCTAATATAGACAAGGCGTTTTCCCCAGGGTAGGCGATGTCAAAACTATGGAGCATAGGTTTAAGATGAGAGGGGAAAGATTTAAAAGGGATCTAAGGGGGCGCCATTTTCATTCAGAAGGTAGTGTGTGTATGGAATGAGCTGCCAGAGGAGGTGGTGGAGATTGGTACAATCACAACATTTAAAACTTGGATGGGTATAGAATAGGGAGCGTTTAGAGGGATATGGGCAAAATGCTGGCAAAGGGGATTTGATTAATTAGGGTAACGAAGTGTGAAGTTGGATGAACACAGCAGGCCAAGCAGCATCTCAGGAGCACAAAAGCTGACGTTTCGGGCCTAGACCCTTCACCAGAGAGGGGGATGGGGTGAGGGTTCTGGAATAAATAGGGAGAAAGGGGGAGGTGGACCGAAGATGGAGAGAAAAGAAGATAGGTGGAGAGGAGCATATAGGTGGGGAGGTAGGGAGGGGATAGGTCAGTCCAGGGAGGACAGACAGGTCAAGGAGGCAGGATGAGGTAGTAGGTAGGAAATAGAGGTGCGGCTTGAGGTGGGAGGAGGGGATAGGTGAGAGGAAGAACAGGTTAGGGAGGCGGGGACGAGCTGGGCTGGTTTAGTGATGCAGTGGGTGGAGGGGACAAGCTGGGCTGGTTTTGGGATGCAGTGGGGGAAGGGGAGATTTTGAAGCTTGTGAAGCCCACATTGATACCATTGGGCTGCAGGGTTCCCAAGCGGAATATGAGTTGCTGTTCCTGCAACCTTCAGGTGGCACTGCAGGAGGCCCAGGATGGACATGTCGTCTGAGGAATGGGAGGGGGAGTGAAAATGGTTTGCGACTGGGAGGTGCAGTTGTTTGTTGTGAACTGAGTGGAGATGTTCTGCAAAGCAATCCCCAAGCCTCCGCTTGGTTTCCCCAATTTAAAGGAAGCCACACCGGGTACAGTGGATACAGTATTCCATATTGGCGGATGTGCAGGTGAACATCTGCTTGATATGGAACGTCATCCTGGGGCCTGGGATGGGGGTGAGGGAGCAGGTGTGGGGGCAAGTGTAGCACTTGGTCTCTCTCTCCGGGACTCCCTTGTCCACTCCACACTGCCCTCCAACCCCACCACACCCGGCACCTTCCCCTGTAACCACAGGAAGTGCTACACTTGTCCCCGTACCGGGGTGAAAACTGCCCCTTTTTTTGTACCCTGTTCCCTTGGAAATAAAGGTCAACATTCCATTCGACTTCTCCACTATATTCTGAACTTGGTTGCTACTTTTATGATTTTTGTTTTATTCAATCATGAGATGTGGACGTTGCTGGTTTAGCTAGTATTTATTGCCTATTCGTAATTGCCCTTGAGAAGATGGTTGACCACTGCAATCTGTGTGCGCGAGGACCTCCAAATCCCTATGTGCTGCATCTTTCTACAGTCTTTCACCATTTAAATGATATTCAGCTCTTCTATTCTTCCTGCCAAAATGCCGATCCTCATATTGTATTCCATCTATCAGGTTTTTGCCCACTCAGTTACTCTGTTTATATCCCCCTTTAGAATCTTTGTGTCATTCTCATCACTTGCCTTCCCCACCTATCTTTGTAATACCCATAAAAGTGGTGTTATATAGTCACTTCCATCATCCAAGTCAATAACTGTAGCCCCAGCACTCCGGTAGTTACTGGTTGCATTTATCCTAACTCTCTATATTCTCTTAGTAAGACAAATCCTCCACCTATGCTAATAAGTTATCCACAACACCATGGACTCTTATCTGCTAAGTAGCCTTAAATTCCTTACCAAACACCTTGTAGTAATCCAAATATGTCACATTTACTAGTTTCCCTATTTCTATCCTGCTTGATATCTCCTCAAAGGACTCTAATAAAAGCTTCTCTCTCTAATCTATCCTACAGTAGCATCTTGCACCATTGAATGCCTGAGGTTGTGAATCAGTGATGAAGGCAATAACCAAATGTTACTGTGGTAGCCCTTTGTATTTAAACAATTATTCCTGATTGCTATTAGAGAAATGGTTTAAAATGCGGTGTGAGTTGGAATCTTCTGCAAATATCAGCACATTTGCAAGTGTTATTTACAAGTAATGACACATCCTGGACCAAATGTAGACTGGGTGGTCACTCCCCACAATACCTCCATTCTGTCAGTTGAAATCACACGGAGGTTCAGGTCGCTTGCCATTTCAATGCACTATCTTATGCTAATATTTCTGCCCTGCTAGAGCAAAGCTCAATGCAAGCTGGAGGAACAGCGAATCATTTCCCATTTGGGCATTTTATAGCCTTCAGCACTCAACATTGAGTTCAACAACTTCAGACCATGAACTCTGTCCTCCTTTCTAACTATTGCCCTTCTGCCAGTGTCCTGTTCGCATGAGCTTGCTGTCAGTAGAGCTAACCTACTTTCTGCCAATAACACGTCCCCATTAATGCCTACGCTTCATCTACATCACACCACTGCTACCATTAACGTTCCCTTTGCCTTTTGATCTGGGCACATTTCCCATCTGCTCCACTTTCTCTTCCCTCCCACTTTCAACAATCATTTTCTAGCCCCTATAATTTCTGAATAGGAATCATAGTCAACTCAAAACATTAACACTTTTGTCTCTCTCCCCAGATAGTGCCAGACCTGCCGAGTTTCTCCAAAATTCTGTTTCACTATAAATTCAGGCTGTCAGATAGACCCAAAAATTTCCATGGCACTATCTTGAGGAAAGCAGGCAAGCTCTTCCTGGTCAATACTTACCTCTCAACCAACAGATCTTTGGATCATTATCACTCTGGTTATGAAAACTTGCTACATGCTTCTCCTTTTTCTTATAGTTTAGAAGGGAAATGAGCCAAATGCTGGTAAATGGAACTTAATTAATTTAGGATAAATGGTTGGCATGGATGAGTTGGACCAAAGGGTCTGTTTCCGTACTGTTCAAATCTATGACTATGAATGTATTCATGTAAGACTTATCGGGGAACTCTTAGTGTGTGAAGTATGCTGTTTGCTAGCCTGTTCTGGGAGAAGATCACTAATCTGAAATATGAGCTCAGTTTCTCTGATAGCGGCTGAGGATTCCCAGCGTTTACTGTTTTTATTTCAAGTCTTGCTTTCATTATTTGGGCTGCCGTCTGGAAATACCCAAAATTGTTACAACATTCACAGCACCATCAGTTGCTACAGGAGAAGAAGCAGTGGCTTTAAATGCTACAGTAATGGCAAAGAGAAGTGTGTAACTAAAAATGAGAATTCCAGCTGTAACTGGTTGAGATACTGTCTGCAGTATTTTGGTGGTTCTCACCTTTGATCATCTGTCTACAGTGCTATACTTGCTGGCATTTGTATTGTAAACGTAGTCTCGAGCCACCATGTTTCCTAAACAGTGTGTGATGCAGAAACAAGGTGCTGTATATGAGAAAGGACTGTAAGAAATGTCTCTTATTATAATTAACAGGAAATCACAACAGACAGCTTTACTAAAAAGGCCAGCAGTATATCAACAGAGCGATTGAGTCAGCTGTGCTAAGTTCAACATTCCGTTTGATAGAAATTTTGAGCTCCAGTTGAATTTTGATGAGTACATCAACAACTACAATAACTTATATTGATACCTTTAATCCAATGAAACAGCCTATGGCTCTCCACATGTGCTTTTGAACACAAAATACACCATTAAACTGCATCAGGAGCTATCAGGTCAGAAGACCAAAAGCTTGGTCAAACAAGTAGACAATAAGGAGTTTCTAAAAGAACGAGAGCAATGTAGGGAGATATAGGGAGGGATTGTTAGAGCTTTGAGACTAGATAACAGATGGCACAAATTAAAATGGGGGATGCCATAGAGACCTGAATTATTGGATGAAATATCTCTGGAAGTTCTGGGGCTGGAGGAGATTACAATGGGTGGGTGGGGTGAGTCCATGAGTGATTTAAAACAAGGATGAGAATTTTAAAATAAAATATTGGAACGCTCATTTGATTTTTTTAAACTTGTTCACAGTGCTGGATAGGCCAGTATTTATTGGAGGGCAGTTAAGAGTCAATCATGTCGCTGGGTGCTCTGGAATCACATGAAGTCCAGACCAGGTAAGGATGGCCATTTCCTTCCCTAAAGGAAGTCAGTGAAACAGATGGTTTTTTTCCCCAAAAAATGGTTTTATAGACACTCTCAATTCCAGATTTTTTATTGATTGCAAACTCTACCATTTGCCATGGCAGAGTTCAAACCCAGAATATTGACTGGGTCTCTGGATTAATAGTCTAGTGATAACACCACTAGGCCATCGTCATCTCTAATGTGGAAAAGGGAGGATGATACAAAAGGAACTGAGTCCCTCTTCAAATGCTCAGAAACCCACACTGCTTTTACTAAAGGTATATGTTTTCTGCTCTCTTTGCCACTTGAGTTCAAGATGACAGTTTGGCTTCTGGCTTGTTACATACCTATCCACCCACCTACTCAAATTCAAATAATCAGCTAACACATCTACAATCCGACCCCACCACCCAAGCCGTTTTTCCATCCCCACCCTTGTCTGCCTTCCAGAGAGACCACTCTCTCCGTGACTCCCTTGTCCGCTTCACACTCCCCTCCAACCCCACCACACCCGGCGCCTTCCCCTGCAACTGCAGGAAATGCTACACTTGCCCCCACACCTCCTCCCTCACCCCCATCCCAGGCCCCAAGATGACTTTCCATATTAAGCAGAGGTTCACCTGCACATTTGCCAATATGGTATACTGCATCCATTGTACCAGGTGTGGCTTCCTCTACATTGGGGAAACCAAGCGGAGGCTTGGGGATCGCTTTGCAGAACACCTCCGCTCGGTTCGCAATAAACAACTGCACCTCCCAGTCGCAAACCATTTTAACACCCCCTCCCATTCCTCAGACGACATGTCCATCATGGGCCTCCTGCAGTGCCACAGTGATGCCACCCGAAGGTTGCAGGAACAGCAACTCATATTCCGCTTGGGAACCCTGCAGCCCAATGGTATCAATGTGGACTTCACCAGCTTCAAAATCTCCCCTTCACCCACTGCATCCCAAAACCAGCCCAGTTCTTCCCCTCCGCCCACTGCATCCCAAAACCAGCCCAGCTCGTCCCCTCCCCCCACTGCATCCCAAAACCAGTCCAGCCTGTCTCCGCTTCCCTACCCTGCTCTTCCTCTCACCCATCCCTTCCTCCCACCTCAAGCCACACTTCCATTTCCTACCTACTAACCTCATCCCGCCTCCTTGACCTGTCCGTCTTCCCTGGACTGACCTATTCCCTCCCTACCTCCCCACCTATATTCTCCTCTCCACCTATCTTCTTTTCTCTCCATCTTCAGTCCGCCTCCCCCTCTCTCCCTATTTATTCCAGAACCCTCTCCCCATCCCCCTCTCTGGTGAAGGGTCTAGGCCCGAAACTTCAGCTTTTGTGCTCCTGAGATGCTGCTGGGCCTGCTGTGTTCATCCAGCTTCACACTTTGTTATCTTGGAATCTCCAGCATCTGCAGTTCTCATTATCACTCACCCAATTAGCACCGTTCAGTCAGCTCACATTCGAGGCAAACATTGGTAAATGAATCACATTTATAGAGTTTTACTCTTCTGTACTCGAGAACCTCCTCTGGTCCCTCACCCTTTGTAGTACATAAATTCATACAGTACTGAAGAGGCTGTTCGGCCCATCGCATTTCCACCTACAAAAATTACTCTAAGTCTGCATTAGTCCCATTTTCCAGCACTTGGCTCAAATCCTTGAATGTTATGACATTTCGAGTTTTAAACATTGTGAAGTTTCCCACACTAACTATCGTCCCAGCCAGTGCATTCCACAGTCCCATCATCCACTGGGTGAGGATCTTTCCTCAAATCCCCTTTAAATGCCTTGACTGTCGCCTTAAAATTATACCCTGTTATTATTGACCCTTAAACTGAAGGGAGCAGCTGCTTTCTATTCACCCTGTCCATGCCCCTCATAATCTTTTACACCTCTGTCAGAACCCCCTTTAACCTCCTCTGAGCTAAAGAAAACAACTTGAACCTACCCAGCCTCTCTACATAGCTAGAGTGCTCCATCCCAGACAACATCCAGGTGAATCTCCTTTGCATCCTCTCCAGCATGATCACATCTTTCCTTGTCCAATACAGTCTCTTGTACATATTACGCTTTAATCAACCCACCATTGTGTTTTCCATAGGCTAACACAGAATCTCTAGAACTCACTCTCTAACTTTCTCTGTCTCTCTCTATGTCTAGAGATAGAAGCATGGAAACTGGGAGCAGAAGTAGGCCATTAAACCTTCCAAGCCTGCTCCATCAGTCAATATAATAATGGCTGTGTCTCAAAGTCATACTCCCATTTTCTCTCCATATCCATTGATGCCTTTAACATAGGAAAGAGAGAGGATGTCCTCTAAGCTCTGATCATTGACCAGGAATTGGTCACCTGTCTTAATTGTACTTATGTACTTCACCGTCTAATGTTGCTTGAGGACTACTTCTGTGAAGTGCCTGAAAACACTTTTTGAAAAATTCCATAATAGTAAGTTGCTGCTGTTATGATTAAGGTGCTAAGAACATAATTAAAGACCGTAAGAAATAGGTACTGGAATAGGCCATTCAGCCCCATTAACTTGCTGAACCTATCATTAAGATCAGAGTTCATCTGATGTGGCCTGAAGTCCATTTCCCTTCTTCACCCCCACGCCACCCCATGACATTTGACTTACTTTTTAATCAAAAATATGTCTACCTTGGCCTTGAATATATTCAATGTACCAGTCACTAACTGCTGGCTGCAGACATTAATGTCTTAACATTCAGAGCTATGGGCCAAGTGGTGTAAAATTTGAATAGTGTAGGCTTACAACAGTTTTTGTTGGTGCAGACTCGATGGGCTGAAGGGCCTCTTACTACTGTTTGATTCTATGATGCTCTGACAGAAGAAATTTCTCCTTATCACAATCTTCAAAGGGCTTTCAAACTGTGTCCCAGATTTTTGCATGGGGCAATCATTCTCTCAGAATCTACCCTGTCAACCCCCCATAGACTCTCATACATTTCATTCAATAAGATCACCTCTCATCTGACAAACTCCAATAAGTATAGGCTCAATGTTGTCAACCTCTTCTTATAAAACAAATTCGTCATGCCCAAAACTAGCCCAATGATTTCTCTCTGAACTGCTTCTTATCCAAATATATCCCTCCTTAAGTAAGATGACCAAAACTCTGAGAAGTACTCTAATTCCATCAATACCCAGTACTTTTATAGCAAGAGTTCCCTACTTTTATACTCCATTCTCCTCGCAATAACAACTTGCATTCCTAATCACATGCATACTTGTGAGTCACTGGCATATCGTTGGCCTATGTCAGCAAGAATTCAGGATTTTCTGCAGGACAGCAGAAAGAAAAGGCATTGTAGAGAAAATACAGTGAGTATGTTAGTAAAATGTAATGTAGGAGCAGAAATTCCTGTCCTCCAATGGCATCAATAATGCCCTGTTACTTAGAGCCTTATATGTTTTGGGACATTGATCATACTTTGTTCATGTGGGCGATGAACAGTAACATTGGGGGATTGGATCAAACTGTCTGTTTCATGCTAAAATTCCTTTGTCATTCTGTGTAATTTACAAATCTAAATTAACATTTAAAAAAGAGTTTACTTGAGCAATTAACAGGAGAGAGATAAGTAGCAGATGGTTTGTTGATATTTAAATACAGTGGAGGGGGTGGCAATTGGAGAATAAAGTGGTTTATTGTTCATCCTACATTTTCTCAAATGGATTTTGGTTTGCTGATGTGTTACAATTAACAAAACACCTTCTTCATTGAATACTGAAGTCTATTCGGACCAATCAGCATACCAGGCATGCAGCTGAATTGAACAAGAACTTACATTGTATTGGAGTGTATCACTCTCTACAGTATTCTGCTTTCATTTCCACAGATTGTTCAATATTCCTATATGTCTTCATCAAATTATAACAACAACGTATTTCTATAGCACCTTTTAACATTGTACAATCCCTCATGGTGCTTCACAGAAGCATTATCAAACAAAATTTGTCGCCAAAAGAGAAGCCTCGTGGTATTATCGCTGGACTGTTAATCCAGAGACCCAGATAATGTTCTGGGGACCTGGGCTTGAATCCTGCCGTAGCAGATGGTGGAATTTGAATTCGGAATCTAATGATGACCGTGAAACTATTCTAGGTTGTTGGAAAAACCCATCTGGTTCGCTGATGTCCTTTAGGGAAAGTAACTGCCATCCTTACATGGTCTGGCCTACATGTAACTCCTGATCTGCAGCAACTTGGTTGACTCTTAGCTGCCCTCTGGGCAAATAGGAATGGGCAATAAATGCTCCACAGCCTAGGCCCAAAACGTCAGCTCTCCTGCTCCTATGAGGCTGCTTGGCCTGCTGTGTTTATCCAGCTCTACACCTTGTTATCTCAAATCTCTTTTTCTTACTTTCCTGCACAGGATGTGGGGTTTGCTGGCTCGCCTATCATTTATCTCCCATTCCTAAATGCCCACAAGACAATTAAGAGTCAATCACATTGCTGTGGGTCTGGAGTCACATGTAGATGAAGACACTAGATTTCCTTCCCTCATGCGTAATTGACATTAATGAATCATTTGGATTTCTATGACAATCAACACCTCTACCATAACATGATCACCATTCGTCAAATGTTTTATTAAATTCAGATTTCACCACCAGCCATAATGGATTCAAACCAACATCTCCAAATTTTTGCCACGAGATCGCTAGCCCAGTGACGTTACCGTGATAGCACCACTTGCCCCTGAAAGGGGCATGCATTTCCAAAACTGCCGTCAAGGGGGCAGATTTTAATTAAATAAAAGCAGAAATGCTGAAAATACTCAAAGCGAAACACAGCGGTTGTAGAGAGCAAGAAACAAGAATGAACATTTCTGGCCAGCAACATTTCATCATAACAAGGTATTTATCCTGGAGTCATAGAGCTGTACAGCACAGATACAGACCCTTCGGACTGACTTGTCCAGCTCAACCAGATATCCGAAATTAATTTAGTCCCATTTTCCAGCATTTGGTCATTTGCTTTCAACCCTTCTCATTCAAATACCCATCCAGGTGGCTTTTAAATGTTATAATTGTTCCAGCCTCCACCACTTCTTCTGGCAGCTCATTCTGTAAATTTCGCTGTTTCTTTATTTTTCGTAGAATGAACTTCGATGCCCAGAGATATTTGAAACTAAACAGCAAATGAAGTTAGCGGTGCAGGTTATTGCTGCATTAGACAGCTGTACAGGTTTATTGCTGGGCCTGACAGCTGTGCAGGTTCACTGCTGGGACAGACAGATGTGCAGGTTTACTGCTGGGACAGACAGATGGGAAGGCTACTGCTGTGTTAGACAGCTGTGCAGGTTACTGCTGGGCCAGACAGCTGTGCAGGTTTACTGCTGGGTCAGACAGCTGTGCAAGTTACTGCTGGGTCAGACAGCTGTGCGGGTTACTGCTGGGTCAGACAGATGTGCAGGTTTACTGCTGGGTCAGACAGCTGTGCAGGTTACTGCTGGGTCAGACAGCTGTGCAAGTTACTGCTGGGTCAGACAGCTGTACGGGTTACTGCTGGGTCAGACAGGTGTGCAGGTTTACTGCTGGGCTAGACAGCTGTTTGTTTACTGTTCCATCTGAATCACTTCCCATGTGGTCACCATGTTTAGCGTGCGGGAGACAGAGGAGATGGAAAGGTGGGGAATATTATAGGTGGGCAGGCAGCTTAAATTATGGTCACCAATGAGAAGTGGGGTTCCATAAATGGCCACAATTGTCAGGCTACTGAAATCTCAAAGGGTTGAAGAAATGGTCCTTTCTTTATTACCCGCACTCGGTTTACTTTCATGCGTGATACCTTTAGGTTTCTTGCATGGTGTCTGAAAGGACTTGTTAGCAACTCGCACTTTACCTTCCACATTGCTCCACTGTCATACCTATACGCAGCTTGATGGAGTATCCTTGTGTGGGGGCATGACATTTTGGGGCAAATTGAAAACCAAGGTGAGAATTTCCAAATCAAGGCATTGCTGGATCAAGAGCAAGTTTAGATCGTCAAGCACAGAGCTAAGCTATTTGGGACATGGTGAAAGTTAACATATGTGGCGCATTGCAAATTGGATCTGCTCAAGTTTATAGAATCAGACAGTGCAAAAGAGGCCCTTCAGCCCATCGAGTCTGCACCAACTTAAAACTTAAATTCAACCTAATCCCCTCTACCACTGCTTGGCCCATAGCCTTGAATGTTAGGACTTTTAAAAGGATATATGTTGAGGTGAGAAAGATGAGAAGCTGACAAGGAAAACACCCCAGAAGTTGATTCTCAGGGTAACAAGAGTAAAGCAATTGTGAAGAAGGGTCACTGGACTTGAAATGCTAACTCTGTTTTTCTCTCTCTCCACAGATGCTGCCAGACCTGCTGAGTTACTCCAACAATTTCTGTTTTTGTTTCAAATAAATAAATAGGACTGAGTTTTCAAAAGTTCAAGAGCCGGATTACACATTTGCTGCAGTTTGGGAAGTCTTTTCCAGCCTCAGAATTGAAGTAAATTTGCTTACACGAAGTACCCGGTGGACGAGCTGCCCATAGCAGACACCTAGTCCTGCCAGGACTAACCCTTCTTCTAACACTAATCTGTAGGATTTTATCATATTTAATGGTGCAGAATTAACCACTAATTACTCATTGACAGAAGAGACAAGTATTTGAGTAATGGGTAGAGTAGTAAGGTGACATCAAATATTAGCCTCAGACTGAATAACTACATGAACACTAGGTAAGAGCAATTTTTATCTCTTATGAGATCTAAACTACATGGCTATTCACTGTAGCACACAGAACCAATAACTGACTATCTCCTTGTAGAGGCACTCATTTAAATATCAATACCAAAGCTCCAAGTTGACCTTATCAGGCCAACTGCCTTACATAACAGTAACAATCGGAAGACGGGGGTTGCTTAGCTCAGGTGACAGGCTTGCAAAGCAATGCCACGCCAATGGTGCATGCTCAATTCTTGTCCTGGGCGAGGTTACAATGAAGATCCCTCCCTGTAATTTTCTCCCTTCACCTGACGTACGATGACCCTCAGGTTAAATTCACATTGTATCACCTCTCTAATGAGAGAATGGCCCTCTGGGATTATGGGGACCCAACTGTAATGGAAGGTTGTAATGCAATGAAGCATTTTGCCCCAATCACTACAACTAGAGTCACAATGTTCAGGTGGAACGGTTCCTGACAGAAGAGGCAATTAAACAGATGAAGTGGGATAGAATAAAAATGTAAAAACGAATAATTTCACTACAAGTGTTTAAAATAGAACAAAGGGAATATAAAGGTTTGGAATTCAGGTGGGAGTTAATTAAAACAGTGCTGTGTAGTTGATTTCTCTCCTCAAAGGTTTAAAGTCAATAACCTGGAGCTATTTCTACTTGATGGAGAAAGCTACATAAAAATATAATTATTTTGTGTGTGTTTCACTAGTTGGGAATGAGTATGAATCCCAATAGAATCCTCAAAGAAAATGAGAATTATTATTCCTCATTAGGACAGAGATTTCTCAAACCCATCGGTAGCAATTGGTTTGCGCAATGAAAAGCACATGTACTCAGAATGAGTTCATTCTTTAAGTCTGTTTAATTAAATCCAGTTGTTAAGGTGAATACTGGGGCTGCATTTGTCTTTCCTTCTTCATGGGAAGACACACAGGGGCACCAACTGTAACCATGGCGACAGCAAAGGATGATGATTTTTACCTTGGAGAATTTCCCTCAAACATGCAGACCTTAATCAGTTTAAAAGAGACAGAAGGTGGAGAAGAGAAGAACATAGAGTTAGCGATTAAAGGCGAGGTGATAGTGAGAATAACAAAGCCGTGTTTAAACTCGGGTGGTCCCATGCTCATTCCCTCTTCCATGCGAAGTACAGGTGAGGAAGCTACAACAGGTTAGACAGTGGAGGATAATCAGGCAGGTTTTCAGCATCGGATTTCTGCATTGGATCCTTATCCAGAAAGGAAAGGCTGGAAAGGGAGCCCCCAGGCATTTATGACACCACCTGAATCATTCATGGGTGACAATCGCTTGACAGAAGTGAAGAAAGATTCCGGGCCTCGGTGTCACTGGCAGCAATACAACTTCACTTTTATTATTCATTGATAGGGTGGGAGGGTCACAGGCTGGGCCAGCAGTTAATGCCCATCCCTAACTGCCCCTTGAGAGAGTCGGGGTGGTGAGCTGCCTTCTTGAACAAGCCCGCGTCTTTAGATGTGTTTGGGTGAGGGTTGAGGCCGAACAGGGAAGTGGGGTGGAGAGTGCAAAGAAGAGAAGGTGAGGGACGAAAGTAAATGAATAGATAAAAAGTAAGTGGGAAATTGAAAGATAGAACAAAAAAATAGCTCCTGCTGCCCAAAGGAGCAGCTGTGGTGAGTGCCATCAATAAATGTAAAAGGGAGCTAGACAAACAAATGAATAAGAAACGAGTGGCAACATATCATGAGGATTAGATGGAGAGAGGGTCAAGACTGGAGCAGAAACCCCAGTATGGCATGATTGAAATGAACAGCCTGTTTCTGTGCTATACATTTGGCATTCCAAGTGAAACGCCTCCTCAGTTTTGGTGGTCCACGTCAAAACTCAACTTGCTGTCCGAGGGTCTTTGGTGAATTATTATTGGATTTGTTTCTGCCAGCCTCTCAGTGAGTGCATTCCATTCTCAGCAATTCGCAAGAATCTTTGGCATTTTTACCTGAGTCTGAGATAATGGGAACTGCAGATGCCAGAGAAACCGAGATAACAAAGTGTGGAGCTGCATGAACACAGCAGGCCAAGCAACATCTTAGGAGCACAAAAGCTAACGTTTCGGGCCTAGAGGTCAGCGTTTGTGCTCCAAAGATGCTGCTTCGCCCGCTGTGTTCATCCAGCTCTACACTTTGTTATACCTGAGTCTTTTAGTTACAGACATTTCTTCCAGTGCAAATAGTTCCTCCTTATATACTGTGCCAAAACACTTGATGGTCTTGAACACCAAATCTCCACTCCTGCTTCAAGAACAGAAAGCCCAGCTTTCCCAGTCTCTGTATAAATCTGAAGTTCCTCGATTCAGAATTACAAAATCCTTACAACACAGAAGGGAGCCATTTGGCCCACTGTGGCTGCACTGGCTCATTAAATGAGCATTATTACCCAAAACCAATTTCCTGCCAATTTCACAAACCCTTATTCCTGTCCAAATAATCATTCAAAGCCCCTCTGGAATGCCTCAATTGTACCTGCCTCCACTGCCCTACCAGGCAGTGCTTTCCAGACCAAACTGAAGTCAAGCGTAAATGTTTGTTTCTCATATCACTCTTGCTTTCTTTGCAAATCACTTTAAACACACAGCCTCTTGTTCTAGTACCTTTTAGCAGTTACCTTGGTTTCCTCCTGTCTACTTTATCCAGCCCGCTCATGAGTTTGAAAAACTCTATCACATCTCCTCTTAGCTTTCATCTCTCCAAGGAGAACAATCCCAATTTCTTCACTGTATCCTCAGAACTGAAGTTTCTCAGTCCTAGAACTATTCTTATAAACTCCTCCTGTGCTCTCAGCAATGCATTTGTATCTTTCCCACAATGTGGGACCTAGAACTGCACCCAATACTCCAGCTGAGGTTTAATAGGTGTCTTATACAATTTCAATATCACCTCCTTGCTCTAGTACTCCATATCTGGATTAATAAAGCAGATTTTGCGTGCTCTACTTACTGCTCTCTCTACCCATTCTGACACTTGGAATGACCTGTGTGCATACGCACCCAGGTCGCTCTGCTCCTGCACCCCCTTTAGAATTGTGTGCCCTATTTTATATTGTCTTTCAATGTTCTTCCAATCAAAATGTATCACCTTTATCTTCCTCCATCTGCCACCTATCCACCCACTCTACCAACTTGTCAATGTCCTTTAAGTGTTGCACACTGTCTTCCTCACAGTCTACAATTCTTCGAAGTTTTGTGCCATCTCCAAACTTCGAAATTGCCTCCTGTACTTTGTTAATAAATCAGGAAAAGCGAGTGTTCTAATACTGAACACTGGAGAAGCCCACTACAAACCTTTCTCCAGCCTGAAAAATATCCACTGACCACTATTCTCTGCTCTCCATCACTCAGACAATTTTGCATCCTCTTGTACATTTCTGATAAATCTCTTCTATACCTGCTCCAAGTCCTTGACATCATTTCTAAAGTGCAGTGCCCGGAATTAGACACAATATTCCAGGATGTTGGAGCTGTTGCCAAGAGTCTGAGTTCCGGCTGTAACTGGATGAGATTGTATTTTACAATATTCAGGCGGAACTTACCGTTGAACCTCACTCTGTTATATTTGCTGGTATTTGTAATGTAAACACAGTCTCAAGCCACCATGTTTCCTAAACAGTGTGTGTAACATGGAGAGAGAGGAAGGGAATGTAAGCAATGACTCTTATCAGAGTGGAAGAGAACGCACAACAGATAGCACTATTGAAAAATCTCAGCCAGTAGGAGAGCCTGTGTTCCCAGCACCGAGATCAGAAAACCTGCAGATGCAAATGTTGCTTTTATGATACAGAATGGATGGCATCCAGAATGGTTACAGTTCTAGATGAGTCTTGGCTCCATCTAGTTTTTCCTGAAGGCTGGTCAAGTTAATAGAGAAACTGCAAATGTGCATGGAACGATTTGATAGTTTGGAGTTGTAACTCCGATGCTGATAACTGAATCTTGTCCAGTGTGATAGAATCATAGAGTTGTTACTATGTAGAAGGAGGTCATTTGGCTCTTCAGCTCTCTCTGTAGAGCAATTTAGCCAGTCTCCCCATAACTGTGCTGTAACCCCATATCCCTGTAATCTAGTTTACTCACGTTTCCAGCAAATTTCCTACTGGAATCATTAATTGTCTGCATTACCACCACTCTCATACACCGTGAGTTTCAGGGTCCATCCACATGCAGTGTAAAAACATTACCCCTCTCATCTTTCCTGTATCGTTTGCACAAAGTCTTAAGTACCATCACTAGAGAATTCGATTAAGCACTAATGATGTGTTATTAGACAAACTAACGGAGCTAAAAGTGCATTAGTTCCCTAGCCCTGAACGTTTGCATGTAAGATGCTAAAAGAGGTGGCTACAGAGATAATTGTAATTTTGCAAATATCCTTGAATTCTGGAGAAGTACAGGAGGATTGCAGATCTGTCAGCAAAGTTTAAGAGATGTTTAGACAGACGCATGAACATTCAAGAAATAGAGGGATATGAACCATGTTTAAGCAGATGGGATTAGTTTAAATGGCATTATGGTTGGCACAGCCATGCTGGGCTGAAGGACCTGTTCCTGTGCTGCACTGTTCTATGTTCTTTGTTCCCTCTGAGATGGGCATATAAGATCTCATGGCACTGTTTTGAAGCATCTTCTGCTTGGAGTCCAGGTCAATATTTATCACTCCCAAAACAGACCAACTGGTAAACCTCACTTAGATGTTTGTAATATCTTGTATTAAGCAAATTAGTGACTACGTTTTTATATTGTGCGAAACAAGATATTTCAAAAGTACTTCATTGGCCATATACCATTTTGTGATCTCCTGAGGTCAAGAAAACTGTTATAGGAATACCACACTTTTCCTTACCTTCATAAAGTCACTTATACAAAGTAATACCGAATGACCAGAAATATATTTCTCTCAATGTCTTGGTGAAAATATTTTGCAAGTTTCAATTGCTTGAATAGCATTCCGGGACCTTGTTCTCTGTATGAGAGATTGTATGGAAGTGTAGTTATCTCTGAGGAATCTCCCTACTCTCCATCAGTAGGAAAATCATCACCTACCCTTGTGATAACAAAGTGTGGAGCTGGATGAACACAGCAGGCCCAGCAGCATCTCAGGAGCACAAAAGCTGACGTTTCGGGCCTAGACCCTTCATCAGAGAGGGGGATGGGGAGAGGGTTCTGGAATAAATAGGGAGAGAGGGGGATGCGGACCAAAGATGGAGAGAAAAGAAGATAGGTGGAGAGGAAAGTGTAGGTGGGGAGTTAGGGAGGAGATAGGTCAGTCCAGGGAAGACGAACAGGTCAAGGAGGTGGGATGAGGTTAGTAGGTAGGAAATGGAGGTGCAGCTTGAGGTGGGAGGAAGGGATGGGTGAGCGGAAGAACAGGTTAGGGAGGCAGAGACAGGCTGGGCTGGTTTTGGGATGCAGTGAGGGAAGGGGAGATTTTGAAGCTGGTGAGGTCCACATTGATACCATTGGGCTGCGGGGTTCCCAAGCGGAATATGAGTTGCTGTTCCTGCACCCTTCGGGTGGCATCATTGTGGCACTGCAGGAGGCCCATGATGGACATGTCATTTAAAGAATGGGAGGGGGAGTTAAAATGGTTCGCGACTGGGAGGTGCAGTTGTTTATTGCGAACTGACCGGAGGTGTTCTGCAAAGCGGTCCCCAAGCCTCCGCTTAGTTTCCCGAATGTAGAGGAAGCCACACCGGGTACAGTGGATACAGTATACCACATTGGCAGATGTGCAGGTGAACCTCTGCTTAATATGGAAAGTCATCTTGGGGCCTGGGATGGGGGTGAGGGAGGAGGTGTGGGGGCAAGTGTAGCACTTCCTGCGGTTGCAGGGGAAAGTGCTGGGTGTGGTGGGGATGGAGGGGAGTGTGGAGCGAACAAGGGAGTCACGGAAGGAGTGGTCTCTCCGGAAAGCAGACAAAGGTGGGGATGGAAAAATGTCTTGGGTGGTGTGGTCGGAGGCAGTAGTGGAGAATGCCCTTGACCGCGGCAGTGGTCGAGAACACCCTTGACCACGTCTCCCGCATTTTCTGCAACACATCCCTCACACCCCATACCGGCCACAACCACCCCAAGAGAATCCCCCTCGTTCTCAAACACCACCCCACCAACTTCCAGATACAATGCATCATCCTCCGACACTTCCGCCATCCACAATCTGACCCCACTACCCAAGACATTTTTCCATCCCCACCCTTGTCTGCCTTCCGGAGAGACCACTCTCTCCGTGACTCCCTTGTTCGCTCCACACTCCCCTCCAACCCCACCACACCCGGCACCTTCCCCTGCAACCGCATGAAGTGCTACACTTGCCCCCAGCCTCCTCCCTCACCCCCATCCCAGGCCCCAAGATGACTTTCCATATTAAGCAGAGGTTCACCTGCACATTTGCCAATGTGGTATACTGTATCCATTGTACCCGGTGTGGCTTCCTCTACATTGGGGAAACCAAGCGGAGGCTTGGGGATCGCTTTGCAGAACACCTCCGCTCGGTTCGCAATAAACAACTGCACCTCCCAGTCGCAAACCATTTTAACTCCCCCTCCCATTCTTTAGACGACATGTCTATCATGGGCCTCCTGCAGTGCCACAGTGATGCCACCCGAAGGTTGCAGGAACAGCAACTCATATTCTGCTTGGGAACCCTGCAGCCCAATGGTATCAATGTGGACTTCACCAGCTTCAAAATCTCCCCTCCCCCCACTGCATCCCAAAGCCAGCCCAGCCTGTCTCTGCCTCCCTAACCTGTTCTTCCTCTCACCCATCCCTTCCTCTCACCTCAAGCCACACCTCCATTTCCTACCTACTAACCTCATCCCACCTCCTTGACCTGTCCATCTTCCCTGGACTGACCTATCCCCTCCCTACCTCCCCACCTATACTGTCCTCTCCACCTATCTTCTTTTCTCTCCATCTTCGGTCTGCATCTCCCTCTCTCCCTATTTATTCCAGAACTGTCTCCCCATCCCCCTCTCTGATGAAGGGTCTAGGCCCAAAACGTCAGCTTTTGTGCTCCTGAGATGCTGCTGGGCCTGCTGTGTTCATCCAGCTTCACACTTTGTTATCTTGGATTGTCCAGCATCTGCAGTTCCCATTATCTCTGATACAACCTAACATTGTGAGCTGCCTTTTTCCAGTCTCGGACGAAATCCTTCCTGGAAGCTCGTGAGACTTCCAACTAAACCTTGGGATAATGGGCATGAGTTGCCTGGCTTGGCAACTCCAACAGAAATGCCAGGAACAACAAAAACCAGTCTACATAGTATTCATTGATCTGACCAAGGCTTTTGACTCAGTCACTCAGGAAGACCCTGTTCAAGGTTGGCTGTTTGGTGAAATTCGTTAATATCCTCTATCACCACCATTGTAAGATATCGATGACAGTCCTCATTGAGGATAATATCACAGAATCATTGAGGTCAAGACAGGGGTCAAACAGGGATATGCCTCCACCCTTTTCTCCTACTTAATCACCACCATTCTTCATCTTGTCAAAAACAAGCTTCCCAGTGATGTAGACGTTGTGTACAGGATGGACGAAAACTCAACCTCAACCCATTGGAATTCAAGAAGAAAATGACACCGAACTTGCCCGCGGACTTTCAGCATGCAATTGACAATGTTATCTCTGCTCTTGGAGAATCTTCATGCATCGCTCCGTATGGATACATACTGGAAGAATTGGTCTGAGCCTCAGCTTCAGCCTTAAGAAGACTGAAATCCTCTACCAACCCTCCTGAGGTCAAGTTCTGGTTTGTCCTTCCATTAATATCAATGGAGAAATCCTCCCAAACATTTGTCTACCTGCGAAGCCACCTTTCATCGAAGGCTGATATCGATATGCAAATTCAACATCATATCCAATCTCCAAATGCCACCTTTGGACACCTAAGGAGGGGAGTCTTCAATGACCATGACAACTGTGCTAATAGCAAGATTTTGATTTAGATTTAGATTAGATTTAGATTATCTACAGTGTGGAAACACGCCCTTCGGCCCAACAAGTCCACACCACCCCTTGAAAAACCCCACCCAGACCCATTCCCCTATAGCCCACACGCCCCTGAACACTACGGGCAATTTAGCATGGCCAATCCACCTAGCCTGCACATCTTTGGACTGTGGGAGGAAACCGGAGCACCAAGAGGAAACCCACGCAGACATGGGGAGAATGTGCAAACTCCACACAGACAGTCGCCCGAGGCTGGAATTGAACCCGGGTCCCTGGTGCTGTGTGGCTGCAGTGCTAACCACTGAGCCACCATGCCGCCCCTAATCTTTGTGTGTAAGGCAGTTATCCTTCCAACTTCTTTTTTATGGCTCCAAACTTGGACTACATACAGATGCTGCCTGGAGACACTTGACTACTACCCTCAATGTTGTTTAAGTCGGGTTTGCTGCATCAACTGGGAGGATGGCCTTACTTACACCAGTGCCCTTGAAGCAGCTAACAGCACCATCGTTGAGGCCATGATTGTCTGAAACCAACTCCACTGAGCTCGCCACATGCTTAGGATGCCTGAGTCCTGACTACCAAAGCAAACCTTTGTGCAGCTTAAGGAAGGAACTTTAACAAGAGGAGGACAAAGGAAGAGTTTCAAAGACTCTATGAAGGCTTCTTTCAAGAAATGTAACATCGATGTTAATTTATGGAAGATCCTTGTTCAGAGGAAACTGATTTGGAGGAGCCTCCTTTATCAAGAAACACAATTTTTGAGAACTTCATCAGGAGGAAGTACAGAAAAGGAACTGAAGAAAAGAATGCTAATGATCTCAAGGCCAAGAACCAATCCCACCTCCCAGAAACAGCTGCCAAATGTGTGAATGGAGATGAGAATCTAGGATCATGCTTATCAGCCACACAATTACACACAGAACCTATCAACAATGACACAGTGGGCAATCACACAATTTAGTGAGTGATTACAGACAACTGAGTTATTGGTGATGGTACTGTTGTGATGAAGCACGCAGTTCAAAGTCTCTGTTACATGATCTCACCCATATTGTAAACTGGCCTCAGGCTAGTGCAGTGGATTCCTGCTCCTGGACAGCACTCAATGGCCCCCAATGCAAAATCTCCACATTGGGTGTAAACTGGGTTCAGTTTCAATGTGGTCAAATATCCTAAGAGGAGCCAATGCCTGGGCTCACACTGGCTAAATGGACAATTGGCTGACCACTGGACAACATGCATCAATACCTTCAGGTAAGGGAAATCTCTTCCAAGCTGCACACTTAAACATCCAGCTGAAGGAGCTTTCCTGTCTCTTGTGATACTTTCTGCATGACGCTGTATCACATGGTAATTCCAAGTTTAGAGAAACAGTTGTTTGATATTTAAAACCTGATACCTATTATTTGGATGTAAATACCTGCTATGTTTACCCTTCAGCTCAATCATATGGAACATGCTGATTCCAATGCACAGATCCGCTGTTCAATAGATCATTGTAGTGGATCCCTGAGTCCTTTTTAAAAGGGATGACAGCTCATAGAAATAACCCTTCCATGTATGTCAGAAAATGGCAAAAACATTTTTCCAAATCAGGAGACTAGTTTTCTGTTTACTTTATTCAGCAAGAATGAAGTGTAGCAGCAGTGTCAATTCAAGAATTATGATAAATGATCATTATCCTGCATGCACTACCCATTATAACTTCTCTCTCCAATATTCCTGCCCCTCTAGAAGATTCTGGATCCTCCTGAGATCGGAGGTTCTCTGATTTTCCAAGTAACCATTTTCTGCCCGTGGACATTCTAGAACATTAGACCACAGTCTCATGTTGCATCCATCTCATTCCTACTGTCCTGTGCTCACCCATCCTCTTCACCAAATATCAACCTGTGAGCACTTTCCAGCAGAGGGGGGCAGCTATTGTTGAGGATCAGTGATTGGTACCCATTCAGCGAGTGCCATGAAAGTTTGATTCTGAGAAAACAGCTAACTGTTACCCCACTGGGTGTCAATGGGAGTTGACACCAAACTCTACTTTGAGCTTCTTATTTGCCAAGCCTGTCAGAAGAAGCACATTCCTGAGCAAGGAAAACTACCAAGCAGGCAAACTCAAGTCATATTTCAGAGGTTGTACAATGTGCAAATGATATGGGATGAAGAAGCAGGCAGAATCACTAGTTATGTCGCTATTGAGTGACACTAATGGACCCTGGAGTAGTGGTATCGTGCAAGATTTCCATTCTGGCTAACTGGGTTCAGTTCCCAGATGGTGTGCTTTATGGGTCTAGTGGCACAGTGGCATTGCTCCTACCCCAGAAGGAGAAGGGTTCAAGTCTCACCTGCTACAGAGGCATATCATACGATGTATGATAAGTTGATTAAAATATTTTTTGGGGGTGTCTTACAGCACAATGGCAGTGACAACTTTCTGGGCAAGAAGGTTCAGGTTCAAATCCCAACTGCCACAGACATATGTCATCACATGTCCAATTAAGTGTATTTGAAAATAAGGACTCCTCGCCAAACAATAATCTTTATATTTTCAGGACATTTTTTGGTTTTATTGTGTTGCTTTTTACTGTGTTCTTTCATTCTCAAGGGCAACTAGGGACAGCAATTAATCAGTGATGCGCATGTCGCATATGTGAATAGAAAATATGCGTTGTGGGTATAGTTGGCAAGACAGCATTTGTTGCTCATTGACAAGATGCTCTGCAGAAATTTGCCAAGGTTCCTTAGATGGTGCTGTCCAAACCCAAAACCGCCAACATCTAGAAGGATATGGGCAGCAGATATAAGGGGTATACCACCACCTGCAAGTTCTCCTCCAAGACACTCAACATTCTGACTTGGAAATACATTGCTCTGCTTCCAGTTTCACTGGATCAAAGCCGTGCCATTCCCTCCCCATCAACACTGTAGGTCTACCTACAGCACACGGACTACAGCAGTTCAAGGAGGCCCTCCATCATCTTCTTAAGTTCAACTAGTGACAGGCAGCCAGCGATGTCCACGTGTGAATAAAAGAAATCCCTAATTACTCTTGAATTGAATGACTGTCTTACTCGGCCCATCTGAGAGCAGTTAAAAGTCAACCAGTTTCTCTTTGACTAAAGCAATTGGTTCACTTATAAAATGAGAGGATGTGGGTTGGAGGGAAGTATTTTTTCTTTATACTCTTGAGGAATGTTGGTGTAAATGGCTGGGCCAGAACATATTGTCCTTGAGAAGACGGTACTGAGTTGTTTTCTTCAGTCACTACAGTCTAAATGCTGTAGGAGGACTCGCTGAGGGGAAATGGCAAGGAACTTGCAACAAAGAACAAAATACTATTTTCAAAAATATATCCTGAGGTATATGTGCTATTCACTGAACATTTTCTGGACACAAAGTACTCCAGCTGGATTGTTTCTCTCAATCCTGGGCATGACAGATGGATGTGAGAGTCTTGGGGCAGGGCGCAAAGGAGATTTACTCGAATCTCAAGGACAAGAGATTTGTTTATGCGGATGGATGAGAGAAGTTGCAGTTGTTTCTCTTGGAACAGAGAAGATGTAGAGAATTTGCATTGGCGTTCCAAGGTGGAGGAGAAACATCAGGAGCTACCAGGGTAGAAGATTGAAGGCTCAATCACTAAGAGGAAGAAAAGCAGGTGGAATTTTTACAGAGGAAGTCTGAGAGATTAGGTCTTGGCTGCCATTGGCAGAACAATTGAATTCAGGGGTAACCAAGAGGCCAGAATTTGAGAAGCATATTCCTGAGAGAATAGTGAGCTTGAAGGAAGCTTCAGCTTAGGGAGGGATGAGGCCACAGGGATCTGAAAACAAGGATGAGAATTTCCAAACTGAGGTGTTGCTCCATCAGAAGTCAGGAGAACTGGCCAGCATGAACTTTTGTGGAGGTGGAGCATTTGGATAAGACACAGTTCCACAGGGCCCTGGACCTTGCTGATGCTTCACTCAAACATTTCATCAAGTGTGTCCAGTAGAGTTTCAGCATATTGTTCCACCATGTGAAGCATCAAGACTAAGCCTACCGTCACTCACATGTCAACACAGATAAAATTTTCCAGTGGGATGATGGTCAGGAACTTGATCGTTCGCTAACTTTTCAGGTAGTTGCTGTAACCCCAGTTGCCAACCGAAAACCAGACTTGGAATCAATTTCTAGCCCAGACTTGGAATCATATTTGGATCATCTGCACTGTGCAGCTCATAGCCTAATTTGCTCTTTACCCACTGTGACAACTAGCAAGCGCTAGGGCCCATTATGACTTTCAATTGTACAGATCATTAACATAGTTAAACATCTCAGGCATGTTCACAAGAGCATTATCAAACAAAATGCAATCACAAGCCACTAAACAAGATATATAATCAGATTCCCAAAAGCATGTCTAATGGCCTTAGGTCACAGTGTAAGGATCAGGAAGGATTATTTAGGACTAAGATGTTGAGAAATTTCTTCATCTAGAGAATGGTGAACTTGTGGAACTCTCTGTCACAGAAAGCCGCTAAGGTCAAAACATTGAATGTGTTCAACAAGAAATTCGATAGATTTCTTAGGACTAAAGGGATCAAACAACGGGTATGGGGAGAAAGCAGGAACAGGGTGTCGAGTTGGATGATCAACCATGATTACATTGAAGGGTGGAGCAGGCTCAAAAGCCTGAATGAGCTACTCCTGCTTCTATTTTCTTGGTTTAACATTCCAGTCCAAAGGAAGAACTTCCAACAATGCAGCACTCCCTCAGTGCTGCACGGTAGTATTGGTTTATATGCTGTGGTCCTAGTCAGGATCTAAAAAGCTTTCTGATGCAGTTTCCGAAGCATAATTACCAACACACGATGGGCAGAGGATAACTTCCAGGGGACATTTAGGCCAGAAATGGACCTATTAGAAATGATGAGATGGAGGAAATAGGAATCCAAAAGGACAGTAGATCTATAGACTCAAAATAAAAGGTTAAGAACTAACATTTGCCCTACTCCTACTTAATTTACCAACTGTGTTTCAACTGTTCAGCTTCGCTGCGGAAATAGCAGGAAGTGCATAAAATAAAACGCTACTCTGCCAATATTGCTAAAATAATCTGTGAACTCAAGACAAAATGAAAAGAAAATCAAAAATTAGATTCAATCCAAAACCAAAAGTATTCTTTGTAAAATGCAGTACTGAAACTTTCTTGTTTCTGGGGATTTCAGTTAGGCTGTCGCAGCAATATTTTGGGCTGGGGCCAGGTTTTTACTGGGCGTGGACTGATCATTTACCTGAAATACTGTTTTATTGCAGTGCCCCAGGGGACTGCTTCTCCTCTATTTGCATGCAAATTGCTCTGTAGAACTTTCCACCCACTCTCCTCCCACTGCACCTGTTGAAAGGCACAGCTTGCAGAATATAAGGACTGGGGAGCGGATGCTCAGGTTCCAGCTCCTTCAGACACCCAGCAAACCTCTGGTTGTCCTTGAAACTTTTCCATCCTGGAAATACATAGAAACACCATGTTGTACTGGCACAACCAGACAGAGAATTACTGGCCAGCTCAAACAGAGCACTGCCACCAGTATGTCACCACTAGTGGAGCACGGTGAGTAAGAATATCACTTAAGGAATCCATTCAGTGTAAAATCCAGCACACAGGAGGCTATGTTCAGTATCTTTTAAAATAAACTGTGTGCTTTGATTGTTCTTTCATATAATGCAGATTTATTTCAAGAGAAAATTTATGACAATGTACAGTGCGGCTTAGTAGTTACACTCTCTTGAGTTGAATGTTTGTGGTTCAAGTCCCACTAAGGGCAAATATCTCAACTGTGAGTACTGAGGGAGAGTTGCAGTGTGAAAGGTACATCTCATGGATGAGGCATCAAACCAAGGCTCCATCTGTCCTAAAGAGAAAACAGAAAGTGCTGGAGAAGCGCAGTGGATCTGGCAGCATCTGTGGAGAATGAAAGAGAGTTAAACATTCTGAGACTTGCGTGACTCTTCTTCAGAAATCATTTGTCCCCTCAGATGTATATAACAGGCCCGATGGCAGCATTTTGAAGGAGAGCAGGGACATTATCCTCAGCATCCCGGTCAATATTTATCTTTAAATCAGTATCACAGAAACAGATCTGGTTGTTACCATATTGCTGTTTGTGGGACTTGAGTGTGTGCAATGCAAATGGGTTGCCATTATTTCATTACATTATGATGCCTGTGCTTCAAAAATACTTTGTTGACTGTAATGCACTTTGGAACATCAAGTAGTCATGAAAGGAGCTGTATAAATACAAGTCTCTGCTTTCATAATGAATACCACAGTAGATTTCTTTAAGTGCTATTTACATGCAAATTAAAGTCAAGGTTGTCATTTTGCTCTTGGGTCAAAAAGGTTGCTGGTTCAATTCCCGCTGTGGAATTTGAGCACATCACTTAAATTGATACTGCAATGCAGCAGTGAGTGAGTGAGTGAGTGAGTGCTGCAGGTGGAGGAGTCATCGTTTAAATAATTTATTACACCAAGACTCTATTGTTTGTCATTACAGTTCATATGAAACTTAAAGATCCAGTTTAGCCCTAAGCACTGTGAGCAGCCCCGAATACTGCCTTTAGGAAGGATATATTGGTCTTGGAGGGAGAGTGGTGCAGATTTACTTGAATGATCATTGTGCCCCAAAGTCCAAGTTATGAGAAGAAATTAAACAAGCCAAGATCACACTCTCTGGAATTTGGAAGGTTAAGGGTAAAGTGAGTTTAAAAATTCCACATTTGAAGCACTTTGTTACAAGTGACTATATTCAATGTGTAGTCAATTGCAATGTAAGAAATGCAGCAGTCAGTCTGTTTACAGCAAGCTCACACAAACAGCAAAAAAATAAATTATGAGATTATCCATGTTCCCAGTGCCTTATCTGAAAGACATCACTTCCAAAGTGCAGGGTCCCCTCATTGCCACCCTGGAATATTTGCTTTGTCTCAAACTTAAAAATTCAAAAATTTAAACGCATTATGAATAGATATGTTCATTTTAATATATTTTAGTTCAGAATTATCCTGAATTGCAGACATACAAAATTTTAACAATTCTACAAAAGATTTCATTAAAATATGTTGGTTGAAAGAAATTTGTCTTGAGAAGAGATCAAGAATTTCTTGTAAACACATTGAAGTGTTAATTAATGAGAATTATGATTTGAGATGTATGGGTCCTTGAGCACTTATTTGGAAACTTATTGACTCATTTTCCTTTGCAATTCTCGCTGTACATTTTGGTTTTAGAAAATGTCTCTCATCGTCTCCCAAAGATCTTATTACTTACCAGTGTAAGGTTCTGTATGCATTCTCTGTTACCTAGTCCCAAGCCCCATTCTTCTTGTTTGATCCTAGACAATGAGGGCTAGCTGGGCTATTCAACTATAGCTGCAGCACAACAGAGCTCAATTTGGTTGGTTCCCATGCAATTAGGTGTCACCGTCCCACGATGGTAGCTAAGTGTTCACTTTTCCTCTTGTCCTATGGACACTGAGCTGAAGTGAGACACCTCCAGGATCACCCTGGGACAAACAAGACACTGAACATTAAAACTGTCCAGACCATAACTCTGTAACATGGAATCAGCTATGCAGGAAGCTATTCAGCCTGTCATACCTGTACTAGCTCTTTAAAAGATCTCTCAAATTAGATTTTCTCCCGAGCACTTTCTCCAGAAATTCCTGAAATTTCTTGCATTTTAAACATGATCTAATTTACTTGTTGTAGTTATTACTGAACCTGCTTCCATTGCGTTTCCAGACACGGCTCACCAAGCAGTCAGTGAAGCTAAAATCAGAGCTTTCCTGCAAAAGCAGTGTTGCTCTGCCAATTTAAAGAACTAGACAATGCTTCATTCTAGGCTGAGACTCCAGCACATCACTGAGAAATCCCTCACTGACAAAGCTAGTGTTTTTCAAATAGGACATAGAGTCATAGAGTTGTACAGCATGGAAACAGATCTTTGCTCCAACTCATCCTTGCTGACCAGACTTCCCAATCTGACTTAGTCCCATTTGCCAGCATTTGAATCATATCCCTCTAAGTTCTTCCTATTCATGTACCTATCCACATGCCTTTTAAATTTTGTAATCGTACATCTCCACCACTTCCTCTGGCAGCTCATTCTATACATGCACCACACTCTGCACAAAAACATTGCCTAAATATTTCTCCTCTCACCATAAAGCTACTCCCTCGAGTTTTGGACTCCCCCACCCCAGGAAAAATACCTTGGCTATTCACCCTTTGCACGTTCCTCATGATTTTATAAACCTCAATAATGTCACCCCTCAGCCTGCGATGCACCAGAGAAAAAAATGCCCTGCCTACTCAGCCTCTCCCTAAGGTTCAAACCTTCCAGTCCTGGTAACACCCTTGTAAATCTTTTCCGCACCATTTCAAGTTTAACAACATTTTCCCCTTAGAATGATGACCAGAACTGTACACAACATTCCAAAAGTGGCCTCTCCAATGTACTGTACAGTTGCGAGATGACATGTCGATCCCTAACCAATGATGGAAAGGGTACCAAATGCCTTCTTTGCCACCCTGTCCACCTGCAATTCCACTTTCGAAGAACTATACACCTGCAACCCTAGATCTCTTTGTTTGACACTACTCCCCAGAGTTGAACTATTGACTGTATAAGTCCTGCCCCGATTTGCCTTTCCAAAATATAATACCTTCAAATTTATCTCAGTTAATTGCCAGCTGCCATCCTTGGCCCATTGGCCCACCTGATCAAGGTCCTGTTTTATGCTGAGATAATCTCCTTCGCTGTCCACTACACTGCCTATTTTGGTGTCATCTGCAAATTTATTAACTACGCTCCTATATTCGCATCCAAATCACTAATATAAGTGTCAAAAAGCAGTGGGCTCAGCCCGATCCTTGCAACACTTGGCTACCAAAGCAGCGCTTTACCCCGACCTTCTGTCTCCTACCATCAAGCCAATTTTATATCCCATGTGATCTAACCTTACTGACCAGTCTACCATGTGGAACCTTGTCAAATGCTTTGCTGAATTCCATACAGACAAACTCTACCACTCTGCCTTCATCAATCTTCCTTGTCATCTCTTCAAAAAACTCAGTCAAATTAATGAGACATGATTTCCCACACACAAATTCATGTTGACTGTCCCTAATCAGTCCTTGCCTTTGCAAATGCATGTAAATCCTGTCCCTCAGAAATCCCTCCAACAACTTACCCACCACTGATGTAAGGCTCACTGGTGTACAATTCACGGGTTTCTCCTTACAGCCTTCTTAAATAATGGCACCACATCAGCCAACCTCCAATAAAATGAGGAACTTTTTCCCTCATGCCTTATGTTAAAGATCTCATGGCATTAATTTGAAGAGCAGGACATTTATTCTTTAATCAATACCACGGTGATCAGGTCATTCATGTATTATTGTGTATGGGACTTTACGATTGCATCTGGCTTTCAAAATTCCTCCTTCTTCTTGGGTGGGATTGGGAAAGACTCTGGTTTGATATATTCAGAGATTGCTGATAAATCCACTGCACAATCTACAAACTCTACCACGTATGGAGCAGGTGACATAAGAACATTAAAACATAAGAACTAGGAGCAGGAGTAGGCTATTCAGCCCCTTGAATCTGCTCTGCCAGATCGTGGCCGATCTCATTTCCGACTCAACTCCACTTTCCTGCCCACTTTCAATAATCCTTTAACCCCTTACCCTGTCTATCTCCTCCTTAAAGTTATTCATTGTCCTAGCCTCCAACACACTCTGGGGTCGTGAATTCCACAGATTCATGAACCTTTGACACACGAAATTTCTCCCCAACTCTGTTTTAAACCTGCCACCTCTTACCCTAAATCCATGACCCTGATGGGTTTGGCAGGTCAGGCTATTTGGGGGTGTTGTGTGCTCCTCTAGACATATCAACCTCACCTTTTGAGTCTTGCTGATGAATTCCCTCAAGTTTTCGGTGCTCTCCCAGATGAGCCGGTCACATGTCTCCCATAAACCAGCAAGGATGCCTTCAGGAAATCCCTGAAGCATTTTGCTCTGCTCTACTGGGATGATCCTGCTGGATGTGAATTCTGAGCAGAGCAATTCCTTACAGAATCTAGCACCAAGTATACATTTCTGGTCTCCCTGCTATAGGAAAGATGTTGAGAAACTTGAAAAGGTTCGGAAAAAATTTCCAAGGATGTTGCCAGGACTGGAGGGTTTGAGCTATAGGGAGCGGCTGAAATGAGCGGCTATTTTCCCTAGATCTTCGGAGGCTAGGGGGTGACCTTATAGAGGTTTATAAAATCATGTGGGGCACGGATTGGTTGAATAGACAAAGTTTTTTCCCAGGGTAGGAGAGTACAAAACTAGAGGGCATGGGTTTAGGGTGAGAGGGGAAAGATTTAAAAGGGACTGGACGGCCAACTCTTTCACAGAGGGTGGTGTTTATAAGGAATGAGTTTTCAGAGGAAGTGGTGAAGGCTTGTACAATTGCGATACTTAAAAGACATCTGGATGGATATATGAATAGGAAGGGTTTAAAGGGACATGGGCCACATGCTGGCAAATTGAACTAAATCAGTTTGGATATCTGGTCGGCATGGACAGGTTAGATTGATGACTCTGTTTCTGTGCTGTGTAACTCCATGACTGTACGCCTCACCAGCTGTAAAAAACACTTTGGGACATCCTGAGAGTGTGAATGGCGCTATGGAAATGGAAATTCTTTGTTTCTTTCGATCTCCAGGGAAAATTTGCACCACAGAGATAAAATCGATAAGGATGTAACACTGGATGTTAACTGGATTGATGTTACACTGGATATTGACAAAAATAGCAAAAGTTCTACCTCCATTCAGTGAAGTGACTGCGTGTTCTTCTTTCAGTGACATGCTGCCGTTACCACTCTTCAAGCATGAAGACTCTGCCCTTCCTTCAGACCATGACACCAGTGCCATCACCTTCCAGTATGTCCTGGGTGCAGCCACATCACCTGCTGTGAAACTGCATGAGGAGACACTCACTTACCTCAACCAAGGTGTGGTGAACACAACAGGGGAATTATGCAAGATAGACAGGAATGGGAAAGAAATCGGAGCTCAAGCATCTAAATAATGATTGCACACCACTCATTCACTAAAGGAATCCTATCCCTAGTAACCTCCCTAAGAGTCCACTATAATCTTCATGTAAAACAGACCTTACATCAGTTTGAAATTAGCTTTTCACTAATTTAAATCCAGGCCACTTTGATTTACCATTTAGTCTGAAGTCATATTCTGGATTGGATTTGTTTATCATTTATTATCTTGCATGTCACATCTCTGAGGTCCTCATTCAATCATCTCCTTTCCAAAGCAAAAAGCCTCTAGTCGGCAATATGATGATCCTGCTGGGCAAACTGTCCCATTTGCTTCCAGTTGCTGAGTAGCATCAAAGAGACACACAAAGTAGTCATTCAATCCAGTAATCCATACCATCTCTCTCTCTCTCTCTCTCTCTCACTCTCGCTATCTGTCTCTCTCTATCTCTCAGAGAAAGAGCAATTTACTCCCCTGCTGTAATCCCATCATCCTGTAGGTTTATTTCTCTCAAATGCTCACCCCGAATTTCCTTCAGAATCATTGATTTTCATCAATCCTATCACCCTCATGGACAACGAGTTAAAGCATTCTTTCTCATGACTCATATTATGCACTCTTAAATTAATCATGATTATAATCATGTTTTTTTCCTGTCCAACTTTACCTCCTCATTTTATAAATCTGTAGTCTCCTTGATGGAGCTATTGCGTGCTGTGTCCAGGTGGCAATTCTGAGGTAGAATTCTGAATATCTGAGTGTTGCCAAGTTACCTGCTTTTGGGATAGCATCACAGCTAATCTCAATCCCGGCATCCTTTATCACCCACTTTTAACTGGCACCTTTGGATTAATCAACAGCAATTTGCAAATTTATCTAGCACCTAGAACAGAAGAAAACATCCTCCAGGGCTGCAGAGAAGCATCACTAAACAAAACTTGGCACTAAATGTCATACAAGGGGATTAGTATAGAGCAATGAGCAAAATCTTGGTCAAAGGTTTTAAAACGTGTTTGAAAGGAGGAGAGGGAGACAGAGAGGTGTAGAGTTTTAGAAAGAGAATTTCAGAGCTTGGGACTTGAGCACACAAGGAGCAAAGGTCTCGGAGGATTGTGGATCAGGATGATAAGCAACAAGACCCTGGAGTGGGAACTCTGGTTAATTTCCTTCTTTGGATGTTGCATAATTAGGCCAATTAACAATAGCACTGTCTCATCTGAGAACACGCCAGGCCCTATCAGGTACATAGAACTTTTTAACACCTTGTATATCCAAAGACATCAGAATAGTATTAGAGAAATCTGAAGGTGTATGAATGGGCTCTATGGTTACATGTGTGTCATTTCTTATTCAGGTCAATCGTATGAGATCCGCATGATGTGTAATCAAAATATAAGGGGATTGTTGGAACTGAATGGGAAGATGCTGAAGGTAAGTACTACACAGAGGGAAGGGATAACTATGTTGAAAAGAGTTGAAAAGAAAAGCCAGCTGAAACAGGGGTCAGACAGTTCCAAGCAGATGTCGAGGAACAGCTTCAATAGATGTCAAAACACATTCTACAACTTCATACATATCACATCTGCATGCTATATAAACAGAAAATGTTGGAGAAACTCAGCAGGTCTGGCAGCATCTGCAGAGAGAGAAACAGAATTCATGTCTTGAGTGCGGTATGACTCTTTTTCAGAATCCAAAGGCTGTTGTGACAGTCATATCACATTTGAAATGCTAACATTCCTTCTCTCTCCACAGACGCTGCAAGACTCGTAGAGTTCCACCAGCCTTCTCTGTTTATTCTATTTCAGATCGGCAGCATCTGCACTGCTATGTTTATGCATCTATATGGTGTGCAATGTCATAGAACCTACTCAATACAAAAGCAAAATACTGCTGATGCTGGAAATCTGAAATAAAATCGGAAAATGTTGGCAACACCTGTGGAGAAAGAAGGAAATAAACAGTGGAGTGAGCTTGCAGTAAACTACAGGGCTAAAATCATCTGTTTCTAACAATGCACCTTGAGATTCCCATGTGAGGGTCACACATTCAGGGTTTCTGTTTTGGCCACACAGCAAGATGCTACGCCAAGCCCTGCATAGGAGGCCAGGTTTAGGTAGGGAATTTTGGCATTTAAGGCCTAGGCAATTGAAAACATGGGCACCAAAGATGGAGTGGAGGAAACTGGAGTTACACAAGACTCCAGACTGAGAAGGGCTCAGGGTTCTTAGAGGGTTGGTGGATGTAAAGATGGCAGAAGCTGGAACATCAAGACATTTGGGTGGGAGAAGACATATTCCCTAAACTGTTTGGAATTCTGTCTCCCTTCCAGCAGCCAACTTTGACTTTTCTGTTTTTGCAGAGTATAGTAAGGGTCGTCTTCCACGACAGACGCCTACAGTATAGTGAACACCAACAGTTCCAGGGCTGGAAATGGAACAGACCCGGAGATCGACTGCTCGATATTGGTACGTTCCACACAGTTGTCAGTGTCGTGGACAATGAGCTGAGGCTCCTCTCAGACAACATTTCCACAAGAGAGCTTCAAGTGCTGGGTGACCCTGGTGGATAGCAAAGAAAACGCAGAGAAGCAAAACACAGTTAATTACAAACTCCCAGAAGGGCCACAAATTTTAAAGAGGGACAAACAATTCCCACATTTCATCTTACAGAAGACCTAGATAGGTATTCCTTAGTTGCCTCAGTTAAAAAATGCATTGAATGCCCGAACTGCTAATGCCAAAATTGGATTCTTGGTCTGTGCTGGACTCATCTGAATCGGATGGGCATAATTTATGGTGGTGGCTTGTTAGGAATTGCACACAGGTTTAAAGGGCATTCAGCAACTTCTTATAACAACAAATTACATTTGTATAGCACTTCTATCCCAATAAAATAACTCACGTTTCTTCATAGGTGTGAAATCAGACAATGGGTAATTGCCGCTGATCTAAAGGATATTTTAGGGCAAATTACCAGAAAATTTGGTGACAAGGATAGGTTTAAATTAGATTCTTAATGATAGAGAGACAGGCTTTTAGGAAGGAAATAAAACAAAGAACTGCGGATGCTAGAAATTAGCAACATACAAAACCAGAAATTGCCAGAGCAACGCAACAGGTCTGTTGGCATCTGACAAAAAAAAGCAGAGTTAATGTTACAAGTCCAGTAACCAGGCCTGAAGAATGGCCAATGGAGCCAAAATATTAACTCTGCTTTCTCTCTCCGTAGATGTGGCCAGACCTGCTGAGTTTAGCAAGCAATTTCTGTTTTAGTAATGGAGTTTCCTTATTCAGAGACAATGTTATCAGTGGCAAACACCTGAAAACATTGTGATAGATAATAAAGACAAAACAAATCACAAATGTAAGGTTTTCCCTCAAAGAGACAAAACAAGAATTCCTCAGTTTGCAGCAAAAGAAAGTAAAGACGTTTAAAGAATAATTCTGATAATTGGTATAGTATTAGATTCGTTGTGAAAATATGAGGATAACTTTCTGGCTTTGCAGCCAGTGAGGAACACTGCCTGTCTGAGAGCACATGTTGAGAATTCGGGCATAACAATCAGTAGGCTTCATTACAATTTCCCAAAATGGAAATCGGGACAATGTTGCAGAGTGTGTATTTGTAAGGTTTCATGCTCGAACTTGTCAGGTGTTGATTAATGACTTGGCTGTACAGGAGGAAGGCAGACTTGTGCTCACCTTATGTCTTGTTTCTATTGCACACATTGAGACTTGTTCCCATGACATCTGATAACATCAGAGCATTTTGTTGTTCATCGTACAAGAAGGCACTAACGAGACAGAAATAACAAAAAGCAGCTTTTGTTATCTCAGTCATCCTACACAGGATTGAATGACTGAATAGCTCATGTTTATCATTCATTTTCTGTGTTTATAGAGCCTGAGAGTCATATAACTTGGAAACAGACCCTTTAGTCCAACTCGTCTATGCCAACCAGACATCTCAATCTGACCTAATCCATTTGGCACCATTTGGATCATATCCCCCCAATTCCTTCCTATTCATGTATCCATCCAGATGCCTTTTAAATGTTGTAATTGTACCAGCCTCCATTACTTCCTCTGGGAGTGATGTTGAGAGTTCAGAGGCTTTTTCCTTCTGTTAGAGTGAAGGATAAGACTGGTAAGGTTAAGGAACAATGAATGAAGAAAGATATTGAGGTTCTAGTCAAGAATAAAAGAGAATCTTATTTTAGATATAGGCAACTTGGTTCAATTAAATTTCTTAATCAATATAAAGAGTGTCAGGGTAGTCTTAAGAGAGAAATCAGGAAGGAAAAGAGGAGATATGAGTTAGCATTAGCAGATAAGGTTAAAGATAATTCAAAGAGATTCTATAAATACATTAAGAGCAAGAAGGCTACCAGAGAGCATAGGGCCTCTTAAAGATCAAGGAGATCATCTTTGTGTTGAACTCCAGGAAATGGGAGATTTACTAAATGATTATTTCATGTCAGTTTTTACCATGGAGGAAGAAATGGAGTCTAGAGAATGCAGAGAAATAAACTTTGATGTTTTAAAAACAATTTACATTATAGAAGAGGAAGTTCAGGAGGTCTTAGAGAATATGAAGGTGCGTAAATCTCTGGGGCCTAATCTAATACATCCCAGAATGTTGTGGGAAGTAAGAGGGGAAATTATTAGACCTCTTGCAGATATATTTGCATCATCTATAAGTATGGGTGAGGTGCCTGATGACTGGAGAGTGGCTAATGTTGTAAGAAAGATAAGGAGAAACCGGGGAACTATAGACCTATGAGTCTAACTTCAGTTGTGGGTAAATTGTTGGAGTTGATTACAAAAGATAGGATTTGTGGACATTTAGAGGAGCAAAATTTGATTAGGGATATTCAGCATGGCTTTGTGTTAGGAAAATAACATCTGACAAACTTGATTGACTTTTTTGAGGATAACAAAGCAGTAGACATTTTTTACTTGGGTTTTAGTAAAGCCTTTGACAAAGTTCCACATGGCAGACTAATTAGTAAAGTTAGGCCACATGGGATTCAGGGTGAGCTTACCAATTGGAAACATAATTGGCTTAACGGCAGGAGAGAGAGTAATGGAGGAAGATTGCTTTTCGGACTGGAGCCCTGTGACCAGCGGTGTGCCACTGGGATCAGTTCTGTGTGCTCTTTTGTTTGTCATTTATATAAATGATTTGGATGAGAATATAGAAAGTATGGTTAGTATGTTTGTAGATGACAACAAAGCTGGTGGCATTGTAGGTAGTAAAGAAGGTTTTCTAAGATTACAGAGGGATCTTGATCAAATGGGTCAATGCGCTGAAAAATTGCAGATGGAGTTCAATCTGGCTAAATGAGAGGCATTGCATTTTGGTACAACAAACAAGGGTAAGGCTTATACAATTAATAATAGGGCCTTGGGTAGTGTTGTAGAAAACAGGAACCCTGGGGGTGCAGGTTTACAATTCTTTAAATCTTGTGTCACATATAGATAGGGTGGTTAAAAAGGCACTTGGCACATTTGTGTTCATTGCTCAGTCCTTTGAGTACAGGAGTTGGGCTATTATGTTGAGGTTGTACAGGACATTGATGAGGTCTCTTCTGGAACACTGTGTCCATCTCTGGTCGCCCAGGTTATTATCAAGCTAGAAAGGGCTCAGAAGAGATTAACCAGGGTATTGCTGGGTATGGAAGGTTTGAGTTGTGTAGAAAGGCTGGATAGGCTGGGACCTTTATCACAGGCGCGTGAGAGGTTGAAAGGTGACCTGAAAGAAGTTTGTAAAATAATGAGAGGTACAGAAAGAGTTGATGGTAAATAAAAATGGAAAGAACTGCAGTCAGAGATAGTGGGAACTGCAGATGCTGGAGAATCCAAGATAATAAAATGTGAGGCTGGATGAACACAGCAGGCCAAGCAGCATCTCAGGAGCACAAAAGCTGACGTTTCGGGCCTAGGATTAGGTTCAGCAGGCAGCTGACAGCATCTGTGAAGGGAAAAACAGAGTTAATGTTTCAGGTCGGGTTCTGAGGAAGGGTCATCGGACCGAAACGTTAACTCTGTTTTTTCCTTCACAGATGTTGCCAGACCTGCTGAGCCTGTCCAGCAATTTTTGTTCTTGTTCTAGTGTTGATGGTAGCTATCTTTTCCCTAAGATGTGGAATTTCAAGAGTAGGGGTCACATTTTTAAGGTGAGAGGAGAGAGATTTTAAAAAAGACACAGGAGACAAATTTTTTACACAGAGGGTGGTACGCACTTGGAATGAACTTCTGAGCAAGTGATGGATGTGGGTACAATTATAACATTTAAAAGACATTTGGATGTATACATGAATAGGAAAGGTTTGGATGGATAAGGGCCAGGAACAGGCAGGTGGGACTAGTTTAGTTTAGGATTATGATTAACATGGACTGGTTGGACCAAAAGGGCCGTTTCCGTACTGTTTCCATAGGACTCTATGACTCTGTCTCTCTGTATCGCAAACCAGCTGTCCTGTCATTCAGTTCTCACACTGGCTGTATGTGGCTTCTCAACCTTTCCCCTCACCGGAGGCGTGGTGACCTCCAGGTTAAATCATCACCAGTTGTTTGTTTCTAATGAAAGAGCAGCCCTTTGCTGTGCTAAGTCTGTTGGGATGTCAGCATTTTTACAGAGTAAGATCCCACAAACAGCAATAAGAGCAAACAGCTGTGCAATAAGAGATCGATAAATTTATTTTGATGCTATTGAAAGAGTTCTACAAGTGTTTATATAACGAACCTATAACTCCCATCAGCCAGTTTTACACACCCTTTCGGATCATGCCAGGGTACATTACAATTAAAAACATAATTTTCCTTTAGACACTCGTACTCTTAAAATCAATCAAATTTAAAGTAGAGGTTGTCCTTTCAATGCAAACATAGTTGGAGAAACTGCAACCCTCCTATTATGTGCTTGAACTGGCAAATATCTCACTGACAGGGATGGTATGATTAAAATGTTAATATATACAAAACATTGCAAACAGTTGTGTAGTTCCCAACTGCCATGTGCAGTGATGGCATATGGACTGTAGATAATGAAAAGTGCTCATAAAGTGTACAGAAACGCAGAATAACAAAGTGCGAAGCTGGATGGACACAGCAGGCCAAGCAGCATCTCAGGAGCACAAAAGCTGACGTTTCGGGCCTAGACCCTTCATCCAAAGCGTCAGCTTTTGTGCTCCTGAGATGCTGCTTGGTCTGCTGTGTTCATCCAGCTCCACACTTTGTTATCTCGGATTCTCCAGCATCTGCAGTTCCCATTATCTCAGAAACACAGAATAATTCAGCAGGGAGAGGGGTCATTCAGTTCATTAAGATGATTCTCGATAGGAGTGAGAGAGACAGGGTAGTTGTCATGGGGGACTTCAACTTTCCAAATATTGACTGGGAACACTAGAGTTCGAGTACTATAGATGGGTCAGTTTTTGTCCAATGTGTGCAGGAAGGCTTCCTGACACAGTATGTAGACAGGCCAACAAGGGGCAAAGCCACATTAGATTTGGTACTGGGTAATGAGCCTGGCCAGGTGTTAGATTTGGAAGTAGGTGAGCACTTTGGTGATAGCAATCACAATTCTGTTATGTTTACTTGAGTGATGGAAAGGGATAGGCGTATACCACTGGGCAAGAGTTATAGCTGGGGGAAAGGCAATTACAATGAGATTAGGCAAGATTTAGGGAGCATAGAATGGGGAAGGAAACTGCAGGGGATGGGCACATTAGAAATGTGGAGCTTATTCAAGGAAAAGCTCCTGTGTGTCCTAGATAAGTATGTACCTGTCAGGCAGGGAGGAAGCTGTAGAGCACGGGAGCCATGGTTTACGAAGGAAGTGGAATCTCTGGTCAAGAGGAAGAAGAAAGCTTATGTTAAGATGAGATGTGAAGGCTCAGTTAGGGTGCTTGAGGGCTACGAGGTAGCCAGGAAAGACCTAGAGAGGGAGCTCAGAAGAGCCAGGAGGAGACATGACAAGTTGTTGGCGGATAGGATCAGGGTAAACCCTAAGGCTTTCTATAGGTATTTAAGGAATAAAAGAATGACGAAAGTAAGATTAGGCCCAGTCAAGGAAAGTAGTGGGAAGTTGTGCGTGGAGTCAGAGGAGATAGGGGAAGCACTAAATGAATATTTTTCAACAGTATCACTCCAGAAAACAACAATGTTGTTGAGGAGAATACTGAGATACAGGCTACTAGACTAGGTGGGATTGAGGTTCACAAGGAAGAGGTATTAGAAATCCTACAGAGTGGGAAAATAGATAAGTCCCCTGGGCCGGATGGGATTTATCCTAGGATCCTCTGGGAAGCCAGGGAGGAGATTGATGAGCCTTTGGCATTGATCTTTAACTCGTCATTGTCTACAGGAATAGTGCCAGATGACTGGAGGATAGCAAATGTGGTTCCCCTGTTCAAGAAGGGGAGTAGAGTCAACCCTGGTAATTATAGACCAGTGAGCCTTACCTCAGTTGTTGGTAAAGTGTTAGAAAAGGTTATAAGAGATAGGATTTATAATCATCTAGAAAAGAATAAATTGATTAGGGATAGTCAGCACGGTTTTGTGAAGGGAAGGTCGTGCCTCACAAACCTTATTGAGTTCTTTGAGAAGGTGATCAAACAGGTAGATGAGAGTTCACCGGTTGATGTGGTGTATATGGATTTCAACAAGGCGTTTGATAAGGTTCCCCACAATAGGCTATTGTACAAAATGCAGAGGAATGGAATTGTGGGAGATATAGCAGTTTGGGTCGGAAATTGGCTTGCTGAAAGAAGACAGAGGGTGGTAGTTGATGGGAAATGTTCATCCTGGAGACTAATTATTAGTGGTGTACCGCAAAGGTCGGTGTTGGGTCCACTGCTGTTTGTCATTTTCATAAATGACCTGGATGAGGGTTAGTAAATTTGCAGACGACACTAAGGTCGGTGGAGTTATGGATAGTGACAAAGGATGCTATAGGTTGCAGAGAGACATAGATAAGCTGCAGAGCTGGGCTGAGAGGTGGCAAATGGAGTTTAATGCAGACAAGTGTGAGGTGATGCACTTTGGTAGGAGTAACCGGAAGGCAAAGTACTGGGCTAATGGTAAGATTCTTGGTAGTGTAGATGAGCAGAGAGATCCTGGTGTCCATGTACACAGATCCTTGAAAGTTGCCACCCAGGTTGACAGGGCTGTTAAGAAGGCATACAGTGTTTCAGCTTTTATTAATAGAGGGATCGAGTTCCGGAACCAAGAGGTTATGCTGCAGGTGTACAAAACTCTGGTGCGGCTGCACTTGGAGTATTGCGTACAGTTCTGGTCACTGCATTATAAGAAGGATGTGGAAGCTTTGGAAAGGGTGCAGAGCAGATTTACTAGGATGTTGCCTGGTGTGGAGGGAAGGTCTTACGAGGAAAGGCTGAGGGACTTGAGGCTGTTTTCATTAGAGAGAAGAAGGTTGAGAGGTGACTTAATTGAGACATATAAAATAATCAGAGGGTTAGATAGGGTGGATAGGGAGAGCCTTTTTCCTAGGATGGTGATGGCAAGCACGAGGGGGCATAGCTTTAAATTGAGGGGTGAAAGATATAAGACAGATGCCAGAGGTAGTTTCTTTACTCAGAGAGTAGTAAGGGAATGGAACGCTTTGCCTGCAACGGTAGTAGATTCACCAACTTTAAGTACATTTAAGTCATCATTGGACAAGCATATGGACGTACATGGAATAGTGTAGGTTAGATGGGCTTGAGATCAGTATGACAGGTCGGCACAACATCGAGGGCCAAAGGGCCTGTACTGCGCTGTAATGTTCTATGTTCTATGTTCTATTAAGTCTGTACCCACTATTTTGGATAGCAATCCGTTTAGTCCCATTCCCCTCCTCCTGCCCTATTTCCTCGCAAGGTATTCTTCTTCATTATTTATTCAATTCTCTGTGAGATCTACTGTTCAATTTGTTTTGATCTCTCTGTCAGGCAGTAAAATCCAAATCCATAACGCCCATTATAGACATTTTTATTGTTACACCAAGGACCTGCTCATCCTCTGCAATTAAATTGTTTGCAATTCTTTGAAGAAAAGCGGAAATATCTTTAACACTTGAAAATATTCCAGTTCTCACCAAATTTCTGTCACCATTGTCTGTACAGAAGGACACAATATAAGACAGATAAATGTATCCATCAGCTACAAGGACTATCCCTTTCGAAGACTTTGGCAGAAGTAGCTGGGCAAGCTCTCATTAATCGTCATTCCAATAAAAAACTACTAATTATGCTATTGTGCCGTTTCTTTCTCTCTGCTCAAAACATGAATAAATCTGGATGGGTGTTCAGACAGTACAAAGCAATCTAGCATTGTGCTCTCTTGCTGTCTCCCAGATTGGTGGCAGTTCTCGCTGGGCTTTACAAAAAAAGCAAAAGCAATTCATTTTGAGTTAGAGTGGCTTGTTAGAGCTGGGATACAGTAGCTCAGTGTCGCAGAGGAATAAAGGTTTTAATTCATTCAGAGAAGCAGCCTGCTTCCATAAACAATCAGCAAGGCATCACAAGAAGCGTTTGAGGTTCAGAATGAAGTCCTGCATCGGTACATTTAACAAGTTCCATGATGCAGTTTATTGGCAACTGCTCTGTGACTTCAGTTCTCTTGCTGCCATCAAGGGTAGGAGGAAGGTGGAGGGGAAGCTTCTATCAAGGCCATTATCTTCACTGCAGTTGAATCAAAGCGTAGAAACAGGGGCCTGCAGTATACTGCCTACTATCCTTCAGCCAGCAATGATTCTTTGGTCTGAAGCATTCTGACTTAGTCAGACTAATCCATCATTTGCTATGGTTTTCTTTAACACTGTGACATTCTCTCTCTCTTTTCAAAATGATTTTTTTTCAATTCAGATATTCCTCTGTCAGTTGGAATTGTGGACCCACGGGTAACCCCCATGCTGCTGAATGCTGCGGAATTTTTCTGGGATCCAAAGAAACAAACCTCTCTCTCCATTCAGGTTTGTGTCTTCCTCACTCTAGATCAATCCTCTTCCCTTTCCCTTACTCTCATGTCACTCTCTCTCCTTTCGCATTGCTTCTACTCTAATTTTCTCTTCTACTCTACTTTCTGTCACCCTTCCCCACAGTTATCCCTCTAGAATATTTGTCCCCAAGCCTCTCACCATTCATTTATCCCAGATCCTCATCCCCTTGCTTCCTTGGGCCACATTAGGAGGGCAGTGACCTGCTCCTAGGTTTTATACTTCCTGATCCACCTTCATGATCAGATAATACACGGAAGCAGCCGTCATTATGAATCATATTTAGGTTTTCCTTACCTCTCTGGTATCATGTCGACGTCTCTGACTCAGCAAAACCTGATGGCCCGCCAATCCATAGCACAACACTTTGGAACTCAACCAGTTATAGCACTGAGCTGCCTCAAGAATATCAACAATTCATTATCTCTTCTTTTCCACCTTACAGTTTTCTTGTCAACTTCACAGAAGATAATGTTCGACAAACTTTGGTACTGAATGACCCAACAAAGTTGAAGGCCACATTGATCACAATTAAGTGACACACAGAGGGGCTGATGTGATAGTGTCACTGGATTAGTACTCTCAAGGTGCATGAGAATACTTTGGGGATGTAGGTTCAAATGCCATCCTGGCAGCTGGTAGAGTACATGGTCAATTAATAAAGTCTGAAATTGAATGCTAACCATCAGTGGTGGTGACCACAGAAGCTATTGTCATTTGTTGTTTTTAAAATCCAACTGGCTTACTGATGTATTTTGTGGAAGGAAATTGGTCATCCTTACCTGGTCTGGCCTACACATAACTTACAGTGTCCTGGCAAACCACTCAGTTCAAGGTCAATTAGGAATAGGCAACAAGAAAAAGAGTATGTTTTAATACAATTTATCTTACTGTCTCATTTATTTAAAAAATAAGGTTAAAGAACTTTTTTTCATGCAGTCAGTGCCTTAATAACTTCAATTTCAGGAGTGGAATATTTCTCACTTTTAGTCAGGAGTGAGCTACAGAATCAGACCAAGAGTGGGATAGACACATAGACTGTGATGCCTTCCATGCTGCAACAACTCCAATATTTACCTCCTCTCTATAATTGACCAGCATAACATATTAATGTCCTTGTCCATTTATGTTGCAAATGGAGTTCTATTTAAATCGCTTTGAGACTTATAGACGTTGAGTCACACTCCAGCACCAAGAAGTAACAGACTTACTTCCACAGATGAAGGAATATCGATCAGGACTGGAAACCTGTTATTAAATTCCACACCTTTGTTTTCAGGTTCACTGCATCAGCACAGAATTCACCCCCAGGAAAAATGGCGGCGAGAAAGGGGTCCCCTTCAGAATTCAGATTGACACCTTCAAGCTGAGTGAGAACGGAGACTACACTGAGCATCTGCACTCTGCAAGCTGTCAGGTTAAAGTATTTAAGGTACTGAACTTTTCCCATGGCAGTTAGAACAGAAGGTGGTTATAACCCATTCATCACTGTCAAAAACCAACCCAGAGCTGCAGAATTCTGTGCTTCAGAATGTGGCACGTGATTTTGCTGTATTGTGTGAGCAATCTGACCGTGTAGTTGGATGAAGAATTTAGGAACAATTGTTATGGATTTATATTTCTTACATCATCTCCTTTTGGATTCATTGGATCCACCTGAGTCCCATCACATAAGCTTCTGCTTATTTTCTTTTGTTCAAGGTATTGAGCTGATGTGGACTATATAGGCCTTAGAATGTCTATGATATAGTGGTAATGGTGCTCCCCTAGTAGGCCCAGGCTGGGGTCACAGGCTGAAATCCCTAACAGGGTGTCTGGTGGAGTTCAAGTTTAATGAAACAAAACTAGTATCAGTGATGGTGACCATAACAACTATCACTGATTGTGGTTTAAAAACCCATGAGGCTCAGGATGTTTCATTTTAAGGAAAGGAAATCTGCCACACTCACTAAATCTCTCTCTTGGGGTCTACAGCAAAGCAGGGCCTGTGACAGGGAGGGGCAACAGGACCCAATAACGTAGTGCAGGCTGCAGTTCTCAGGTCAGGGGTGTCTGAATGGCCCGTGAGCTACTTGGTTCAAGGGCTACAGGGCAAGAATTGCTGGTCTTCCCAACAACATCTCAGGGAGGAATAAAGGACAAGTTAAAACAAACTGAGAAGAAAAGTCCTATTTGACTGCAGGAAAAAGATGTAGATTATTAGCCAGGATGCCAATGCCTCACTGCTGACCTACAGTGTAGGATTCGCTTCTTCCTAAGAACCTGAATCAGAAAAGTTATTCTGCACCTCTAGAACTTGAACCAAGTCTCCTAGCCCAGAGGTATAGATATTACCACTGGACCACAAGAACCCTTTGGTGTATGGCTATTGGGTGTGGCTGTGATGTGCCAATAGGCCTTCAACACTTCCAGCCTTACACCTAAAGGGCTGAGGAACTAAAGAGGTCCTGATGCTGAAAACATTCAGGAGAATGGAATCAAGACATCAGTTTTTTGGAAGCACTTCCACTGCCAATGGAATGTGTTCCAAGTCAAAGACACTCTTAGCTTGAACATTGGATAGATGAGTGCTAGACCATTGTACAAAATTTTCCTGGATGTTCAGCAGGAGCAGTCAGTTCAGATTCCTCAGTTATAGAAAAATTTGTATTTCAATAGCCTAGTAATTTTTTTGAAGGTGTTTACTATTGTAAAATCAGCTAATTTGCACACAGCAAGCTTCAATAACTAGCAATGTAATGATGACGAGGTAATCTGTTGAAATCCAGCCCAAAGGTGCCGACAGGAAACTGAAAACTGACAAGGAGAAAATAGAGAAACGGTCTCCACAGGAGAGGTCCAAGTACCAGCTGGCATATGAAACCACGGTGCTAACTGAGGTGAGGCATTAGCCCTTATTAACTGTACGGGTTGTGGAGATTCTATCTTGACATAAACTTCATAGATTATTCCTTCATTGTTTCAATTAGTGTTCTCCCTGGCCTGATGCCCCACCCTGCACAAGTATGAGCCCGGCTGGAAGTCCAGGTTATAGCCCAGCATCTCCGATTCCATTCAACATCCCAGAAGGGTAAGTTGGTGCTTCTTCAGAAATCGTTGTTTGCATGGAATCTCAACAAGCTGTGATTCAGGTTCAGCAGAAGTAAAGACATGCAAAAGTATGGGATGAAGTTAAAAGATCATTCAGGCCATCAAAACCCACTGCTAGAGGTACACAAAATCATGACCAAAACTGAGGTGGCAGAAAGTAAGCTGAGGACTCAGACTCATGCCGACTAGCGACACAATTTTACAGCAAAAAAACTTTAAATAATGAGTTACTCAAGGCACTGCCAAGAAAGATGATAGACACAAATTCAGTAGTGACATTCACGAAGAAGTTAGATAAATAATTGAAGGGGAAATAATCACTGGGATATGGGAAAAGAGCAGCCAAATAGGATTAATTGGATAGCCTGGGGCGGCGTGGTGGCTCAGTGGTTAGTGTTGCAGCCTCACAGCGCCAGGGACCCGGGTTCGATTCCAGCCTCGGGCGGCTGTCTGTGTGGAGTTTGCACATCCTCCCTGTGTCTGTGTCGGTTTCCTCCGGGTGCTCCAGTTTCCTCCCACAGTCCAAAGATGTGCAGGCTGGGTGGATTGGCCATGATAAATTGCCTGTAGTGTTCAGGGGTGTGTGGGTTGTAGGGGGATGGGTCTGGGTGGGATGCTCCAAGGGGCGGTGTGGACTTGTTGGGCCGATGGGCCTGTTTCCACACTGTAGGGAACCTAATCTAATCTAACTGGCTGAGCATGGGTTCTTAGCACTTATTCATCAAAGATGGAACAGTGATTTTTCAAACACACACACTATTCCTATTCCAAACAGGACAAACTAAGTGGTAAGAAATGCGAGTATAAATATTGCTAAATTGTTTAAGCTTTATAGATTGCATTGCTCAAAATCGAGGGTTTCTTTTAGCTTATTGGCTGCAGTATTTCATTGTCCTGTGTCTAATGGAGAGTGTGAAAATTGAAGTACTTGATGAGTTTTGCTCAGCTTTCTTTTCTTTTGTTGAAAAAGAGTGGGCTTATATTCAAGAACGACTAGAACTTTTTTTTTAAATTCACTGTTGGGTTCTGGTCATTGCTGGCAAGGGCAACATTTATTGCCAGACCCCATCTGTTGTGGAAATGGATCGGGTCAGCTGCTCATCGTGAACTGTTATAGTCCTTGGGGTGATGTGGATACAGCCACAATGCTGTTAGTGAGGGAAGTTTCAGGAATTTAGCCCGTGATAGTGAAGGAACTGAGATAATTTTCCAAGTCGAGGTATTGAGCGACACTTAGAGAGGATTTGGATTTTTGATAGATGTGGAACGGATATTTCCTATCGTGAGCCAATCTAGAACCTGTGCTCAGAGATAGTAGGAACTGCCGATACTGGAGTCTGAGATAACACAGTGTGGAGCTGGATGAACACAGCAGCTCAGGCAGCATCAGAGGAGCAGGAAAGCTGATGTCAACTTTTCTGCTCCTTTGATCCTGCCTGGCCTGCTGTGTTCATCCAGCTCCACGCCTTAGGATCTGTGCTCACTGTTTAAAAATCAGGGGGTGCCCATTTTAAACAGAGATTAGGAAAACAACTTTGTCTCATGGGTTGTGAGCCATTGCTGCTTGCAGAAATTTTCCAAAGGCCCTCAAACAGCACCTTCTAAACCCACGGCCACTTTCATCTGGAAGGACAAGGCAGCAGATACATCAGAACACCACCATCTGCAAGTTCCTCTCCGAGCCACTTGCCACGCTGACTTGGAAATATATCACCGTTCCTCCAGTGTTGCTGGGTCAAAATCCTGGAACTCCCCTTCCTGATGGCCTTGTGAGTTCTTCTACAGCACACAGACTGCAGCAGCTCAAGAAAGCAGCTCCCCACCACCCCTTCGAGGGCAGGTGGGGATGGGAAGGAAATGCTGGTCAAGGGATTGGGGGAAGAATGACTATAGATGTGTAGGCTTGACTTTGCACATGGAGTAGAGTGTAGCCCTACACATAAAGAAGCATAAGTGACATCTGATAAGAACTTTGTTTATTGCAGGAGCTGTTCATCTCCAAACCATCAGGTGGACGGATCAGTGCAAAGCACAATGGAGGTCAGTAGTCTCTTTCCTGCATTGAGTTGTCCTTCACACAGACCTGAGCTGCAGTATCTAATACAGTATCTAATAAGTTAGTATATGTCTGACAACTGAATGAATCCATATGTATAACACCTGAATGGAAAGAAAATCTGAAGGACTCATGTGCATGTGGCATTAGGAAAGAAAAATCCAATACGGTATATTTTATCTCTCAGAGATCAGTTCTTATAAAGTTGAGGATGTTGACAGGTTTTGCCATGCTCAGAGGGCTGCTATAACATTTGATTTGGCACCTTTATCAAATACTTTCAGGAAATCTAAGCATAATACATTTACCAGTTCTCTTTCATCTACAGCACCCAGTACTTCCTCAAAGAACTCCAAACAGGCAAATCATAATCTTTCACAAAACCAGGTTGACTTCGATAACTTTGAATCTCTCTAAATGCCGTGTTACAATTTCTTTAATAATAAGTTTCTAATATTTTCTCTATGACAGATGTGAAGCTAACTGTCCTGTCGTGTTCTGCTTTCCATCTTCCTTTTTGAATAAAGAACTCACATTCACCATCTTCCAATCTAGTGGGAGAGTCCAAGAGACAAAACAGTTTTTGAAACTTAAAACCAATGCATCAACCATCTCACTTGCCACTTCTTTTTAAGATTTGAGGATGGTATCCTTTAGGTCCGATTCAGTACCAATTCTCTTGTGCATCACTCCCTCAAGTGACTCATCTTTATTATTTCTAATATCTGCACAAACAATTTTCATTTCTTTGTTTCCCAAAATAAGGTCACCCTACACTATCGTGTTAATACCATATTACCTAACAGAGGCCACCTCCTTTGCTTACTTTCAGGTCATTCCTAAACATCCTGTACTTGTCACGATTTAGGTTACAATCCATGTCATCCTTTGGCCATGACTGTGAAAGGGGAGTGGTTTTGATAGGCCACCTCAGAGGGCATTAAGGCTCAATTTGCATTTATGTAGCAGCTTTACTGCCCTTAACTGCCTTTGTTGCTTCACAGGAGAGTTGTAAAGCACAATCAGCCACATAAGGCTATATTAGGACAAATGGCAAAAAGCCTGCTCATTGAGATAGATTTTACTAACAATAAGAAAGAGAGTGGGAGTATCCCATCACAAATCACCCTTTAGTTACATGTGCATAGTACATGACTAGTGCAGACTACAGAGAGTAGAATTTCTGATGCTCCTGTTCTTATCTGTCAGCCAGGGATCCCTGATTGGACCAGATTAACAGCCCTGGTCAGGGAACTTGTATTCTATGGATTCATCAGGCTGACATCATTACAATGAGTATCACTGGATTAACTTCAGCTTCATCATCATTAACAAAGTGGAGAGTGTATGAGCAACCAAAAGTTGTGTTGACTGGAGAGGACTGTGGTAACTTTACACCAGTTAGAAATATGAGGTAATCTTGGTTAGTCAGCGCAATATCTCTCTGTCTTGCAGCATCTGTCACCGACATTAACAATTCAGGAAACGCAGCAGTGGCTTCATCTACACCGATTCACACCCTTTTGTAAACTGTTCGCAAATTTCTCAGGTAAGAATCCTGCTCACTGATTGGCCGAAGAGAATGGATAGAGTGACAAAAAGAGTTGGATAGTCTGAGATGATGATTCAGATCAGGCAAGAAAATGAGGAAGATTCCCGTACAGGGTCATTGGTTTGACAGCTTCAGTGTATCGATGGTAGTTGCAGCCCATCAATAAATGAAGAAATGTCTTCAATAACTTTATTGTGTTGGAGAATCACATCTTGGCAGTTGTTACAATGCAGTGATCACAACAAAGGGTTCAAACACCTATTCAAACCATGAACATTTTGCAGTTGACCCTCTGTATCAGATTGCACGGTCATCTCTGAATTACATCGTTTCAAATTCACAAGATTCTTTTCGCAGTCACTTCTTGCCTCGTCTACTGTCTACCGGAAATGGCTTTTCCACAAGATTTTTAATATCACAGTTCACAAAGGAGAAAGTTATGTAGAAATGCTCATCTACATACCTTATAAGTACATCTATACATAGTGTCATGGACAAAAAAACTTACTTCAAGTTTTTAACTGTATGGTCTTCTTTGTCCAGAAATTTCTCAAAATTATAAAAACAGTGAGTAGTTTATTTTCCTACTCCCCAAAGCCTGTTCACCATCTACAAGGCACCAGTCTGGAGTGGGATGGAATTCTCCCCACTTGCCTGGATGGGTGCCGCTCTAACAACACTCAACAAGCTTGTCACCCTCCAGGACGAAGCAGCCCCCGCTTGACTGGTACCACATGCGCAAACAGTCAGCCCCTTCACCACTGATGCTCAGCAGTGGCAGTGTGTACCATGTACCATCCAGAAGGATAAAGGGTAGCAGCTACAAATGAACACCAGCACCTGCAAGCCTCTCTCCATCTTGGGAATATATCACCAATCCTTCAGTGTCCCTGGATCAAAAATCCAGAACCCCCTCTCTCACAGCATTGTGATTCTACCTACGGCACAAGGATTGTAATGGTTCAAGAAGGCAGTTCACCACCAACGCCTTCACGAATGGCAACGTGGGATTGACAGTAAATGTTGGCCCAGCTAGTAATGCCTGTGTCCCGGGGCAACATGAAAGAAAGCCTTACTCCTCAGATCATCCTACTATGTGCCAAACGACCTTGGGTTGAGCATCACTTATGACTTATCTTTAGGATTGAACTCCACTTCTCTCTGTGATTAACCTTGTGTTGTATCAAACAGTATGGACTATGAGTCTTCACTTAAGTTCTCAAAGTTGGGTAAAAGTCCTTTATTTTAAAATTAGAAGCCCATGCTATGCATTTTGTGTTCTGACTATGAGGCAGATGACATAATTTGATTGATTTACTGTTGTCACATGTACTGAGATGCAGTGAAAAGTGTTGCTTTTGAGCGCTTATACTGGCAGACCATACCATATTAGTGCACCAAGGTAACAGACTAGAGCACAGAATACAATGTTACAGCCTCAGAGAAGGTGCAGAGAGAGAGAGAGATCAGAATTAACATTTGAGAGCTCTGTTCATAAGTCTAGTAACAGCGGGGAAGAAGCTGTTCTTGAATCAGTTCGTACAAGTATTCAAACTTTTATATCTTCTGCCCAAATGAAGTGAGTGGAAGAGAGTATGACTAGGGTGAGAGGGGTTTTTGATCATGTTGGTTGCTTTCCTAAAGCAGTAGGAAGTGTAGATAGAGTCAATGGATGGAGGCTGGTTTGTATGATGGACTGGGCTGTGTTCACAGCTCTCTGTAATTTCTTATGGTTCTGGGAAGAGCGGTTACCAAACCAAGCTGTGATGCATCCAGTTAGGATGCTTTCTAAAGTGCATCTATAAAAATTGGTAAGATCCTTGTGGACATGCTGAATTTCCTTAGCCTCCTGAGGAAATAAAGACAATGTTGTTCTTGCTTGACCATCACATCAACATGGGTGGATCAGGACAGATTATTGGTGATCATCGCTCCTGTGAACCTGACGCTCTTGACTTACTGATGCAGGCAGGGCCATGCCCTTCACTCCACTTCCTGTAGTCAATGACCAACCCCTTCGTTTTGCTGACATTGAGGGAGAGATTGTTACATTTGTACCATGCCACTATGCACTCAATCTCTGTCTTTTATTCTTTCTTCTTGTTGTCTGAGATCTGACCAACAACCGTGGTGTCATCAGCAAGCTTGTGAATTGAATTAAGGCAGAATTTGGCCACAGAGTCATGAGCGTAAATTATAGATTTATAGGTAACTCTGTGTGTGTGTGTGTGTGTGTGTGTGTGTGTGTGTGTGTGTGTGTGTGTGTGTGTGTGTGTGTGTGTGTGTGAGAGAGAGACAGACAGACACAGAGAGAGACTTCTGAGCTGCTTTCGATCACCTGCAGTGTTCATTTTCCGAAGTCCAATCGGCCTTTCCGTTCTTTTCTTTTGCTGCTTTTTCACCTGTTGCTGTAGATTATAAACCACAACAGGTGACTATGAGGAGGTGTGGGGAGTTCGGAGGGGGATGCTGTATTGATGTATAGTGTGGGTGGGGAAAAAGTGTTCAGGTAATGATAGACTGTCCATCAAAATGTGGGGCACTTTTGAAGGACCAGCTCCTGCTTCTTGCCAGTCAGTCTTGCAAATTTGTACAAAGTGGATTGTTCAGGCTTTTAAAATTTCCACAGGGTTGATAATGAAGCTTTTAAGAGCCCAGGCTACACACCTGTCCTTAGCCATGTACATTGCAACATTTAACATCCATCTGGATGGATATATGAATAGGAAGGGTTTAGAGGGATATAGGCCAAATGCTGGCAAATTGGACCAGATCAGTTTAGAATATCAGGTCCCGGCGAACAAGTTGAACCGAGGGGTCTATTTCAGTATTGTATAACTCTGTGGCTCTATATGTCTGTACTCTGTTTCTTTACAATTTTTTTTATTGCACAGCCAGCATAAAAAGTTAGAGCACTTAGCTGAGGTACGTTAGTAAAATAACAGGGCTAGAGCCTTGCAAACATCTCAGAGTTACTGTTGATTTTATTCTTGCTTCCAGCTAAGTTTTAATTGACAGGAGATCCAACTGATAAGTTATACTTTGGTCTTCTACTGGGGAAGGGCCATTGGCGTTGTGCAAAGCCTACAGTAGATTGCTGAAGGCTGCAAAAGCAAGGCACGTCAGACTGTCACTCTGTCAGAGGAGCACGCCACTGCAAGCTAAAACAAATCAGCCACTGTGTTGGCTCACCGACAATGCAGTGGCCCCAACTGCCTGACAAAAAGGAATGAGTGAGGAGGAGAGAATGGGAAAAGGCGGGTGAAAACCGCACCAAAGCGGTCAGGCATGGAAATTTGAAATGAGAGGGAAGAAACAGGAAGGCGAGAATGAAAAGGAGGAAAAATACAGATGTGGAAGATGTTTGAGTGGCTCTGACAAAGAGGACTGGTCAAATGAATGAAGGCAGGAAGGGTGTGAGTGTGAGAGGATCGAGGCCAGAGGTCAAAGGGGGCCTGACAATCCAATGGATTAACGGAAATGGCAACATGAGAGATCTTCAAAACACAAGTCAGTTAAAGAAACACATTCAACTAAGTAACAGCATGTTATTGGCTGTATCAGCAACATGAGGAAATGTATTTACAAGCCTGTAATGTCACCCCTCAGCCTCTGACGCTCTAGGGAAAATAGCCCCAGTTTATTCAGCCTCTCCCTACAGCTCAACCACACACCCCCCCCAACCCTGGCAAATCCTTGTAAACCTGTTCTGAACCCTTTCAAGTTTCAGAACATCTTTTTGTCCCCTCACAGGGAGACCACAATTGAATGCAGTATTGTAACAGTGGCCTCACAATGTCCTGTACAGCTGTAACATGACATCCCAACTCCTATACTCAATGCACCGATCAATGAAGGCAAGCATACGATTAGATGTTTGTAAAATCATCAGGAACTTGGACAGGGTGAATAACCAAGGTTTTTTTTCCCCAGGGTAGGGCCATCCAAAACTAGAAGGCATAGGTTTAAGGTGAGAGGGGAAAGACTTAAAATATATTAGAGGGACAACTTTTTCTACACAGAGGGTGGTGCGTGTGTGGAATGAGCTGCCAGAGGAAGTGGTGGAGGCTGGTACAGTTACAACATTTAAAGGCACCTGGATGTGTGTATGAAGAGGAAGGGGTAAGTGGGATATGGGCAGATGCTGGCAAATGGGACTAGATTTATTTAGGATATCTGGTCGGCATGGACAAGTTGGACCAAAGGGTCTGATTCTGTGCTGTACAATTCTATGACTTGTCCAGAGTATTTGATTTGCAATTTGTTAATAATCTTTTCCTTAGAATATAGAAAAAGAACAGTACAGCACAGTACGATGTTGTGCCGAATCTTTACCCTAAACCTGAGGTCTGTCTAACCTCCACCCCTACCTTATACTATCATCCAAATGCCTGTCTAATAGCCGTTTGAATGCCCCTAATGAGGCCGACTCCACTATCCCCACCGGCAATGCATTCCATGCCCGACCACTCTCTGAGTAAAGAACCTATCTCTGATGTCTCCCCCATATTTGCCTCCACTCACTTTAAAACTATGCCCCCTCGTAATAGCTACCTCCATCCTAGGAAGATTTCTCTGGCTGTCCATGCTATCTATACCTTTCTTCATCTTGTACATCTCTATCAAATCACCTTTCATCCTTCACTGTTCTAAAGAGAAAAGCCCTTGCTCTCTCAACATTTCCTCATAAGGTCTTCCCTCCATCCCAAGCAACATCCTGGTAAATCTCCTCTGCACCTTTTCCAATTCTTCCACATCCTTCCTGTAATGAGGCAACCAGAACTGGACACAATACTCCAGATGTGGCTGAACCATTGTTTCATACAGCTGGAGCATAACTTCACGGCTCTTGAACTCAATCCCTCAACTGATGAAAGCTAACACACCACACGCCTTCTTAACAACTCTATCCACCTGGGTGGCAGTTTCTCTAGCATTTGAGTACATTCCCCAGATAGAAACAGTTTGGAGAGACTCAGATTGTGTTAAGATTTAGGATGAAGACAACTATTGGGTACAATAGTAGAAAGCAATTGTCTTAAAAATAACCATAGAAATGGAGAAAGTGTAGAATTCTACCTGGACTCAGGGAAGTAAGTAATTGTGAAGGAGCAGTAAGAGTGAACCTGTCAAGGGGCGGGGGGAACTGCAGAATGTGGTCAGTCTTGCAATGCAGGAAATCTCTGAAGAATTGAAAACTAAGTAAACCGGACTGCAAGATGACTGAACATTGTCTGTACTCATTGTATAACAAAGTTAGAATGAGAATTAGAACTAGATTTTATTGTCACATGTACAAAGGTGCCTAGGAACAAAATTCTAGGTACAAAGTAGAAAAATAAGGAAATGAAGTTAAAAGTTCAGCTTTACAATCCTTCTTTAGCCATGAGTCCGTGGACGCTCCACACTACACTTTATAGGAGATTTATCAGGGACGCCCAGAGCACTGAGAGGAGGCATTTCCGACATAAGAGTCCTAAAAGCCTCTTGATTGTTCAAAATGAGAGGACAAGAAATGTGCAGGACACCAAAAATTCTAAAGAAACATGCTCAGCTGAACAAAATGAACAGAATGTTCCAGTGCCACAGGCAAACTCACTCATCAAGGCAAGTATCAGGAAGGAGCATTGACCAGTTTAGTCCACCCCTGTTTAGAATACCACCAAGTATTGATTGAGCATGCTCAAGTTGTGAACCAGGTCAATCCGTTTCAACAACTTGAAAGACTGGTCTGTCAAACTGGTTCTGAAGGAAAAGGCATCTTGGAATTGTAGGAAATTGTTCCCACCCACAAATTACCTGCACCACCCTTTGACCTCAGAACTGACCAGCAGGTGAGGCCAAAAGAAACACAGATCCTGTCAGAAGATTGCGGTGCCAGGAATGTAGCCCACAGCAATTACAATAACCACCTTGCCAGCCACATGGTATTAAGAACAGTCTGCCAGAAAAGAGTGAAAGAGAGGGGGATAACGAGGGCAAGATGAAAAATAAGAGAAAATGCAAGTAAGGCTGAAACAGGGATAGGATTGTCAGCATTTCAGGAACTCAGGAGTATTCACAAATTAATGTTGATGTCCTGGATGTTGCAGCTAGCAACTCAGGAGTGAAGTGTGGAGCTTTATTTCATTTTCTTTGAATTAGTTAGATTAGTTAGAGGAATTTTGGAAATAACACAATGGTTCGTTTGGGCTGCAGGAAGATCTCCCATCTTGAAGCCTCCAGTGATACATCAGATGAGAGTTGACAACAATAACTCAAGAAAACTAGATTATGAGAACAGTTGGAATAAGAACTCTATAGAAGAAATAAAATAGAAAGAAGAACAAATAATTATTTGGTAGTGCAGAACTTGAGTATTGCTAAAACAGGAGACACACTTTGTTAAAGATTTTCATCTAGCGCTTGAGACGATAACTTGCAAGAATACCATTCTTTCAACTGGGTGAAATAAGTGACAGCCATTTGCTGGTTTGGATCCCAGAGCAATGCCTTGATCAAATAGCTTTCGAGCTGAGATAATGGGAACTACAGATGCTGCAGAATCCAAGATAATAAAGTGTGAAGCTGGATGAACACAGCAGGCCAAGCAGCATCTTAGGAGCACAAAAGCTGACGTTTCGGGCCTAGACCCTTCATCAGAGAGGCTGATGGGGAGAGGGAACTGGAATAAATAGGGAGAGAGGGAGAGGGGAACCGAAGATGGAGAGAAAAGAAGATAGGTGGAGCGAGTGTAGGTGGGGAGGTGGGGAGGGGATAGGTCAGTCCGGGGAAGACGGACAGGTCAAGGAGGCGGGATGAGGTTAGTAGGTAGGAAATGGAGGTGTGGCTTGGGGTGGGAGGAAGGGATGGGTGAGAGGAAGAACAGGTTAGGGAGACAGAGACAGGCTGGGCTGGTTTTGGGATGCAGTGGGGGGAGGGGATGAGCTGGGCTGGTTATGTGATGCAGTGGGGGGAGGAGATGAACTGGGCTGGTTTTGGGATGCAGTGGGGGAAGGGGTAATTTTGAAGCTGGTCAAGTCCACATTGATACCATTGGGCTGCAGGGTTCCCAAGCGGAATATGAGTTGCTGTTCCTGCAACCTTCGGGTGGCATCATTGTGGCACTACAGGAGGCCCATGATGGACATGTCATCTGAGGAATGGGAGGGGGTGTTAAAATGGTTCGCGACTGGGAGGTGCAGTTGTTTGTTGAGAACCGAGCGGAGGTGTTCTGCAAAGCAGTCCCCAAGCCTCCGCTTGGTTTGCCTAATGTAGAGGAAGCCACACCGGGTACAATGGATACAATATACCACATTGGCAGATGTGCAGGTGAACATCTGCTTGATATAGAAGGTCATCTTGGGGCCTGGGATAGGGGTGAGGGCAGAGGTGTGGGGGCAAGTGTGGAACTTCCTACGGTTGCAGGGGAAGATGTTGGGTGTGGTGGGGTTGGAGGGGAGTGTGGAGCAGACAAGGGAGTCACAGAGAGAGTGGTCTCTCCGGAAGGCAGACAAGGGTGGGGATGGAAAAATAGCTTGGGTGGTGGGGTCGGATTGTAGATGGCGGAAGTGTCGGAGGATGATGCGTTGTATCCGGAGGTTGGTGGGGTGGTATGTGAGAATGAGGGGGATCCTCTGGGGGTGGTTGTGGCGGGGGCGGGGTGTGAGGGATGTGTTGCGGGAAATGTGGGTGACGTGGTCAAGGGCGTTCTCGACCACTGCAGGGGGAAGGTTGCGGTCCTTCAAGAATGTGGACATCTGGGATGTGCGGGAGTGGAATGCCTCATCCTGGGAGCAGATGCAGCGGAGACGGAGGAATTGGGAATAGGGGATGGAATTTTTGCAGGAGGGTGGGTGGGGGGAGGTGTATTCTAGGTAGCTGTGGGAGTCAGTGGGCTTGAAAGGGACATCAGTTTCTAGCTAGTTACCTGAGATGGAGACTGAGAGGTCCAGGAAGGCGAGGGATGTGTTGGAGATGACCCAAGTGAACTTGAGGTTGGGGTGGAAGGTTCTGGTGAAGTGGATGAACTGTTCGAGCTCCTCGAGGGAGCAAGAGGCGGCGCCGATACAGTCATCAATGTAACGGAGGAAGAGGTGGGGTTTGGGGCCTGTATAGGTGCGGAAGAGGGCCTGTTCCATGTAACCTACAAAGAGGCAGGCATAGCTGGGGCCCATGCGGGTACCCATGGCCACCCGCTTTGTCTGTAGGAAGTGGGAGGAATTGAAAGAGAAGTTGTTGAGGGTGAGGACGACTTCAACTAGGTGGATGAGGGTGTCGGTGGAGGGGGATTGGTCGGGCCTGCGGGACAGGAAGAAGCGGAGGGCCTTGAGGCCATCTGCATGAGGAATACAGGTGTACAGGGACTGGACGTCCATGGTGAAAATGAGGTGTTGGGGGCCAGGGAATTGGAAGTCCTGGAGGATGTGGAGGGCGTGGGTGGTGTCACGGATGTAGGTAGGGAGTTCCTGGACCAAAGGGGAGAAAATGGAGTCCAGAAAGGTGGAGGTGAGTTCGGTTGGGCAGGAACAGGCTGAGACAATGGGTCGACCAGGGCAGGCAGGTTTGTGGATTTTGGAAAGGAGATAGAAGCGGGCCGTGCCGGGTTGGGGAACAATGAGGTTGGAGGCTGTGGGTGGGAGGTCCCCTAAGGTGATGAGGTCATGGATGGCGTTGGAGATGATGGGTTGGTGCTTGGGGGTGGTGTCATGATCGAGGAGGCGGTAGGAGGTGGTGTCGCAGAGTTGGCGTTTGGCCTCGGCGATGTAGAGGTCAGTGCGCCATACTACCACCGCGCCACCTTTGTCTGCTGCTGCCTGCTTTAAGGTTTTAATGAAACTTGGATGTTAACTGTCAATCATTATCTGGTTACGAACCATGGCAATGCATTCACCAATCAATCCAAGTTCACTTGTCAGCGTTCTCCTCTCATCCAGCATAAACGCTGTTTTCCCTTTACAATGGAATTCTTGTGAAATGTCCTGATGAAGGCAAGATGAAAATGTTTCATCTTTCAGCAACAAGAAGGAAGAACTTCGGAGAGAGGAAAAAAAAATCAATGAAACATCCCTACAGGGGTGGCACAGTGGCTCAGTGGTTAGCACTGCAACCTCACAGCACCAGGGACCCGGGTTCGATTCCAGCCTCGGGCACCTGTCTGTGTGGAGTTTGCACATTCTCCCCATGTCTGTGTGAGTTTCCTCCGGGTGCTCTGGTTTCCTCCCACAGTCCGAAGATGTGCAGGCTAGGTGGATCGGCCATGCTAAATTGCCCCTGGCGTTCAGGGGTGTGTGGGTTATAGGGAGATGGGTCTGGGTGGGATGCTTCAAGGGGCGGTGTGGACTTGTTGGGCCGAAGGGCCTGTGTCCACACTGTAAGGAATCCAGTCTAAAATCTAAAATAAAAGACAAGAATAGAAACTTTAAAAAATACATAATGGAGAGACCTTGAAGGCCAGAGATATAAGGGCATGGTATTCAAGGCCAAATACAAACTTTGTGTGACTTATATTGTCTTGTTTGGTTACATATAGGGTAAAATTGCTAAGCAGGTTTCAAATCATCTCTCAATGACTACAATAAGGAAGACTGAACAGTATTAAGGAGATGGCTTGAGAGATGGTGTAGGAGGGAGGGGTTCAGATTTTTGGGACATTGGAACCGGTTCTGGGGAAGATGGGACTATTACAAATTGGATGGTCTACACCTGAACCGGACTGGAACCAATGTCCTTGGGGGTGCTTTTGCTAATGCTGTGGGGGAGGGTTCAAACTAATGTGGCAGGGGGATGGGAACCAAATATTGGACAGGAAAGAGGTAGAAACGAAAGCCTGTAGGGAACTAGATAATGGAGTCAGTGTGACTAAAGGGAATAGTAGTCGGGGAGCAGATGATGAACACAAAGGGACAGGTGGTCTGAGGTGCATGTGTTTTAATGCGAGAAGTGTAGTAGACAAGGCAGATGAGCTTAGGGCTTGGATCGGTACCTGGAGGTATGATGTTATTGCTATTACTGAGACTTGGTTGAGGGAAGGGCATGGCTGGCAACTAGTTGTCCCAGGATATCGATGCTTCAGGCGGGATAGAGAGGGAGGTAAAAGGGGTGGAGGAGTTGCAGTAATGGCCAAAGACGATATCACAGCCGCACTGAAGGAGGGCCCCATGGGGGACTCAAGCAGTGAGGCAATATGGGTAGAACTCAGAAATAGGAAGGGTGCAGTAACAATGCTGGGGCTGTACTACAGGCCTCCCAACAGCGAGCGTGAGATAGAGGTACAAATATGTAAACAGATAATGAAAAGGTATAGGAGAAACAGGGTGGTGGTGATGGGAGATTTTAATTTTCCCAACATTGACTGGGATTCACTCAGTGTTAGGGGTCAAGACAGAGCAGAATTTGTAAGGTGTGTCCAGGACGGTTTTCTAGAGCAGTAAGTACATAGTCCAACTCGGGAAGGGGCCATACTGGACCTGGTGCTGGGGAATGAAGCCGACCGGGTGGTTGATATTACAGTAGGGGACTACTTTGGAAATAGCGACCACAATTCCGTAAGTTTTACAATACTCATGGACAAGGATGGGAGTGGTCCTAAAGGAAGAGTACTAAACTGGGGGAAGGCCGACTATACCAAGATTCGGCAGGATATGAAGAATGTAGATTGGGAGAAACTGTTTGAAGGTAAATCCACATTTGATATGCGGGAGGCTTTTAAGGAGAGGTTGATTAGTGTGCAGGAGAGACATGTTCCTGTGAAAATGAGGAATAGAAAAGGCAAGATTAGGGAGCCATGGATGACAGGTGAAATTGTGAGACTAGCCAAGAGAAAAAAGGAAGCATACATGTGGTCTAGGCGACTGAAGACAGATGAAGCTTTGCAAGAATATTGGGAATGTAGAGCGAATCTGAAAAAAGGGATTAAGAGGTCTAAGAGAGGACATGAGATATTGCTGGCAAACATGATTAAGGAAAATCCCAAAGCCTTTTATTCATATATAAAGAGCAAGAGGGTAACTAGAGAAAGGATTGGCCCACTTAAGGACAAAGAAGGAAAGTTATGCGCTGAGTCAGAGAAAATGGGTGACATTCTTAACGAGTACTTTGCATCGGTATTCACCAAGGAGAGGGACATGACGGATGTTGAGGTTAGGGATAGATGTTTGCTTAGTCGAGGTCAAGTTGACATAAGGAAGGAGGAAGTGTGAGGTATCCTAAAAGACATTAAGGTGGACAAGTCCCCAGGGCCGAATGGGATCTATCCCAGGTTACTGAGGGAAGCAAGAGTGGAAATTGCCGGGGCACTAACAGATATCTTTGCAGTGTCCTTAGACATGGGTGAGGTCCCAGAGGACTGGAGACTTGCTAATGTTGCCCCCATGTTTAAAAAGGGCAGCAAGGATAATCCAGGTAATTATCGACTGGTGAGCCTGATGTCAGTGGTAGGGAAGCTTCTGGAGAAGATACTGAGGGATAGGATCTATTCCCACATGGAAGAAAATGGGCTTATCAGTGATAGGCAACATGTTTTTGTACAGGGAAGGTCATGTCTGACCAACTTAATAGAATTTTTTGAGGACGTGACAAAGTTGATTGATGAGGGAAAAGCTGTAGATGTCATATACATGGACTTCAGTAAGGCATTTGATAAGGTTCCCCATGGCAGGCTGATGGAGAAAGTGAAGTCACATGGGGTCAAGGGTGTGCTAGCTAGATGGATAAAAAACTGGCTGGGCAACAGGAGACAGAGGGTAGTAGTAGAAGGGAGTTTCTCAAATTGGAGACCTGTAACAAATGGTGTTCCACAGGGATCTGTGCTGGGACCACTGTTGTTTGTGATATATGTAACTGATCTGGAGGAAGGTGTAGGTGGTCTGATCAGCAAGTTTGCTGATGACACTAAGATTGGTGAAGTAGCTGATAGTGAAGGGGACTGTCAGAAATTACAGCAGAATATAGATAGACTGGAGAGTTGGGCAGATAAATGGCAGATGGAGTTCAATCCGGGCAAATGCGAGGTGATGCATTTTGGAAGATCAAATTCAAGGGTGAACTATACAGTAAATGGAAAAGTCCTAGGGAAAATTGATGAACTGACAGATCTGGGTGTTCAGGTCCATTGTTCCCTGAAGGTGGCAACGCAGGTCAATAGGGTGGTCAAGAAGGCATATGGCATGCTTTCCTTCATTGGGTGGGGTATTGAGTACAAGAGTTGGCAGGTCTTGTTGCAGTTGTATAGGACTTTGGTTCGGCACATTTGGAGTACTGTGTACAGTTCTGGTCGCCACATTACCAAAAGGATGTGGATGCTTTGGAGAGGGTGCAGAGGAGGTTCACCAGGATGTTGCCTGGTATGGAGGGTGCTTGCTATGAAGAGAGGTTGAATAGATTGGGATTATTTTCATTAGAAAGATGGAGATTGAGGAGGGACCTGATTGAGGTCTACAAAATCACGAGGGGTATAGACAGGATGGATAGCAAAAAGCTTTTTCCCAGAGTGGGGGACTCAATTACTAGGGGTCATGAGTTCAAAGTGAGAGGAGGAAAGTTTAAGGGAGATATGCGTGGAAAGTTCTTTACACAGAGGGTGGTGGGTGCCTGGAATGCGTTGCCAGCGGAGGTGGTAGACGCAGACACGTTAGCGTGTTTTAAGATATATCTGGACAGGTACATGGTTGGGCAGGGAGCAAATGGACACAGACCGTTAGAAAATAGATGACCGGTTAGACAGAGGATCTTAATCGGCGCAGACTTGGAGGGCCGAAGGGCCTGTTCCTGTGCTGTAGGTTTCTTTGTTTTTGTTTGTTTCTACCTGGCTAATATTTATCACCAGTTACAAAAGATTAATGAATGAGGAATTTGCAAGAAGTGCTGAGGATTCAAATATCATCTTTATTAAAAGAGAAGGATAAAAACATATGATGACTTGATTTATTGGAAAGAGGTTTTTTTGCTTATGAGACAAGTTAAACTCGCATTGTGTTCAGGAGATTGCTTTAAAACAAACATGCCAACGGACTAGGAAAGGTTTGTGTAATCATTTATTTTATGAATTGAATCCTTCATTCCTGCTCTCCCCTTTCAACTTATTATTTCAATCCTCAATTCACACTAATAATTAACTGCCAACGCTCATCACTTCCCAAGTTTGTATCATTTTGTGTAGCACCCTTTCATTTTTATTTGACTGTTTTGTAACTGTTCTGTATTCAAACCCTTAGGGGCCGATCTACTGAAACTGTCACGCGACGACATCATTCAAATTTGCGGCCCAGCAGATGGAATCAGACTTTTTAACACACTGCGACTGAGGTAAAGCTGTCAGCATCTGCCAGAATCTCTGGACAAATTAATGGGTCCTCCACTCTGCTCAGACAGGAGACCACACAACACATAAGGCACATCTTGAAGACTAAGATTCTGAAAGCAGAGATGCAGAGAAGATATTTCCACTTGTGCGGGAGATCAAAAATAGGTTTATAACTGTGAGGTAATCACTAGACCAGAGGGCATAGCTTTAAGGTGGGAGGGGAAAGATTTAAACGAGACCAGTGGGACAATTTTTTGCCACACAGGGTGGCGTGTCTATGGAATGAACCGCCAGAGGAAGTGTTGGAGGCTGGTACAGTTACAATATTTAAAAGACGTTTGGACAGGAAATGGTTGAAGGATATGGGTCAAGCACAGGCAACTGGGACTAGTTTAATTTGGGAAATCTGGTTGGCATGGATGAGTTGGATTGAAGGGTCTGTTTCCGTGCTGTGTGACTCTTATGTATCAATATCCCCTGGTTCTGGACTCACCTCAGGAGCATCCTTCCTGCATCAAACCCACATGGTCGATTTTACAGGTTTCTATGAGATTCCTTCCTCAGTCTTCTGAACTCCAGGCAACGTAATCCTAACCAATCCAACCAGCCTGAGCTGAATAGCACCAATATTGAGCGGCCAGGGAGATGTTTGAGGATGAAAGGTTGTGCTAACTAGGTTAGAAGAAGGGGTGGGAGGAAGCTGATGAGAAATATAAACACCTATTTAGACCACTTGGGCTGAATGAATGACCTGTTTTGGCTTTATAACTTTGAAGAAGGTTAAAAGATAATGAGAATCGAAATGAGCACTGTTTCCAGTGATCAGTAACATCAGGCTGCATTGTTTAAATCTTTGCGGTCTGGAACTGTCAGCTGTGGGGTAGCACTGTGGCCTCACAGTCCCAGGGTTCCAGGTTCAATTTCAGGCTTTGGTGACTGTACAGGGTTTGCACAATCTCCCCGTGTCTGTGTGGGTTCCCTCCAAGAGTCCAAAAATGCGCTGGTTGGGTGGATTGGTCATGGTAAGTTGCCCATGGTGTTCAGGAATGTGTAGGGTGGATGTGTTAGCTGTGGGAAATGCAGTTCCAGGGACACTTGTTTGGCCAAATGGCCTGTTCCCACACAATGGGGATTCTATTCTATTGATCAACAGATCCATAATTCATTCACATAAATTATGGCATATTCTGACATTAACCAGCACAAAATGATCAAGCTAATAGTAGTGCTAAAACAAAAGGGAGAGAAAGGTGATAAGTTGAATATTTGTCACCAAGTCTTCTCTTGATTTCTGGAAGTTAAGATTTACAGTAAAAGTTTATTGGCAGGTCTGTGACGTTTTTTTCTGCTGAAGGAAAACAGTTGAGGCAGGCTCCTCGTCATGGTTGCCTGGATATCCAACAGAAGAAAGTCCTCACCAAACATTGTGACTAAAGACCCTTACATTACGTTTGTGCAGTTTCAGTCCATTTTCATTACAAACCTATGCTTAGGTAAAGATTGCCCCCTAGAGGTAATGTAACTTCATGACTGCTGTCAAATTCCCGACTTTCCACCCGGTATTAGAGGTTTCTATGCGATTGTTCAGATTGAAATGCAGAAACCGGTTTCACTCTCTCGTATACGAGTGATTTTGAACCATTTTAAGCAAAGATAAAACTGCAAATGCAGCATTGCATCTTATCTGTCTTATAAAATTACTTAAAACTCAAAATTTGCTGTCAGAGGAGCTGGTAAAAGCAGGCACAATAGCAATGTTTCAGAGCTATTTACATGAACGGGTAGGGAATAGAGGGATATGGATTATTTCCAGGCAGATGGGATTAGTTTAGAATGGCATCATGGTTAGCACAGACATGGGGGACCGCAGGGTCTGTGCCTACGCTATGTTATGTTTTATGTTTGTTAACTAAACCTAATTTAAACAAGGCTGCAATGGAAGTTGAGTGTTTTGGGCACAACTGGATAATCGAGGGATACATGGATAGTGCAGGAAAGAGCAACTAAAGAGGTCAGTCGTGATCCCATGGGCATTTTGGTAAAGCAAATCAGGGCAGGACTCATACACTTAATGGTAAGGTCCTGGGGAGTGTTGCTGAACAAAGAGACCTTGGAGCAGTTTCATAGTTCCTTGAAAGTGGAGTCACAGGTAGACAGGTTAGTGAACAAGCTGTGTGGTATGCTTGCCTTTATTAGTCAGTGCATTGTTTCTAAGAGTTGAGAGGTCACGTTGCAGTTGTACAGGACATTGCAAAAATGGCCCAGCCAATACTGCGTTCAATTCTGGCTTCCCTCCTATAGGAAGGATAAAATGAAACTTGAAAGGGGTTCAGAAAAGGATGTTGCCAGAGTTGGAGATAATGGGAACTGCAGATGCTGGAGAATCCAAGATAATAAAATGTGAGGCTGGATGAACACAGCAGGCCAAGCAGCATCTCAAGAGCACAAAAGCTGACGTTTTGGGCCTAGACCCTTCATCAGAGACCTCTCTGATGAAGGGTCTAGGCCCGAAACGTCAGCTTTTGTGCTCCTGAGATGCTGCTTGGCCTGCTGTGTTCATCCAGCCTCATATTTTATTATGTTGCCAGAGTTGGAAGGTTTGACCTATAGTGAGAGACTGAATAGGCTTGGGCTATTTTCCCTGGAGTGTAAGAAGCTGAAAGGTGACATTATAGAAGTTTATAAAATCATGAGAGACATGGATTGGGTGAATAGGGATGAGGGAGTCCAAAACAAGAGGGCATAGGTTTCAGCTGAGAGAGACAAAATTTAAGAGGGACCTAAGGGCAACTTTCCTCATGCATACATGTTATTAGCTGCCAAAGGAAGTGGGGGAGGTTAGTACCATTCCAACATTTAAAAGGTATCAGGATGGATACATGAATAGGGAGGGATTTAGAGGGCTATGTGCCAAATGGGACTAGATTAATTTAGGATATGTACAGCTCTACAACTTAATGAATGATGGTTCTCAGGGCTGTACTAGAACATAGGACAGGAGCAGGAGTAGGCCATTCATACTGATCATCACTGAGCATCTTGCCTTGAAAACAACAGGTGGTACAGTAGCTCAGCGGTTAGCCCTACTACCTCATAGTACCGGGAAATCAGGTTTGATTCCACCCTTGGTCGACTGTGTGTGGAGTTTGCACATTCTCCCTGTGTCTGCGAGGGTTTCCTCCTACAGGCGAGGTGGAGTAGCTATGGGAATTGCAGGGTTATAGGGATAGTCGGGTGGGTTTGGGTGGGATACTCTTCAAGATGTTCTCTGTGGACTTGAGGGGCTGAATGGCCTGTTTCCATACTTGTAGGGATTCTATCCCCACAGACGGTCTACTCTTGGTCCTAGTTAGTACATTAAAGAGCACTTTTACCGTAAACTCTAACTGTTAAAATTGAAGAAGTGTGTAAGTGAATAGCAAAAAAATGGTAGTGAACGGAGAGCTTTTGCAGATGAAATGAGTTTATTCAATGGCATTTATCCTGAATGAGCATCACCACCTACCCCCCAACCCCAACAGCAAACAGGCTGAAAGAGCAACAAAAAGAGATGATAGGAACTGCAGATGCTGGAGAATCTGAGGTAACAAGGTGTGGAGCCGGATGAACGCAGCAGGCCAAGCAGCATCTTAGGAGCAGGAAATCTGACGTTTGGGTCATCTGATGAAGGGTCTAGGCCCAAAACATCAGCTTTCCTGCTCCTAAGATGCTGCTTGGCCTGCTGCGTTCATCCGGCTCCACACCTTGTTACCTCTGAAACAGCAACAAGTTGTTTTGTACAATTTCTATGTTAGTAAAACAGTCCCAGGGCATTTTACAGGGCCCTTAACTCAACAACCTCTAACACTTGAGATTTTGATATATAAAAGGAGATATTTGGACATTTTAAAGAAGGATTTTTTAAGAGCTTAAGGAATTAGAAAGGACAAGTAAAGAGAAATCTACATTTATCTCGATCATTTCATGACCTTAGGCATCCTGAAGCATGTTACACCAAAATAAAACAAGAAGTCATTGCAGTCAACTTGCGCATAGCAAGTTCCCACGAACAGCAACATCACAGTGAGGAGATAATCTTTTCATTTAGGAATCAAGTTACCCAGGCCATCTGGGGAGAAGGGTTTATCTCTTCTCTGAATATTGCCACGGAGACCTTCGGTTACGCCTAGGAAACTAACTGGTTCTCAGTTCAATATCTGAAATCATGGTCAGGCCCTTCCCCAGCGCTGAACCTTCCGTGCTGCAGTAATCTTCTCAGTGCCGACGCGCCCACAGCGCAGCGCTCCCTCAGCGCCAACCATTCGACGGTGCAGCAGTTCCTTTGCGCTGACCCTGCGCCAATGCAACACACCCTCAGTGCTGCTCTGCAGCTCAGATTTTGTGCTCGTGTCTCTGGAATGGAATCTGTAACACAAGATTGTGAGCACTGGAGACAACGGGGGGAAGACACAATGAGAGTTTTTTTTTAATTGAAAGTGGCAGCGGAAGAAGTTTAGTTTAGAAAGCATGCCCCTGACCGTCCTGTTTCTGTCCACAGGTCCATTCGCCCCCGCCTCACCGTTTATATGTGTCAGGAGCCCGCACAGGGAAAGGATAAAGAAGGTGGCCAGGACGCCCCCAATACCGCCGTGTGTGGTACGTAGCCGGATCAGGATCAGAGCACCACAGTTAGGAGCACTGCCACAGTGACTGAGAAGGTCAATGAGAACTGGCTTGCTGCCCTGATTGCTGGAGCGAAGGAAGGGTCATAGGCCTTTATACCCCATGCCCAAAGGATGCTCCCTCTCAAGGGCTGCCCAGGAAGTTTCATCTCCTGGGCATTTCTGTGAGTAACCTAGCAAGAGGTACCTTATCTTATGGTGCAGCTGTTGATGTGACATTCAGCACAGAGACGGTTAGGGGGGTCTAAACAAGACAAAGGTTTTATATGAACCAGGATACAGCTCAAGATTGACGATTCAACAAAGAAAGTTTCGATGTGTGCTTATATATTTATAGTTGTGTTTATTACTCAGACACATAATTGATCATATGACTATAGACAACACAAGACAATTACAGTATCGATTTTCAGTAGATAGCAGGACTGTTCCCGCCTTAGGAGAGATGCATTCCATTCCAAAGCTAATCCAGGTGTCCATGGAAGTCCCTTGAACATGCACTTTCCCAGTTACAGCAATGATCTCTCTAGGGCATGAACTGGTCTCTACTTCACGTACATTATACTGACAATGTCTCTTTTTGTGCAGATAAATGGTTCAGTTCTCCTCCTAATAAGCCTCAACCCCAGTATTTTCCTCCCTAGTTTACAAGGAGATCTACCTGGAAGATCTAACCAAAGCTGAACTAACCAACAAGTTGGCAGCTCTATTCAGCATCTCACCAAGCCAGATCCTTCAGATCTACAGACAGGGAGCAGCTGGGATCCATATCCTGGTTGGGGATCAGGTGAGTTACTGAGTGCCTATGTACGTGGGGCTGCAGTTTTGGGTTGCACATCACGACATTTTTCAGTATCAATGGAGACGAGAGATGAAATGTTGTAATATTTTGTACTGCTCTCTTCCAGATGATTCAGAACCTTCCAGATGAATCCAGTTTTATAATTAACTCACTGAAAGGTAAAATGATCCAAAGTACAGATACAATTCATGAGCCCTCACTTGTAAAGGGTACAGAGGCAGGATAGGGCTCTTGAGGTAGGAGGCCCAGAGGCGTGTCACAAAACGTCTGAGCAGGTCGATATTAAACTACATGAACAACAAGTTGATTTTGGCGGGGGGCGGGGGGGGGTTGTCCTTACGTCCAAGCAAGGCAGATCTAGGCATTAGGATATATCTCATGAATATGTCATAGAGAAACTAGGGTGGGTCTCAAGGGAAAACAGCTGCTCTTTAAGCTGATGCATTTTGAAGCACTTTTCATGGAAGAAGGATTCACCTAGCATGCAACGTGTCGCCATTGGTGTCTCTATTCCAAGTGCACTAGAAAAGAGATTAGCTGGAAAATGAGGCGGGGACCTGTCCTTTGTTCAGAGAGGCGATAAGATATATTTCTGAGCGCTAAAGATATCAGTGTCTTGGCCTCAGCAACTCTGTGGTAGAGAATTCCACAGATGGCCCCTGGACATTATTCAGGACTGAGATGAGGAACAGTCTACTCTGTATCCTTAAACTGGGGTGGGGTCCTGGCTGTTAGGGAAGAACTGTTATAACTCAGTGTAGCTAATGGGAACCATTACTGCCACAGAGCTTGTGCCCTCAAAAGTTTCAGCTAATAACCCCACTTGGGATCCTAACCTCACCTCAGGGAAAATGTAACCTTTGAACAAGAAAAAGGCACTTCTCAATAACCCTGTGATTACAAGTCAAGCATACAACATAATCCAGTGGGCAGATAGACATTTGCCTTTCTGGGATTTCACTGCTGCGTTACATATCTGTGTTGTTCCCTTACAGTGGACAGCTTGGGTGGCTACTACATGATTTTAAAATAGGGAGCAGAAAGCCTTTGCACCTGAAAAAGAAATCAGTGAAGTTGTGAACTTTCATCTTTTACTCCAAGAGCAGCAGGAGCACAGATCAACAGAAATTATTGTGCAATCAAATCAGCAATTGATAAGACCAAGCAGAACCTCCTCCCATGTCACAGCATTGAGCAACGCAAGAAGATTCACCTGGAGTGCTTTGGGTAGGGTACAAGGGTGTGCGTGATAAAATATCAAGTTCTTCCAACATCTGCTTGGACGTCTTATTGACAGCAGGACGTAGCCAATATAAAACAAACACAAAAAACAGCCAGTTATGTGACATTCATACGACAGGTTTTGTCTGAGCTATACTGCACCCCATTTCTAAAACTATCCTGTTGAGGTGTGCATACGCTTTCAGGTGGATATCAGAATGCAATGACCGCCAGACTGGGTGCATCATGATACCTTTTTACATTTCTAAGGCCTCTGATTGATAATGTGCCAGCCTCTGACACCCTTTGGGCTTATCATGAGCTTGCAACAAGACTTCCAGAAGAACACTACAACCCAACTCAAACACTATTGCGCAAGAGGGAAGTGAATCAGAGAATTACATTAGCAATAGTGGTCTACTGGGGTGGGGGGGGGGGGGGGAAAGAATGTCGGAATTTCAAATACAAAACAGCAACAACCAAGGCAGACACATTTTAAAGTCAATCTATCATGACTGCCATCAGCATCCTCCAGATGTTATCATCATTTGAAAACTATGTAATAACCCATTCACTTTACATTGGTAATGTCAACACAATGGTCTTGTAGGTAATACATATTTAATCATTTTAAAGATGTAAACATTTTATATAAAAAGAGATGTGAAACTTTTTTTTTTAAAAAGGTTGTGACAAAGACATAAATAAAAGACATTTTACACCATTTCAGAACAGTCCATTCTTTATAACTTAGACTTCTTGAGCTTATAGTAGGGGTCCAGATTGGTGTAGACTGACACCAGTTAGAACAACTGAAAAACACAATCTTCCTCCATTGCTCATTCAGGTCCATTCGCTTTTCCAAACTGTCTCCGTCACTCTTCCTTTCTTTTTGTTGAATCATACCCATAAACTGTCTGGAATCTCATCCAAGTGGACCTCCAGCTCACAAATAAATTCCAAGATGTAACTCAGCATGAGTGAACAGCGAGATGCCATCCAAAAGTCCACATATTATCTTTGCAGATCATTCATTGCGCAGGCAGAGGTATTTAAGTGCCCTGACCAAGTACAGATAATCTTGCACATACCCCAAGACAAAACTGAGATTATCTGGGCAATGTGGTTTAGTACTACAACTTCTTTCTCCCTCCATCATCCACTACTACACAACACCCAACATTGATGGTTTCTCACTGCTCCTCTCTCAAACACCCATAATACTGAACACAACATCCTCTCCTTTATGCACTGCAGGAACATTATCTAAGAAAGTTGCCTATAAACTATCCTAGTTACAAATCCTAGAACAGACCAACAAATATAAGTTATAATTTAGAGATCTTGTCTGGGACCATGTCACAATCTGGGTGGGTCTGATTACATTTAAAAAACCTACAAGTTGACTGAAGTTGAAATCCAGGGACTCAGCAAGAAAACAAAGCATTAAGATTCAACAGTTTTAAACAAACTTTTTTTTAAAAAATTCTAGAACAGCAGTAGAATTGACAACTTCATTCCTGCATCCAGAAATATCATGTGGAAAATGTAGGCAATAAACTGCAACCAAACACACCTGGTGCATATCAAATAGTAATCCAGTGGATTTCCCAGTAACTCTCAGAAGTTGATGATACAAGTCATCAAATCTCACAAAGCATCACAAGAGTGTTTCACAGTTCTTTTTATGATCTAGCCTTGATCTAGACACTTCCTTTCAAGAGATATTTTGACACAGACTGCCTCAAAGACTGTTCTCATTCTGGTTGTTCACACTTTCTCGGCTTACTGTTCCCTAAACTCCGAAACTGCATTCCAGCAGGTCATTCACGACCATAACTCCAACCTTTTCAACAACAGTTATCCCACTGAGCCTTCACATAGCTGCATAGTTGTCAGGTCTTGCTGGGGTAACAGGCTGGAAATCAAACCCAACTATTCTTAGAGTCACACAGAAGTTAGAGATTTTATTTTAAAAAAAGCGGTGCAAAGGTCTCTAATTTATCTGTCTTTAAACCCACGTTGGCAGAAAGCAAGAACCAGGTTACTGTACTTAAACAGTCATTAACCTCAGAATCTCTAGGTGTGGAAACTGCCAACGAGGGCACTGAAGACTCACCTCCCTAACCTATCCCTGCATTTCCCATGGCTAATCCACTTAACCTGCACATTCCTGCACACTATGGGCAATTTAGCATGGCCAATCCACCTAGCCTGCACATATTTGAACTGTGGGTGGAAACTGGAGTACCCAGAGGAAACCCACGTAAACATGGACAGAATACGCAAATTCCGCACAGTCACCAGAGGTTGGAATCGAACCGGGGCCCCTGGTGCTGTGAGGCAGCAGTGCTAGCCACTGAGATGCACAATTCCTATCTATCATACATAATCTAGCAACAGGTTGAAAAGTATGAACCATCAACATATAACCTTATAAAACTCCCCCTACATACACATGCAGGCCAAAAGGAGGTGTTCTGATATGGAGGGAAAAACTGGGGAAGTAGTTTGACAGTTCCAGTCTGCATGGCTGACAGAGAACTCTTCGTCTTGTTAGGACTTGTGGTTCAATCTCATCCACAGGTACTTCAGAACGCACAGAACAACTTATTCACAACTTATAAAGTCTCTGATTCATTCGTTAAAAGTGGCAGCGTCAAGCAAGTGGTGAGGACAAACAAAATGCCATTCTTCACACTCTGGGTTTTTTAAATCTGCAGATTGACACTTTCAGAGATATGAAGGCTCCGGATATCTGTTCACACACAAAAGCTGTTCAGCAACTCAGGAGCCAATCACAAAGCTGTTGGCAGGCAGAAGGCCTTTGTCATCAACAGTTGGTCATCACTCCACAGACCAATCATTACTTGTTGCCAGCCAAATCTTGTTTTATACACACCCTGGTGCTAGTTCATCTGTAACTAAACCTCCTCGACTAGTTGAAAATAGGATAACAGTACTTGCAGTAAGTGCCAAAAACTTGCTTTTAAAAAGTGCAAGCATTTCAATCTTTGGTTTGTTTCCAATTTCAGTCCACAATCAAATTACTGAAAGAGAGATTATACGCGCTTTACAAGCTCAGTCGTCTTTTCAGTAGTACAGCTTATTTCAGCCTTGCACTTGCTTCTTTCTCTCCTAGTCTGCCGATAGAGCTACTGAAATGCTCTCAACTTCTACACAAACTCATTAGCTCAGACCCTTATCCTGCAGTATAGATAAATATCAGCACTTAAAGCTCAAAAGGTTATCTGTCTCTAAGTATTTCACAATTCACTCAGTCCCTGTATCTAGCATGTTGAATTAGTCTTCCTTGACCCCTGAACTGTCCTGAATACCTTATTAAAAACCCAGTCCTTACCAAAAGGCAGAAGTGAACATTAACACTTAGCGTATTCTGGACATTACATCTCTCAGAGAATGCCAACTTGCCAGTACAAAAGAAATGGCTGTAAGTAGAGGATTTCCTCAAAAATATGCGAGGGGTTTCTAAATCTTAAAATATGTTTGAATGAACAGTAAAAGATGTCCAATTTCAATTGCTGGCTTGCACTCACTCAACACATGCAACTGAACTAATACGAAAAGCTGCTGGAGAAATTCAACAGTTTAGGCAGCATCTTAGGACAGAAACAGAATTAAAAAGGTCTTCAACCCAAATTTTTTTTCAGAACCAAAGAGAAATAAAACACTGCAATTTTTAAGCTTGTGGAAGTTAGAGATGGGGAGAACAAATGAGAAGCTTTGTGATAGGATCGAGGCCACGGCAATAACAAATGCTTTTCTGAACCAGCAGCCAACAAAACAGTTATAGTACAGAAACAAAGGGCATATCAACCAACGTTAATCACTGAAGCAAACTATTACTTCACTACTGTTTGTATGGAATTCTATGTTTGCAAATTGCCTGCTGCACTTCCTACAACAGTAAATACATTTCAAACAAAAGCGTTTAATTGCTGAAGCACTTTGGGATATCTTCCAGGTTGTGAGGCGCACTACATAATTGCAAGATGCATTTTCCTTTGCTACATAGGCTCTGAATGCTGTTTAAACTGCACATTGCTCTATTAACAAACCTACCCCCATTCCCAACAAAAACACTTCTACATTAGAAGTTGCTATACATGGGTGACACAATAGCCAAGTGGTTAGCATTGCTAACTCACAGTGCCAGGGTTTAATTCCAGCCTGAGGAATTTGCATATTCTCCGTGGGTCCACAACGTGCAGGCTAGGTAGATTAGCCACGTGAATCACAGGGTTATAGGGATGGCAATGGGATAGGTGGATCTGGCAGGGACGCTCTTCGGATGGTTGGTATGGACTCACTGTGTCGAACAGTGTGCTTCCAGTGTAGGGATTCTATATACATACACACCACACTCAGTCACACAGCATGAAAACAGACCCTTCGGTTCAACTTATCCTTGCCAACCAGGTTTCCCAAATGAGTCATGTAGCTGTCCTAGGTCTTTTGAAATGTTGTAATTGTACCCACCTCCGCCGTTTCCTCAGGAATTTTATTTCCTATACACAGCACCCTCGTGTGGAAAAACCTGACGCTCAGGTCCTTCTTAAATCTTTCCCTTTGTACCTTAAATTTAGACCCGCTAGTTCTAGATTCCCTTGATTAACTATTAGTTACAAAATTAGAGGGAGTGAGGGGGAGAATTTTAGTTTCAATAAAATAATTAAAAGGCAACATTCAAAGCTGACAAGAGTAGTCACAAACATGCATTGCAGTGGGAAGAGACATTAAATTACAGAGACTGGAGAATTTTTAAATCAAAAGTTAATTACACTTAAAAGTTAATAAAACCAAGGGTCCCAATGAACAACCTCTAAGTACAGAAAAAGGTGATCACGGAAACAGGAAATTTCAGATCTGTTAGCCATATCAGAATCTATCAGAGGATGTTATAAGTGGACACTTAATTTTCCTTATGTTCTAAGAAAATTTTTCCACCAGAAATTTATGTTCAATAAATTTGCTGGAAATTTTATTGAAGATGTCACAGAGTAAAAAAAAGGGGAATCAATGGATGTTGTGTATTTGAATTTTCAGAAAGCTTTCAAAAACATTTCACAGGTTAGTAAGCAAAACTAAACCGCAGGGGAGGTGGTAATGTTTTGGTATAAATTGAGAATTGGTCAATGAGGTGGGGCGGTGAGGGTGCAGAAAAACTTCTAATAAATGGAATTATTTTGACTTGGCAGGTTGTGACTACTGCAGTATCCCAATGATCAGTACTTGAACTACAGCTGCTCATAAATCACTATATAAATATATTGATACGATAGCCAAATCTAATAGTACCAATTTGATGTTTTTAACTATATCAGAATGTGTTGGGAAGAGGATGCAAAGAAGCTTTTCTATAGGGATTTGGACAGGCTGGGTGAGTGGTTGATGGAATAAAATATGGATAATTGTTAGATTATTCACTTTAGTAGAAGGAAACGAGGTGTAGAGTAAACAAGATGCACTGATGTCCAAAAGGGGCCTGGATTACTTTGTTCGTAAGTCACTGACATATAACTTTCAGGGGGAGGAAGACATTTAGAGGACAGATGAGATGGTGAGCTTTACAGTAAACAGATTTGAGTACAAACATACAGATGGTTTGCTATCACATTAAAATCTTAGCTCAATGCCAGACATCAAGTTTACCATGTGGAATAATGTTAACAATATTGGTTCATTTGCTGTACTGCTAAAGGCTACATTCAAGGATCTCCTCCTTCACTTTTACCTTCATCTGGTGTGGTGACCCTCAAGTTAAACCACCACCAGTCTTCCCTCTCTAATGATACGTTTGATGCAGAGACTGGTGGGGTGGAAAGTGCAGACAAAGGGAATCCTGTCATACTCAAAATGCTTCCGCCAACTCCAACCAGAACATCATCTACTCCCCACCCACCTCTGCCTTCCGCAAGGACTATTCCCTTCACCACTCCTTAGTTCACAGCACACTACCCCCCACCCCCAACCACTCCAAGCCATCCGGTACCTTCTCACGTAACCATAAATGATGCATCACCTGCCCACACACCACCTCCCTCAAGGGCCACAAACAGCCCTTCTAAGTGAGACAGAGCTTCACCTGCATCTCCAACCTAGTCCATTGCATCCACTGCTCCTGATGTGGCTTTTTCTACAAACCAGTGAGACCATAGACGAGGTAGCCATCTCATGGAGTATCTTCCCCTGGCCTGTAACTGCTGACCTAACCTCCCGGGTCACTGCCCTTTTCAATCCCCCACCCAACCTACTCCCCCTCCAACACATGCATCCTCAACCTTCTCCAGTGTTGCAGCACCTCAGAACTTAAAATCTGAAGAATACTTTTTCTGCCTGGGCACCCCACACCCCAGAGAACTCAACATTTTGAAACTGGAGGAAACAATGACCTTTCCACACATCCCCTGGCTCCCCTTCCAGCTACACCTTCTCTTTTCCAACTGCCAACCGGATTCATCCCAACCAACCAAGCAGTTTGTATCTACCACCAGTGTCCACCTATCACCAGCATTCTACCTCTGACCCTTGATCTGCAGCTTGCCCTACCCCCACATCCAGTCCTGAGGAAGGGTAATATCCGAAAGGTTGACTGCTCCTTTCCTCCAGATGCCGCCTGGCCTGCTGCAATCTTCTGGCCTCCTGTTTGTCTACCCCCTTTGTTATTTCCCAATTTCAGAGCAGCACCACTGCTATATTTCCACAGCAACAATCACAATATTCACAGTCTGGATATCAGCTGACAAAGGTATTTTGATGCGATGCATGCCCTTTGGGGCAAGGTACTACAATCCAAATTTCATACTGTATGGCATAGCAATTTACACCTTATTAATCTGGACTCTGTTTGAACGCAAGGTTCAACAGTGAAAAGACAATGTACTAAACCAGTGGGGTATAGTAACAGATCTATTAATAGATGAATAACAGAAACCTAGACTGATGAAATGGTGACATGTTTAACTCTACAACAATTGGTGAATTAAAATTCAATTAAATAAATCTGCCAATCAAAAAAATTTGGCATTAGTAACGGAGACCATAAAGACCACAGGATTGATGTAAAAACCAATATAGCGCATAATTTGCAATAGGCTTTGCCTGCTCTGTGTGGCTGTAGGCCAACAACAACGTGTCTTCAAAAAGGCAGCTTACTGCCACCAGCTGAGAGGGTAATTATAAATGGGCAATAAAAATGCTGGGCTCACGAGCAATGTCTCCATTCCAGAATGAACTAAAAAACCTCCAGATGTTTGAAATGGAGATAAACACTATCTATTCAATACTCGACATCAAGGGCTCATTTGGTTTTAATGCATCATGAACCTCTCAAAAATCTTCAACAGCTTCATGCAGAAATTGGAATATCAAACTGTGGCTTGCGTTTCAAACCCTAGAAGAATGCAATTACTCAATTGTTAACAATCACTTAAAACCTGTTATAAATTCTCAGAAACAAGAAAAAAAGAGACACAGTAAAGGAAATACTCCACTATTTAATACATTGGCATTATATTATGAACACTCAGTGTTTGAGAATATTAGCACAGATTACAATATAATTGGAATACAGTATGTACAACACAAGTTTATATATAAAGGGATTGAACAAGATTTCAACTTATTTACCAAACGTAACATTTAAATGTAACACATTCTTTCAAAGCTGAAACACAAATCAGGTTATTTCTCATTAGTAAGGCCTGTATGGACTCTCAGCAGCAATAAAATGCCCAACCCACCTTGGCACTGAGGAATGAGACAGACAGCTGACAGCCTGCCTTTACTCTTACTCAGTGGTTAAAATTTGAAGAGAAAAAAAAAACAAATGTTAAGACTTTTTTTAGGAAAAGAAATTTAACTTATATTTCCACAAAAGTACAAATGGGAATGGTCAGAGATTAAGAAAAGCAAACTTTTAAATCACAGGTTTATATGCATCGAATCTTTAGATAGTCCCACTAGATGTGGTGTACACAGGCACCACACAGAAGGAAGAAAATTTATTATACATCAGTTCAGGAACAGGGAACCAACTCTGACATTGTGCCATGCAACCATACAGACCTCACTGTAAACTGACTGGACCAGGTTTGTTTGCAACTTGATTCTCATTTCCAGGTGTAGGAAAAACAAAAGACACTACTGAGGGGGGAGAAAAAAGCAAAGAAAATTAGTTCTACATATATCTGCATACATTCCAACCACTCCCATTATTGAAATGTATCATCCCTTCCACAGGCAGCGGCACTGACTAGAGTGAGTGTCTGTCAAAAGTCACATCCTTAATAACTAAAGACTTCAATCTCTTACATAATTTACAAAGAGAATAACCTTGATGATTAAGGCCGCACATCTCTGATGAATTTTTAATTTTTTTTCCTTTTTACAAAATATGTACATACTTAAAATGATTTTTCTTCAAGTAGCCTTTACCTTGCATAAATAAATGAACTGCAGTTTCATCAGACAATGCTAAAAATGTTTCAGCTCCGATTATGTTGTAGCTTTAAAAAGCTTTTACTCCTGATCACGTTAACCCTTTCACCCACTCTCTATCTCAAATTAAATTTGCTCATTGCAACAAGGTCCTTTATTTATCTCGGAAGTTAAGCTTGTATCAGCAGTGAACCAGAGTGTGCTTCTGTCAACACAAAGGTTTATGTGTTACTGTCTTCATTTTGTCAGTTCTGTCCTCTTTCCTTCCCCACTTGATGGCAACTCGCATTGGATTAATGTTCCTTTGCACAAAAAAATTGCCCAACACACAACCTCCTACAGGTTACTTAATTATGATTTGCCTCAGTCTATTCATTCTACACTTGTCCTAAAGCTCAGTTATTGCAAGGCATTCAGATTCCCTTACCAGGCTCTTGACTTACCTGACCCATAACATGGATTCCAAATGTAGGTCCAGTTGATTATCCATACCCTGGAATCAAATTGTTTCATTTACGCTGCTAAGTTTTCTTTCCCCATGGGGGAAAGGAAGGACTAGGGGAGAAATCTAGACTTTGTTCCAGTGAAACCTATGGAACTTGGACGTTTCAAGCATCAAAAATGTAGGCAGGAATCGTACTTTAGAATTAAGGCTGAAGAGCTTTTTCACAGCAGGAGGTTCAAAAGTTTTGCTGACAGTTCCAATCAACATTCCAAGACATTGTTCATTTGAATCCAATTTAAATTCACAACTCAAAGTGGTCAGTGTTTTGTTAGCACGTCGCTACTTCATTTCCCTTAACAAAATACGTTAAAGCCTGAAGAACAGAACATTTTTAAACATCTTCTATTTAAGATCTAAAAATACCTCAATGAGTTGCACATGGATGGCTGTGGTGATCATGTTGGATTTCAAACAGCAACACCTCAGATCTGGCATTAAGTTGGCCAGAAAGTGGGTGCTGTCACTTTAAAAATGGCAATAATTTATTCAGCTTTCTGTAAGGTCGCACTGTAAAGAAGGTTGTCTCTATACAGCACATACCACCACCTGCCATTAAGAAAATTCCAACCTTAAAACAGTTATACAATGCTGCAGTGTGGAATTAGTCTCAATTTCCAACACAACTAATGATTCTATTGCTCAATTTAAAATGGAAGCAGTAAGTGGCAGCGTAAAGCTTTGCAGCTGTAACAGCTAAAGCCAAGAGCCAATGATCCATCCCTTTGCTAAATTCAACTTCAGCTGGACAACTAAAGAATAAAACATAAAAGATCTAGTTAATGACCAGATTACCAAATGAACCCATTGGCAATTGTGTAAATTCAGAACTTGAGCAAATATTTGCTCTCCAGAATCCAACAGCTCAGGCAAATCACAAATCAGTTCTGATTACTTAAGTTAACACCATGCCTTTACCATATTAGGCAAGCACTCAGCAAAAATGTCAGCAACACTTCCACATTTTATGCACCAATAGTGATCGTCAGAAAATTGCGAAATTAACACTGAACTGGAACGATTTTTTTAAAAAATGAGGTTGTAATCTCATGTTGTACCAGGAATGCATCTCACTATGCAAAGCAATCTCATCTGATGAGATCCTCCACTATTTGATCTAGGAGGTGCAGAAACACTATTGCATAATACCATATCCTCACTTTGACTGCACTGTCACTTCACCCCTAAATCCCTCTTTCTGGAATGATTTTTTTATTAAAAAAAACAAACATAGTCAAGAAGTGAAGTGAGGTGGCCTGGTTGCTCAGATTTCTATTAGTCAACGCTTCCACATTATTCTTCAGCTTCCTTCGTTAACTCACTAGTCAGCTATTTCTCAAGGAAAAAACATACAGTCTCTCCAAGTTTAGAATTGTAGAGATCACCCTCCCTCCAGACCACAGGAGACTCCCGCAACTTTATTAAAATAGCTGAATTACCACTTAAACCACACACATAGGTACAAGATCATTTGCATTCAAAACTGCATGCCATGGGGCTGATGGGCTGCAGTGATGAGATACAATAGCTTCCATTCTCATGTTTTTGAAAATTCTGCACATGCTCAGAATAGCAGTATAGGTTCCTCATTAGGTCTGCTGTATGGGCATTATGTTGATGAGGAGTGAGGGCACTTTGTCCCACTCACAGTGAGAGCATCAGTGTTTCAAAATTTCCAGCAAAGAGTTTTTTTGCTGTTTATTTCATTTTTGAATCCGTCCACACATTATGTTGCAATAGTGACTCCACCTATCACTTTAATAATCAGCAATATCTATTCCTGTATTCATCAGGAATGTCTTATAACAAAAGTTCATAATTTCTAGCCAAGTTCAACCAGACTTTAAACATTCATGCACAGTGGGGCTTTAACTGCAGGTATTGGCCAAGATTAATCTTTGTGGTATTGTCTTTTAAATATGTGACTGCTGCTTGCTAGATCTACATAGTGCTCTTGGCCTATTGCTCAAAAAGTTGATTCATCACAGAGTGCTTCAGGGGAAATTCACTATCTGCTGTTTTGGGACACTGGAGAAAAAATCCTGCTTCAGTAATAGCCAGTGCTCTTGAATTCTTGGGCCACAATATTTTTAATGATGAGCTATCCAGGAGTTAGCAACTGCTACATGTACCCACCAAGCACAAGCCAAAATTGCAAGTGGAACAGCTAGTCTTCCAATCACCACCAAGCTGTTTTATCATGATGTTATTTCAGAATAATTCTGGGGAAAGACAGGCCAATCAGTTTAAATTTATCCATCCAGAAGTACAATCAAATTCCCTTCCCTGTTTCTGCATGGGCACTATTTGAAAACCAAATTTGGATTATTATGGATGTCAGATGGACTAGATTGGTGACTAAGAAACTGAATTGAATCTCAAAAGATGCATAGAAATAGGTTAAATCAGTCTCGAACTTGTTTCACCATTGCATAAGATCAATCCTCCTACTTTAATCTTTGGGGATCTGTTCAGATGGTATGGCATCCAGCACAGTAGAGGATTTTCAAATGGGAATGGGACATTAAATCATGCACGTGATGCTGAATATTTTGCCAATAAAATATAAATGCAGGAAGTATCTAACAAAACCAGTCTTAAGTTCATGACAATGGCTGTTGACGGATCAAACTATATCAATTTTCCAAATGTTTGGCCCTGGAATGTTACCATAGCAGAAGAAAATTGGGAGCCCCGCAAACAGCTATCGATGCCAGTGGCGGCGCTGGTGATGCCTTTAAGAGGTCTAGACAGCAACAAGGAAAATAATGTGCCATGTAACTTCTGTCGGCATCGAGCACTTACTACAGTGAAACATCAATGTGCTGATGGTAGACCGACAGACAACCCACAAGGACATTACTTACACAGGATCAGGTTTTAAATTAGAAATACTGAACTGAAGGGCCAAGCAAAAATTTGTATGTTTGAGAATTTGAACCTTGCATCGTGCCTGTGAAACCCAAATCAGAAGTGCTTGGGTATTACAGACAGCCATATTTCTCATAACTCCTAAGTCACCAACTAAAGACTTTGGAGCTTATCTTCACTGTAGGAAGTGGTGAATTAAATGGATGGCACAGCACTGATACCAAGTCAATGCAGGACATCTGACATTTAAGATATATCCTAGTGACATATTATGAACATGGCATTCAAGTCACCTGTAAAAACAAGCAGCATTTGCTGAAAGGACTTAGTACAAAGGCATTCCTGTTAGGCAATATTTAGAATAAGGAGGAAGAAAAACATACAAAACAAAAACTGGCAAGTTCAGCGACCACAAAGAAAGAAAAACAAGTGAATTTAAACTTCATCAAAACCACCAGCGATCAAGGTCATGCAGAAAAGCAATCCATAGCCAGACTATGAACTTGGGAAAATGGGCTCCAACAGGAATTTGACTCCCTCTTGAACACTACTAACTCTGGTGGAAAAACCACGTGAAAACTCTAGACATAGGTTTCAGTGTAAACATGAGAAAAGGGATCTCTCACTAGAAGTTATAACAGCCATTTGGGAGCACCCCAAAATAAACGTATGCCATAAATGGGTGTGAATTGGTAGAAAAAAATGATTAGTTCTGTACTATAAATATAGTGTTCTAAAAAGTGACTAGCAAAGAGGGAAATAAATAAACTTAAACATATACAAATTTTCTTAACTATCATTTTACCATTATTTTCATCTTACATGCTGCTGTAAGGGTCACAATATATTAAGAAATTGGGGTCTAAAGTAGAGGAAAATAAATTTTAAAAGTTTTCAGTGCTGTGAAGATCTGACCTCATTTTCTGACTTTTTTGATAGTGTTCAAAGTACATTTTGACCCAAGTTCAAAACAGCCTTTCGAAGTCACAATTTCAGCTATGACCAGCAACTTGCCTGGGGAAAGCAAGTACAATCAAGAGGACAAGGGGACATTTGAGACAGTGGAGAACAGGCTGGAAGCAGATTCATGCAGAGGAAGAGGTCCCCAACAGCAAAGTTGCTGATATTAGCAGTCACCAATTGGTCAGGGCTAGGGAGATGTCCCGAGTTGCTTAGAAGTCAAAGAAAGCTCCAGAGGAGAAAAAGTCATCCTACAAGTCTGTCAAAGACATGAGTTAAGGGAAAAAAAAAAACTTGCATCAATGCACAGAAATTTGAAAGTAGATTATAGCCATACCAGTTGAGCAACAACCTTAATACAGGGATTGAGGTGAACCTTAGCTGACATTTCAGAATCTGCAAGCGTACTGCTGGGTTAAGAGAGATGACTATTTCTTCTGCAATGAGATTATTCCTGTAATTCTCTTAATTGCTAGGGTTTTATCCCCCTAATAAACTTCTGTTCTTTTGTCAAGCATACACCGGCAGCATCCCGCTAATCATATTTAGATGACTGACCACCACAGTAAATAAAAAAAGAATAAGCTTACAGTCTATCAATCCAGGATTTACTGAGGGATTTAACTTGTCCAGTACGGCCACCAGTTAGGGTCATAACAGTACAAATGCCAGGAAGTATGTATTTACTGCAATAATTGTTATTTAGACTGCTGCTAGATGCTCCACATACAATTGATTTGTAAAGGGTATATTGCTGGAGGGACTGGGCTCGATGTCCAACTAATGTTCCAATGATTACTGGGTTCAAAACATTATCTGATTCGTCTCCACAGATCTGCTGAGTTTCTCCAGCAAATGTGTTGTTTCTTTTCTCATGTTCCATGGTCCTTTCTGTTCACCACTGTACAGACTAAAAACAGTGCTGAGACAAACCGCAAATACAGCAACAGCTCCAGTCTTTATTTCTCCAAAACCTAGCTCTTAGCACATCCCACTTCCTTTATTGTAAAGGCAGCCTGAAAGTATTACCAATTACCAGCAATACAACTTACTCAAGAAGTGGGAGATACCAAGGGCTGGGCTTTGGAAAAATAAAGATTGAGGCATTTATATACCTGGGGTTTATCTCAACAATGCTTCATCAGCAAGTCTGTACTGTGAACAGAATAGGCCGTGAAATAGGAAACAGACATTGACACTAGTTGCCTCCAAAACTACCTTTTACAAATTAAATTGCACAGGGAGCACCTGTAACAGTGTGAATACCAATCATTTCAGTAGATACATACATCCTGGAATTGGTATTGTTATGATCCCAACAAACAGCTTAGAAATGTATCACTGATCTTCTAGATTCAACCAAGTTTCTATATGCTCAGCAAAAACACAGGACATGATGCATGCTTTCACTCCCCTCAAATCAAAATGAAAAACTTAAAATTAAACTGTGCAATGAAGATGTTAAGAGTTATCTGTATTTAGATCCAAGCCTGACATCAAGAGATGTGCTTTAATGCAAGTTTTAAATCCCATGAATATGGAAGAACAACTTACACATGCTGGTGTGACTCAGCAGTGTTTTAAACTGGAGACAGGAACCATAAACTTGGGAGTGTCAATGTGGGGTAATATAGTACAAAACAGATGTCACTGAATAACTGCTAGAACATTTGTTCTACATTCTTCAAATTATAGAAAAAAATTGTCCTTTTTAAATACTTAGTAATAAAGAGAACCATTTAGCTAGCAGCTAAGTCATATAAAAAAAAATCTGGGTTGAATTTGCTGGTTTCAGTCAGGGGGATGAATGAAATATTTTAGCTTTCACCAGCCAAGGTCACTGAAAATAAATTTCAACTCAGGTTCCTGACCTGTATTTCTACCCAGCAACCTGGGTTACATTACAAAATGACAACAGAGGTTTGTGTCTGAACTGAACCCATCTGCTAACAGCACAGGCATATTTAAACAGCTCACCAAAACTCATGGGTCACGGTTCTCAGTTTTTACGCTAGCTGCTTGCTCATGGTACATAAAACTGCCATGCGCCAAGGAAGATTTCAACATAGTCAGGCAGGGAGAGTCAAGGAGATTTTTTTTTTTTTTAAAAAAGTTCAGAATGGTAAAGAAGCTAAAAGGACAGGACATGGATGAAGACAACTACAGAAACTTGAGAGGTGCACTTTTAGAAGCAGCATCCAATAACCTCCTTTCCTCAAGTAATAGCAGGATCTACTGTATGTTTGGACCGACAAAATAAAACTCAGTACAAAATTTCACAGCCAAGAATTCAATTATATAAATCTCCCCCTTTACCATGCAAAGTGGCATGAGTGAGCAAAAGGGTTAGGATGCAGTTTAAAACTTGGTTGTGCCACCAGCACTCTTGTGCTGCCAACTTGATTTATCTCATTAGGAAACAGGTTAAAGATTTTCCCCCACTGCAATACATGAAAACCAATTTTTTTTTCAATCCAACATTGATTTTAAAAAAAATAAATTACCCATATTTTTGGGAAATCTCTGAATTGAATCATACAGTGACAGAACTAGTATGTGGCTGCACCCACTGACATGGGAATCACCCACGCTGCCTCGTAACCATGTGATCCGTCATAGCCACACAGTGATTGGACAGTCCTTACTGTACAGCCCGACAGTCCAGCAGGATCACCACTGATGATGCATTCAATTGTCTCCATTCTAATGCTATTTAAATAGATTTGCAAAAAGTAAAGTAGGTGTCATAGAACGATGCAGCACTTGCAGAAACGCTGCCGACCACCGCTCACTGATGCAGGAGGGGTCACCGGGGCGAAGTAAGCATGGACTTTGATGTTTGGTAGGTGCGTCTGCAATTAAGTAAACAAAAGATAAGAACCAAGTTTATGAGCTATACGTATTCAAAACAAAATAAATGGTACAACTTTATAATTCGCCACAAGTTGAAATACCATCCAAAAGTCCAATGTTATCAGTTCACATCTGTACGGCAACACACTTTGAGGACATTTACCAATTCTGCTGTCGGAATTACTGGTCATGCTTTTATGCATTTGGAGAAGCCAGTGGAGAGATGGAGATGGTACATTTACAGCTTAGGGCTGTGACTCAATAGGCTTGCATGTACATAACCAAATCAAAAAGGCTGTGGTTTCAACTCCTGTTCCTGAGTCTTGATGCCAAAATTCAGGGTGGTAATCCACTGCAGTACTAAGGGAGCACTGCACAATCAGAATTGTTATGATTCCTCATTTGAAAGGTGAAGCCCCTTTCATTCTGTCAGGGAAATGCAAAGGTTCTATTCTGAATTGGAAGTTGTACCCTAATCTCCTAGGGCCAAATACGTATTTTTTTCAATCAAATAATTAGAACAGATTACCTGGTCTTGAATTACATTACGATTTGTGGGACCTTGCTGCGTGTGTACTGGCTGCCTATTATGACTCCATGCCGAAAGTATTCATATTAGCTAGAAAGCATCCCGGACTCATGTAACTTAGTGGAATTCTCTTACAGGGGAATAAATAGAGGGTTGTGGAAGCGCAAATAATTGAGCATGCTCAAGACAGCGATAATTGGACTTATAACTGCAAAGAACATGGAAGGGAAAAATGGCAGAGGTAAATGATCTATAATGGCAGAGCAAATGAATGACCTATTCCTGCTTGTATGTTCCTATTTAAAAAGTGTTGTGATTTCTAGCTCGTTCCTTCGAATATTGACACGTGTATGTCAGAGTCTTAAAAACAAAGCTAAGCAAAATCATAGATAATAAAATGTGAGGCTGGATGAACACAGCAGGCCAAGCAGCATCTTGCATCTGCAGTTCCCATTATCTCTAAGCAAAATCATCCCATTTATCTGTCATGCTGTAATAACAGACCAATGCCACTAGATGATGCTACCCATCAGTGACAATTATCTTTTGCTCGAGTCTACCTTTGATCTACCAGCACGGCAGATGCAGTGGCAATTTCTGTGCAGCGAGAAACACGTTTCACGTTATACTGGACTCAAAACATTAATTCCGTATCTGTGCAGCGAAAAGCTCAGACCTGCCGAGTTTCTCCAATGTTCTGTTTCAGATACCTGGCATCCGCAGCATGTTGCTTTTTTATGATGATACATAAAGTGCTCAGCTGCTGCTTTCCTCCTGAACCATTGCCCTTGAGTTAAGACCTACCCCTTTCACAGCAAATGAGTAGCACTACACGGAGACAAGACACACAAAAGCAACCTGAATCACAGGACCTGCAGGCTCTCAGGAAACCCGCACAACCAATGAAATCACAGACAATAAAAACAGAAATTCATGCACAGTCTCAGCAGTTCTGGCAGCATCTGAAGAGAAATCAGAGTTAACATTTCAGATCCAGTGACCCTTCCTCTAAACAGAATAAAATCAGATTTGATCTCTGGCTTGAAAGGAACCTCAAATAACTCATCCAAAGTTTACACATCAACTAGACTGGAGGACAGACATTCATAAAGTAATTGTGCATTTTACCCAGAAAACATGATTTTCCTCCTAAAAAAGTGAACCCTCTGATCTGCATAAGAAACAGCAAACAAGGCTGACTATTGCACAGTGAAAGCCATTAAAGCCGAAATGTGCGATCGTTGAAAATTGTGGACAATGTATTAGATTCTAGCTACAACCAAATGAATGAAAATGAGTATAGTTCAAACAGACCAGGAGAAAACGACACTAACCCGAAGTCTCTTGATCCCAGCACGTGTTATCTGTTGACAGTCATACAGCTCTATTCTCTCAAGACTGTGACAGTTCTTTAGATGTTCAAGTGACGCATCAGTGATCAGCGGGCAGTTATCTAACTCAATCACTTCCAATCGATCATGAGCACAGGCCCCATTCCCAAGATGGCGAATTCCGTCATCAGTGATCAATTCACAGTGTGATAAACTCTGCACGGGGTGGGGGGGGGGGGAAATGCATCAGATACATTAGCTCAAATCTGCACATGCCTGCAACAGCAAAGCTGCCTCCAGCATTTAAAAGAGACGAATGAGAAGTGAAAACTGATTCCATGCCAGGAAGGGATAGATCAGTGGAAGGATTTGAAAAAGGTTTGGTTAAATAAGCTACAAGAACATCTGGGTGGGGGTGGGGGGGGCAGGAGGGGGGTTGAACTGGGATTAACAAGGGTACTTTGGCATCTGGGGCTGAAGCGACTGAAAAGGATACAAATAAGGCCAGAGTCAGAGTCAGAGTCTTGGGGTATTCAGGTGAAATAATTGGGAGGGTGAACCCCTGAGCAGATGGCACTGGGAGAAGGTGAAAGAGGGATTGAAACCCAGGAGTCAAAATCATTTAAAATCACAGGCTCTTCAAGTATAGAAATGGCGGTGGTTTAAAAGTCTGTTACATTCAGGTGCTACCAGCCCAAGCTCCTATTTAAACCGTTCCAAATCACCACTGTGATGAGTTTGTTTGTTTTTCTATCAAATGGAAGTTTCCTGCAAAGGACGCTTAGTCACACTCCAAGTATTTCGGAAACCTTTGCCTTCCGGCATTTGTTAGGAAGAGAAGAAAGGGGAAAGCGGCACATCAAGCAGAGAACAAATCCTAAAAGTCAACAGCATAGAAAATATGAAGCCATTATAGCAGAAACAGCAGTAAAGTCATCTCACATAATTAGGGGGAAAGCAGATCACAATAACAGCAGCAAGCCATAAATCTCATTAGCAGAAATGAGAGCAGAACTGTTTCATTAAACAGTCAAACAGACAGAAAAAGAAGAACAAGCATATGAATCTACTGAATTTTTTAAACTGAACTTGGGTGTCTGCAACTGTCAACGTTTTACTTTTATAGGCTGTAAGGCCTCGCTGGTGCAAAAATTGGACATGACATAATGCTAAGTGATAAACTGGAGCTATCAATCACAAGAGGCAGATTTCATAGTCCAACAATTGAGCCATACAGCTCCACACAACTCTAGATAAGACTGCTGATCATTCAGTCAGTATTTTACACAGATACGTAAGAACATGAGGAATAGGAACAGGAGTAGACCATTCAGCCCCCAGAGCCTGTTTCAACATTCAACAGGATAACGGCTAATCAGACGTTCCTCACATCCACTTTCCGACGTTTTCTGCCATTATTCTCGATCCCCCATGCTGATTAAAAAATCTCTCAGCCTTAAGTGTACACACGACTGACCCCACAACACTGTGGTAAGGAGTTCAAAAAAAATACTGTCAATTGTCATAAAAGAATTTCCCATTGTCTTAAATTAGCATTGCTTTATTCGGAGACAATGCTGTCTGGTCCCAGCCGTCTCCCATGAGGAGTAAACATCCTCAAAGCATTAACCCAATCAAGCAAGGCAAGAGCAGTCTTGCTATTTGGCTTAAATTAAGACTGCAAGTCAATGCCCTATTGGCCAGAGTGGTTATTGGTGGATGAGCAGCAGGAAATGCGTCATTCTTCCACTCTGAAGTTTTAACAGCACCGAAACATACTCTGCATCAGAGGGAGTTAGGGAGGAGAGCAGGAAAGGGAAGGAATAAAACCGAACAAAAGATGCGATATGGAAGTTATCATGATTTGTAGCTTGGAAAGATTTTGTATTTCACTGCTGCACAGGCTAGAATTTTGAGAACACATTGAAATATTATAAACTCGGATGAATCTTGAGGAAAACATCCATTATAATGACGAACATGAGGAACAGATGTTGTGTTGGAACAAAGGCTAGAGTTCCTGTATCTTTGCAGATCAACACATTCAAGTCTTTTAAAGACGATTGAGAGAGTTGATCAAGAGGAGGAACTAATCGACCCTAATTTCTACAGAGGGGAATTCAGAACACAGTACATCAAATCACAAGTTCAGAGGCGATATCAAGAAGCAAGTTTTCATAAAGGGTAGTGGAAATCTCAAAAGCTGGACATCAATTGAAAATCAGAATGAAAACTGATAATACCCTTGCCTAACAAGAACTTAAATGATTATGAAACCATAGCAGGTAGATGTAGTTATGCTGCAGATCAGCACAACCGAACCGCAATGACGAAAAACACACAGAAACTCAACGAACTGCTCCAGTTCTAATCTTTGTTTCAACTCACCAATACTTGAAGCCGAGGGCAGTAGATGGAAAGCTGAATTAAAGTATTGTCTGTAATCTGTGGGAGAAACGAAGTAAATTGAACAAGTGAACATGGGTCACTGAAATATACTGCTCATACATTCCTAACACCATGGAGAAGAGTGACTTACCAGCACCTTTTTAAAGGCAATTAGGGATAGGCAATATGTACTGGTTTAGCCAACAATACCTACATCACGAATGAAGTTAAAAAGAAAAACTCAGCTGGGGTCCAATAGCCATTTTACCATGTTTTTCTGATGGGGATGCAACATTTACCTCTTTTGATAACTGATAGATGAGACGGTGCAATTCTTAGATGCTTCTTCACAAAAGGTAACTGCCCAAGTCAAAATTGGTAATACTTAAAAAATAAACAACTTATTTCTTCACTCCAGTTATTCTTTGATTCTCTATCAAGAAAGTTAACAGCCAGCTTGTGCCAAGTCAGCAAGGTTTAGGCAAGGAGGAAAGTAACAATTTATTTCGGGAAAAGTGGACTTTGATCATTTCTTGGATACAAGCTTTGGTACAGATCCAATAGCCACTGTCCAATTTTGCCATAAATGAATGGCTTTGCAGGGCACTTTAGAGGGGAATGAAGTAGTCAGGAACAGGAGTTACATTTAGGGCACAGACAGATAGGGCAGCAGGCTATCACCCCCCATGCCCCCACCTCCACCCCAGTGCATTATTAAATCAGTGGGTTTTACAACTTCGACAGAGTCATAGTGATTCCTACAAATATAAAATTTGCATTTGCAGACTTTTCATAAAACCAAAAAAGTTAACATTTCTAATTGTCATGACTGAATTCATGCTTTGAACATTAAGTGGTAGTGCCGGTGTTGGGCTGGGGTGGACAAAGTCAGAAGTCACAAGACACCAGGTTATAGTCCAACAGGCTTCAGAATGCTGCTCCTTCATCAGGGTGAAATGGAGGGAAGCACACAGGTTTATATACTTACTTCCACTTCACCTGCGACAGGGTTAGGGTTAAGGAGCAGCACTCCAACAGCTTATGATTTCAAAGCAAGTTGTTCAACTATAACCTCATGTCGCATGACTTCTGACTTCAGCATTAGGAGTATGGTAGCATAACTACTACAGTATAACACGCCTACATGGGTTCCTGCTTCCAATTCAAATACAGTGAAGGTTCAATTTTGAGCTGTCAAATCTGCCCTTACTCTATCCCACTTGGCACAATGGAAGGGACCCTCTGCATAATGATCCAGCTACAATCGCCTACACGGATGCAGAATATCCCAACAGCACAAAAATCAAAGACTGGTCATTTAAGAGAGTAACGTTTGAAATGGTAACTTTGAAAAAGAATTGTTCTCCTGAAACAACTAGAGTAAAGGGGAATGCTGCTGGAAAAAGAAATATCCTACTTGCTGCAAGTTACACATGACACAAGCTGCATGTTTAGTATAAGCTTTGTCACCAGACAAATGTTATGAGGAAAACATTAAATTACAATTGGTACAAACAGAATTCCATATCGTATTGGTTGAGCTGCTAGGTTTTCCAGTGATCTTTAAATCGGTCATTACGGCAGTCTTGCAAAACAGATGTATCATGGATTAATTTAACATTCGATGGGCAAAAAGTGACCACATATTTCACAATATATTGTATCAATTTAGTTCTGGCTCCTATGCAGTAGGTATGTCAAGAAATTTTAATTTTCAATGCTAATGTAAGGCTGGAATGAGGTTAATGTACATACGATGGTCCTAGGATTTTACACACCTAAAAAGGCAAGTAAATATATTTTCATATCAGGAGAGGAGTGGGTGTCTTTTTTTGATCATCATTAACTGCTCTAGAGTTCTGTAGGTGTTCCACCGAGGGTTGAACAGTAAAATCTTTAGTTATTAGAACTAAAAGTTAGTTAAGTTGTAGAATTTCTGACCGAATCAGAATGGGACAATGGACTAATCACAAGATCATTAAAAAGATCATTGGAACAGGATTAGGCCATTCAGCACATCAGCTCCAAGGAAATTGTTGCAAGGTTATTTTTAATGAAATACATCATATCTTGGTTTTAAAAACAGCTTCAAACACGAGCTACAAAATGATTATCCAAAATGAAAAATAGCAAGCTATGAAAGAAAAGATACACAGAGTTTACTAGTCTTTAAGTAAAATGTTTGTACCTACTTAAACCCTGTAGTGTTGAACATCTGCACAGAAAACAAACATCTCAATCTATATTGGGCTTCATCAGCCATGGTCTAAATGTTTAGCCCTAGCAACTGTTCCTTAAATGCAAAGATCACACAGGTTGCATATTTGCAATTTAAAATTAATGCACCAAGTGAACTAATTTTCCTCTGCATTAGGAATGTTCTGAGCCCCTGCCAAGGTTTAAACACATCATTAGGTTAAAAAACCAGCACAATTCCAAGAGGGGGGGAAAAAAACGTGCTGCACTGTTAGCAATGGCATTCTTTCGAAGAATCCTGGGTATTCTTGTGATTCAAGTTGGCATTCCCCATTCAATAGCACCTCCCTGCCTCAATCACCTCCCTGCCTCAATCACCTCTAAAACAAACTGATAAATTGATCTCTCTCTGTCACAAGCACAGAATGGCACATCTGATTGCCAAACAAAGAAGTTATTTGTGGAAGGAACTTTTAAATAGTTCAACATAATAGGATCCTAGAAAAATACAAGAACGATTTGAGTACACATGCAAAGTGAAGTAATGCAATATGAAGTACTCTGTTACTCATTCACAACTCTGGCTGGCTAAGGCCTGGCTGCCAATGACTAATATCAATTCTGAACCAAAGATGTTAATGTTCATTCTCAGCAGCTGCTTGAGAGTTTCAAAAGCAATGAAGCTCAAAGCTTCTCCTGTTCAGTTAGATATAATCTTGATCATAATCTGAGTTATTAGCACTTGCATCAAGTATTAAGTGGAAACTAAACAAACAAACTTCAACTGCAGAATCACAAGAGTCAGCTACAGCACCATAATTCCAAGCAATTAAACATTGCTACTCACTCTACATATCTGGCTACAGAGTCCTATAGCAGAGAGAGGCCCTTCTGCCCACACTGATTCAGGTCAGCCAAAATGTCAATCCACATTAACCCCATTTCCCTGCACTTGGTCCATATCATTCTAAACCTTTTCTAGCCACGTATTTGTCCAAATGCCTTTTAAACATTGTTAACGAGCCCATCTCACTTCAACCACTTCCGCTGATAGCTCATTCCATATGCGTACTACCTTCCATGGAAACAAGTTACCCTTCAGGATCCCGTTTATCCTTCCCCCACTTATCTTAAACTGATGCCCTCTAGTCCTCGATTCTCCAACCCTGGGAAAAAGACTGAGTGCATTCACTCTATCCATGCTGCTCATGATCTTACACACTTCAATAAAAGGTCCCCTTTCAGTCTCCTAGGCTCTAAATAAAAAAAAAGTCCCAGTTTGTCCCTGTAACTCAGTGAGTCCCGGCAATATCCTTGTAAGTTTTTCTGCACTCGTTCCAGTTTAATAACATCCTTCCTATAACAAGGTGACCAAAACTGAACACAATACTCCAAGTACAGGAGATAATAGGAACTGCAGATGCTGGAGAATCCAAGATAACAACAAGGTGTGGAGCTGGATGAACACAGTTGGCCAAGGAGCACAAAAGCTGACATTTCAGGCCTAGATACATTTCTGATGAAGGGTCTAGGTGCAAAACATCAGTTTTCCTGCTCCTAAGATGCTGCTTGGCCTGCTGTGCTCATCCAGCTCCACTCCAAATACAGCCTCATCAACATCATGTACAATTGCACCATAACTTCCCAACTTCTGCACTCCATACCCTGACTGAAAGCCAGTGTACCAAAAGCCTTCTTCACTGCCCTGTCTACCTGCAACTCCAGAGAATCATGCACCTCAACGCGAATGTCCCGGTGTTCCACTACACTCCTGAAGGCCCTGCCATGATAAGGCTGAAGCCTTCACAGCAATCTTCAGCCAGAGGTACCAAGCTGATGATCCATCTCCGTCTCCTCCAGTGGTCCCCAGCTTTACAGATACCAGTCTTCAGCCAATTCAATTCACTCCATGGTGATATCAGAACAGGTTGGAGGCATGAGATATAGCAAAGGCTACGAGCCTGACAACATTCCAACAACAGCATTGAAGACTTGTGCTACACAACTTGCCAGTTCCCTAGGTAAGCTGCTCCAGTACAGTTACATCACTAGCATCGACCTGACAATGTCATGTTACCCAAATATATCCTGTACATAAAAAGCAAAAAACAAATCCAACCCAGCCAATTACTGCCCCAGTCTACTCTCGATCATCAGGAAAGTGATGGAAGGTGTCAGTAACAGTGCTATCAAGTAGCAACTGCTCAGCAATAACCAGCTCAGATGACACCCAGTTTGGGTTCCGCCAAGGCCACTCAGTTCCAAGCCTCATTACAGCCTTGGTTCAAACATGGACAGAAAAGCTAAATTCCAGAGGGGAGATGACAGTGGCAGCGACAGCCCTTGATATCAAGGCTGCATTCGACAAATTTGAGGGGCATGGTCTCCGACACAAAGCCATGTTGACTGCTCCTAATCAAACCCTGTCTTTCTAAGTGCATGTATACCTTATCCCTCAATCATCTCAAGTAACTTACCTACCACGGATGTTAAGCTTAAGCTATAATTCCCAGGATTTTCTTTGCAGCCCTTCTTGCACAAGGGCACAACATGCTTCAGTCTCCCAGGTTCCCCAAATTCCCAAGTCTCCATGTGTTTTTCCATGTTAAGCAGCACAGAAATATTCACAAGGAACTTCCCCATCTCCTGCAGTTCCACAAATACATGTCCACCTTGGCCTTGAAGTTACTCTTTTTACCTTTAATATACTTAGAGGATATCTCTGGATTCACCTTAATCTTCTCAGCTAAAGCTATACCATACCCACTTTTTGTCCTCTGATTTCCTTTTTCAGTAAACTTCTGTAACCCTTCTCGACCTCCAGGGCTTCCCCTGATCCATACCTCGTTTTTCCTGGTCAAAGCCCAATACTTCGTTATCCTGGGGTCCCTATTCCTGCCAACCTTGCCCTTCAGCCTCACAGGAACATAGACCACAAACTTTAGCTATCACACGTTTAAAGGCCTCCACCTGCCTACAAACAAACTATTCCAATCAATTCCTGCAAGCTCCCTGTCCCCAGTTCAGAACTTGAACCTGTGGACTGGTTTTGTCCCTCTCCATAACTATCTTAAAATAAATAGAACAGTAGTAACTGGCCCCAAGTGCTCAGTCACCTGTCCAGTCCTATTTTCCCAGAAGTTTTGCCCCTTCTCAAGTAGGGCCCTCTATATACCACTTGAGGAAACTTTTCTGAACAGTTAAATTCCACCCCATCTAAGCCCTTAACAATTTTCTTTGCAAGTACAACTGTAGAAACTGGAATGGAGGCAAAAGACAGGGAGAATACATTAGTAAAGAACAGCACTGGAGTCCTGAATTGGAATCAATTTGGGAGCAAAAATAATTGATTCTAGATTCCTCTTGGGAATCAAAGATCAGAATGGTGACTCTCTCCTGACGCATTAACAGATTTATTACTGAGCTTCCTACAGTTAAAAATCAGCTGTGACTAAAACCCCTCCAGTCCAGCAGAAGTATAAAATTTAAAGAGTATCTTTCAGCAAATGGCCTCTCCTAGACACAAGAACAAAAATGAAGTGCAAAAGAAAACCTGTCATTATGTGCAGTCAATGCAGATTGGGACAGTATACCAGACTGTAATTTGTGCACCTGAGATTTGGCTCAAATGCTAGGAAGTATTATTGCTAAAGTGAAGGTGTTCTGCAGCAAAACTGCTGTCATGAGACAAAAAAAACCACTGTTCATTTCATAAAGCAAGAGTTTGTAAAAGTGCTCTGGAAGTTGAATCACCTGAACACACTCTTCCAGATCCATCTTCTCAAGTTCGTGGCAATTCTGAAAACGGAAGCAAGTTGTATTAAGGCAAAAAGGAAAAAGCAATGATTCCCCTAATCCCCAATAAACAATCTTTATACAGCCATTTTCAGGGTCCAGACAGATTTTCTGTTTAAATGCCAAATCTTCAATCGATTAAAAATTGTTGGGAGGGTAAGAAAAGTCTGGTCTTCCAGGACAATTCAGATCATACACAAGTCAAGTAGTCTAGCTTACTTCTGTTTACACTTCTCTTTGAACAAAGTGATGTTTTGTCACAAGTACACATCAGAACACCAAGCACACAGTCAGTCACAAACTCATTCTGAGCATCTAGTTTCTTTAAACAAACACTTCAGCAAAACCAAAAAACTGCACAGCGTCTATGATGCTGAAGACTTAAATGCACGTTATTGTAGTATATATTTTTCAGACATAACATCACTTCAATGCTCAAGGCTGCACTTGGGACCTGCTTACACTTACCCGAGCTAATGTTGTAAATCCCACATCTGTTAACTGTGAACATCTAGCAATCTCTAATATCCTGAGAAACAAAACACAAGGGGGGGGGGGGGGGGGAAATAATCACTAATTTGTCCTTTTTTGATCTATATAAGCATTTTAAATCATTACATGTACAACTGGAATCAGAGGGGAATGATTCATTTCATAAAGTACTCCATTAGTGACAAACTGCTTAGATATACACTGAGCTTATGGAAAAAGCCATATATGCAAATTCTTTGCTATGGTAGGTCTTCAGTTCAAGTCAATTTGGTTCAATAGAAGTAACCGGTCTTAACAAAATGGCAACCCACCCCTCCCCTTTTGATTGTGCACAATGTATTTCTGATAACTAATGGCTTTATTCTAACTTTTACAAGATTCCTTTCTTTTGAAATTTTATGCAATTTGAATGTAACATTTTGTGCACTGTCAATTAAGAAAAACAAAGGTCTAAAACAGCGAAGCTTTCAAGATCCAGTTTACTGATTACTGCTGACAAACTCCTAGGTGCTCCATTGAATGTTGTCAATAGAAGCCAACTCACCAAAAAGCAAAGCACAATGTTAATGAGAAAGCACATAAAAAGAGGAGCTTTTCTCTTATAGTTGATGTAACCGTGAAATAACAATTAGAATATTACTTTCAGGTAGTTATGCTAGAAGATTATATCAGGAGTAGCACTAAAACATGTCATTACTCCACTGCTTCTGATCACATAGTTGTGCCTACCTAAGGCGAATGCAATTCTGTCCCAGTGCATTCAAAATAGCATCAGTGATGTTACTGCAGCCAGAGACACAGAGCGACTGAAGTTTATGACATCCTCTGCAAATTGTAATCAGTCCCTCATCTGTGATTTGCTGTGAAATGACAGAAAGAGAGAAAGAGAGAGAGAGAGAGAGAGAGAGAGAGAGGTGATTTACAGGCTCCGGAAGAGACAGTGATGCCATACATTCCTGCTGGTGCATCCACTTGAATTCTCTGCCTGATAACTTGCCAATCTTTCCCTATAGAGTAGGGGGCAACATATACCTAATCGTGTTTGGTTTTGATGAAAAGGTTCTACAGCTGCACCAATAGCTTATGGTGAGTAAGCCAACTGCATGTCCTGTCTTTCAGGAATGATGGCATATTGTTGGAACGGAGAGCAAAAAAACCCATCTTAAAAAAATGAAGTAAGTCAGGCTGATAAGGAAGGGTTAAACAGTGGCTTCATATTTCAAAGTATTAAAAGCACTGGTGATTTTAAAGGCAGGAAAGATGCAATTCTGCAGAGGAAAAAAGTATCAGTGAGAGAAAAGGGAAGTCATTGGGTGTCAGGATGACACAGGCAGACTTGTTGGGTCAAATAACATTTCTCTATGCATAATAGTTCTGATCTACATTCCAGTATCAAGGACCATAACATTATGGCATTTTCAAAATAACAAGCTCAAAAAACACAAGTTACACCCAGCAGGAGGATTTCCTGCAAATAAATTGCAATTAAACATTGGTATTAACTTCAAAAAAAATTAAGATGGGCTTCTCAGAAAAATTGGGAAACTTAACAGCTTTAAGATTCCACATGAAAGGGAAACAGCTCTCAAATGACTCAATTTATGTCCTTCCTCTATCTATGGAGGAAGTGCTGTAAGGAGCTTACAGAGCAAGTACAAGAAACACTGACTTATTACATAGTTGAGGAGGCTAAAATCTTAAATTTTTTTTTAAAACAAAAATCAACCTGTTGAGTGATATTATTACACACTTCTTGAGCAGGTGGGACTTATATGTAGCCCTTCTGACTCAGAAATAGGGACTCTACCAGAGTGCCACAATAACCCTAAACTGATCTCTTTCGAGCAGTAAATCAGAGTGGGACTCAAACTTCCAATCTTTTGATGATACTCAATTAAATCATTGTATAGCCAAGTAAAGGCTGGTGGCTCAGTATTAGGGGCAGGCAGAGCTTTTAAACATATTAGACAAGGAGTGAATAAGAATCGTTGGTAAGATGGTCTAATTAAATAGCATTTATTGAAATATAAAAGGGGTTAAAAATACTTTCACCAAGATATTAGTTCATTGCAAGCTTTGCAAAGTTCACTGGCTTAACTATTTTGCAATTAAGTGCAATATTACAAAACATCTAAGGGCACTTTTTTTGAAGAATGAAAAGATGTATTTCTAGGTACTGACATCAGACTACTTGATTTAATTAATAATAGTCCAGGTTCCATCCCTGGACTGTGCGGAGAAGCACAATTAGCATAAGAGAATGACATCAGCTGCAAAGTGAGAACTGTTTACAGTAACGGAATTAGGGAATAAGAGTCATGAACAATTCTCACTGATTCCCTCCTACATGGTGTAGTGTGTCAATGCCAGCCAAATGATGCCTTTCATAGTTGAACAGCCAACAGGCTGGCATAATACCGCTTGGGCAAAGAGCCAAGGGTACCATCGCTAAACCCCCTCATTAGGCAGCAACATTCTCTCGAATAAAGAAATAGGACATGGAGAAAGTGGAGGAAATTCTACAAAATAGGCAAAATGCTGAGATAACAGTGTGGAGCTGGAGAAACACAAAGGCGAGGCAGCAGAGGAGCAGGAAAGCTGACGTTTCAGGTTGGGACCCTTCTTCAGAAACTTGGTTACAACTTAATGGTTTTTAACAAAATTAGCATGATCCAAATTACACAAAAATATAAAAGTTTGAAAATTCTTTTTGAAACACCAATATCTAAGGTTGGAATTTTTCTGCAAGCTGTGCAGAAATGAGAACAATTGACACAATGCAACATTTGAGGAAAAGTGAAACACTGCTTCTCAGCAATATTCTTTCAGATACACTTTTGCAAGAAGTGTTTTGTTCTCCTAGAAAAAACACTCAAGTTTAACAATGTTTAGGATTTTATCTTAGAAACATTTTAGAGCACTGTCTTGTAGCTTCCATTACATGTACTTACGGAGCAAGTTTGAAGGTTCAGTGTGACCAGCTCAGGACAGTGGGCACCAATGTATTTCAAAGCTTCATCTTCTAGCTGAGAGAGTGTAGCAAACAAGTACAACAAAATAGTATTTCAGCAATTTGACCATTCTTGGTTGAAAAAAAAAATCTGTATCTTAAATACATTTTAAGTCACAAAAAAATTTAGCCAAACCTGCTAATTAAGTCATTGCTATATCCAACCCCCAGGGAGGTGAAGAGAGGCAGTAAATAAACCCCATTATAACAGCCATGTGGCATCATTTTTGAAAACCAGGGTAACATGAATCACTGCATTATGGTAGTTTTGAGTTTGAGGAACCCGAGAGCCCACATAGCTTGGACAGTAAACACTTCACAGCGCCTCAACTCATTAGTCTTACAATAAGCTAATCCCTTACATAAATACAAATTTTGAAATTCCCAAAAACGACTACCACAGGTAACAGCACTACAAATGACAGAGCTTTATTCTGAAATTGTTGCTTTATAATTATAACTAGCAACAGCACTTTACCTGGACATTGTAGGGTACATTTGCACTACAGTTTAGTGTTGGCACAGAGTGTTAGAACTGACGCACTTTTAAGATAATTAAATTTTAAATAAACCTTTTCAAATTCAGAGCAAAAGACACTAATGAAAAAGGATGAGACACTGGCTGGTTTTGCTTGGGTAGACTTAGATACTTAAACAAATTATTAAAAAGACAAAGAGACTCAGTGACAGGCAGAGAATGACAGCAGAAAACGTCACAGCTGCTGCACTCAGCACAGGAAGGGACTATTCCCTGTTAGTTACCAGGCAAAATGAACATTCTAGGTTCATGTTCTAGGAAGACAAAGTTAGACAAGGAGTTGGCCATTTGGCTAATTAAGTGTGCTCTTCAACTAGATCATATTGATTAACGTAAACAGCATTTTCCTACGACATCCCCAACTCCCTTTGATGTTCTCTGGTCAAAAAAAAACAATCCCATGGAAATTTAAGTTCACAGGAAGATTCACCTCACTAAAGGTCAGGAGAAGGAATCACCAAAGTGAGGTCTTTCGATTACAAGTTGCTTTGGGAATCCTCAGAAGGGACAGAGGGAAATTACCTTTGGCTTCCAACTCCAGCAAATGGGGAGAAGTGAGCCATTGAAAGCTGGGAGTAACTTTGGGCTGTTTGCTAAAATACCTATAATTCTGCAGCATAACGTAAAACATGGCTTTGGATTACTGGTGCCGAGGAACTAATAAGAAATATCTTCAGTGTACCACTAATACGCTAATGTTTAGTCAATGTTAACTTTGGTTTATTGGGAATACCAAGTTCTTAAAAATTCAAATAATATCATATGATTCTGTTAAGTCAGAGTTTCCACTGCCTGACTACTTTCGTAACAATGTGTTTTTCAGTTATGCAAGAACCCATTCAGCTTCTGAACTAAAGCAGAGATATGTGGACCAAAGGAGGCACACTTTACTACAACACTGGCATCAGGCTGATGCTGAATCTAGGTTAAGATTTTCTTTACTTTTGGCTGCAATGTCAGAGCAAAGTAATATTGCCCCACAATAATACCTTTTCTTACTGGAAATTACAATACATTGACAGCGCAAAAATCAGGCTGATCAGTTCCACAGATCCACATGGTGCTTATCCTTGGTTAAAAAATTCCTGCTATTTATCTTCATCTAATCCCATTAACACTTCTACTTCACATCCTGTAACTTGCTTGTCCATTAGATGGGAAATTGGTAACACAGCAGTAATACCATTGGAATGGCAACAGTTCCAGGTTCATGTCTTGGGGACATGATTTGATTCCTAACAAGGAAGATGGTAGTGCGAATTCAATTTTAAAAAGTTTAGAATGAAACTCTGGCCACGCAAGCCCATCTAGTTCAATACTGTCCTTCAGGCAAGGAAAATATCTCTTTACCCGGCATACACGTGACTCCAGACCCAGAGCATCGTGGTTGACTTTTCACTGCCCCCAGTGGTTAGATTTATTAGTAATAAACATCACTACAACCCCTATTTCTAGTCCTTATCACAAGCCCTTATTGACACTTGCAAACCCTTTCATAACCTTAAAATGTAACCTCAGGAAAAATTCTAAAGAAAACACGTTTTCACTTCTAGAGCCTATTATTTGAGAGAAGCAGTGAAATAATACATTTTTGTCATAAACCACAATCCAGAAAAGAAACAAGAACAGGCTATGATTACTGTAAGAGGGCAAAACAGAAGCAGCATCAGGCAAACCCAGAAATGGAGGTGTCAGACTGCTGAAGCTACAAAATGAGACCACTAGTATGCCAAACACAGCAAGCAGCAAGAGACATGGCCAGGCAATCCCACAGACTGGCATCTAAGCCCAGTCTTGCCATACCCTTTCGTGAATGGTAGCAGACAATTAAACAACTTACTGGAGGATGGCTTCTTTACAGAAATTTGTCAGGGCTGCGTCTAAGGCGCAACAGTCTTAAGCTGCTTCAAAGATGTTTGCTCAATCACAAAAACCAGGTAAGGGTTGTTCACCAACAACTGCACAATGCTGAGCACCACTCTCTACTACTCAGAAAGTGAAGCATTGCTCAAAATACAGCAAGGACTGGATGATACCCAGATTTGGGCAGACAACTGGCAAGTAACATTCATGCCACTTTGTGTCAGATGACAACCATCTCCAAGATCCAACTGCATCACCACTGAAGCCCCCACTTCATTCTCACAATTACCATATAACTAAAGTTGACCTCTGCTAGCCATATAAATACTTTGGCTATAACACCACATCAGGTGCTGACAATACACTGAATAATTCATCTCCCAATTCCATACAGCATGCACATTGTCTACAAAGTACAAGCCAGTAGTAAGATGAATACTCTCCACTTGTTTGGATGACTGCAGCTCCAATGTTGAAGAAGCTTGACACTTTAAATCACAAAGCAATCTGCTTGATTAGCACCACATCCACAAACATCTCCTCCCTCCATCACTGATAAACAGTAGCACACTGCAGACAAACAATGCTCCTGCTTCCACACCTTCCAAACACACAATCCCTATAATTTAGAAGGGCAAGGGCAACAGCTGCATAAAACACCATCTGCAAATTCCTCTCCAAACCAGTCGCGAACCTGATTAGAAATAGTGTCATTCCTTCAGTATCACTCAGTCAGAGACCTGGAACTCCAACCATAATGATATGGCGGGCCTCCCCATGCCAACTGGACTCCAGCAGTTCAAAGCAGTAGCTCACTACCACCTTCAGGACAAGGATGGATGGACAACAAACACTAGCCCACAATACCTACATCCCATTAATGCATTAAAAAAAGTGTCTGTTAGGTTAGATCATTCAACTAGGCCACAGCTGCTCTGTATCTGTAAGTGCGTTTACCCGCCTAATTCCATAATGTTTAAATCTCTGACCTCATTAAAAAAAGCTAATCGATTTCAGCTTTGAAACTTTTAATGAAACCAGCGTCAACAGTTTTTGGGAGGGGGAAGAGGGGTCGAGGAGTGAAGCACTACTTTTCACTATCCTTGTGCAAGGAATTGCTTCTCACTTAAATCACCAAAGTAACCTTGCTTTCTTTGTAAAGTTGTATTTAAAAAGGGTGAAAGTTGTGCAATCAAAAACTGTAACGCAATTACCAAAATACGTATACGCCGTACTGTAATTCCAAGACAAGTACGGCTGAAATACTTCTGCAATACTCCAGTTCAACCTTTGTTTGAATCATTTTGCTATAGCTCATAATAATCACATGACCACAGGAAATAAGCTAAAAAGCCCTTCGCATTTTAAGATGCCAATCCAGTATTGTCAGCCAGATTCAATTTTCTTTTTAGGTCAGTGTTGTTCAGCAACCACACAACATAATACACAGTGGATCATTACAGACCTGTGTACATCCTTTAAGAAACAGAGCCTTCAATCCACCGCAGCCTCTCACTAGTGCCTGTATCCCATCCTTTGTTACCTGGTCACACCAAGATATATTCAGTTGTTCTAGAAGTGGACATCCCTCACTGAAAACAAACAAAATTCTTCAAGAATAACTGTAGACATGCAACTGTGAAAAAAAAATTGCACTTGGAACTTTAAGCAATATGAAAAAAGGATAAGTCCATTAATTCTGAGCTTGCAGCAAGAATGTTAGTTCACTGGCACATCATACTGGTGACAGAACTACAATACTGCACTGTCAATTCTCTAATCAAAGCTATTGTTCAGTGACGCTCTTACTGGAAGTGCAGGATCACAGAATAAACACTCAGAAAATAACATCTAGTGTGAAAAACATTTCTTATCTTATGCTAAAAGAGAGCAAGTGAAACGTTATTTTTATACTCCGATATATGAAGGATAAGAGCTTGCAGTGTATTAATAGGTTGGACCACATCAAGATGATCAGTCACAAAATCACGAGGTTCAAATTCAAACTGTTTATAAGTCAATCCCAAAATGCATCATTTTTACACAATACAGTGTAATGTTATTTAAAACTTACTAGCTTGTGCATCTGCTTGTTCTTTCTGCCACTACCAGAACTCGGACATAATTTGGCAAATAAGAATACCGTACTATGAATGTTAAACAGAGGGGTGATAATTAACAGAAGATGCAAAGAATTTTTTTCTTCTGTATTATTTGAGAGCTACCTATTTACAAACATGATGTTAGTTTTCATATGAATGCTGATGACAACATATGCCTCTTGACTTAGACTGCTGCTAAATTATCAAGCCACTTATTCAGTACATCCAGTACTGGAGGAACAGAAAATTCCTCCAAATACATACCAGATTAACTGAAGACAGATTTCAGTCCACATTCAAAACCCTGTCCCGAACTAAGGACTCCATCCCTTTCCCTGTCAACATTCTGAGACTAAACCAATCTATTCACAAACTTGGTGGCACATTTAACCTGAAGATAAAAAAGTTACAAACACATTGGTGTGGTATCACTAAAACTGCCTATTTCCATCCCCACTAATGTGCCCCTTGTCTCAGCTCATGGATTGCCGAAACCCTCATTCGTACTTTCGTTACCTATTGGTCTAACATCCCCAGCACACTTCTGGTATGTAACACTTAATCGTTCTACTTATTGGTGGCATGACTTCAGTTGCCTGGTCTCCACACTTCAAGTCCCATCTCTACACCTTCTGTCTCACTTCCTTCCTCTAATACATTCTTTCAAAGCTAACAGAGTATGATTTTGGTCCATCTAATCCAATACCTCACGTAGCTCAAAGTCATATTTTGTTTCATAATGCTCTCATGAAGTGCCTTGGGACATTTCATTATATGCCACATGAATATAAGTGGTTAATACTGTCAACTGGAGCTGGGAAATTTCAGATACTTGTCTGAGTAATCACTTGCGAAAACTTCTTTTCTCCAATTTACACACCCCTCCCTCTTGTACAATGCTACCATTAATTGACTGAGGAACTTCATCAGTGATGTCTTAATGCATTATAAAATAGAGTAGCGCAACTTTAATTTCCCTTGCGGCCTAGACATGTGAATTTATCATTCTTATCGTGGTCAGTGCTTTAAAAATCAACCCTCCTTTTACAGCCACACAGATAAACAACACTTTTGTCACTAATCTACTGCAAATGATTCCCCAATGATATAAAAGATATTAAAGAGAGAATAAGAACCTCCAGGGAGTATCATGATATTCAGAAATTGGAACTGTCCAAGTATGGAAGGAACCAGAAGCTGCTACTTAATTGTAAATAACTCAAAATCAATGCAGACAATTAAAAGAGCTCAAGGCTGTGGTTAATCTCAAAATAGTTTAGTTGCCACTCATATGGACACTTTCAAGGTTGTTTCCAGTTTATGGCACAAATTCTAACGCTACTCCCCATTACATTATATATTTGCAACATATTTCCTAGGTTCTGATGCATTCCCAGAATGCGGGTATCGCCAGCAAGCCCAGGAATTATTGCATGCTCCACACCTCTATGAAACTGATGAGCTTAATGATCAGGAACTGCTATTCTATGTAGTGACTTGACTCAACTGAGTAGCTGGAGTCACGTGTAGATCAAACCTGGTAAAAGATGGTGGGTGTCCTTCCCCATCAGATCTTGGTGGAACATTTGATTCTTTTGAAGAAATGTTAAGGTGAAAGCTTAGTGGTCACATCAAACTGAATTCTCCCACTGGACTGGTGGAATTGGGAGCTCAAGTCCTTCAGTTATTAATTTAGTAACACAGCTACTGCCCAGGATGCAGTCAACAATGTAGTTTTAGAACTGTGGATTATTAAACCTGCAAAACTATTTTCTGCATTTTCTGGATGCAAAAGTCGTAAGGTTATAAATGGAAGAAAACTACCAGTTGCCCATCCTTCAAAATATTATCTTTAAAACTCCAGATGTCTACCCCATCTTGTGCTGTACTGTAGCAGAAGTCATACATTTGCATACTTCCCTTCATATTTTTAACACTAGACTGCATTTCCACAATTAGCGCTTTATTTCATGTCAGCAATAACCTTTGCTGATGGCTAGTTACTAATCTGCAATAGGCCCCAGTTACTTTGCTCAGGAGTGGGGGGAAAAAAAGGGCCCAAAAAGGAAATGTTAGACTATCCAATCACACCAGTTGACATAAAATGGCAGTGTATCACTAATTTCACTTGAAACACTTAATGAGTTGAGTTATCTAGTATTATAACAAACTATACTGATTCAAATATGATTCACAAGGGATATTAGAATGGTCTTGCTACATTGAGTCTTACTGTGGTATCCCACCTCAAAGAGGCAGTCAGTTTCCTTAGATGCCCCTAAATTTTCTTGTCCTCCATAGAGGACAGTACTTTCTTACAGCGATATTGACAAGCTTTAGACCACCGTATCAAGAGAGCATTGATCTTCACAAATCGGTATCCCCATTTTGTCTGTCACTACACTCTGGTATTCCAATTTGGTGCCACACTGAGCTTTCTCACAGCAGCTAATAACCAAATTCAAATTTCAAAAGAAAATTGGCTTTCACATTTTTAAAAAAATACTAAAGTCAATAATTGTGATACAAGCCTATACAATCTTTTGCTGTCCATCTGACTTGTGCAATTAATGGTTTCGAGCTTTGAAGGGGGAAGGGTGATAAAATCTAAGGGGCAGTAAACAGGGTCATTAGCACGTGTTTAGTTCTCAAAAAAGGTTGGCTGAATTTGGAATCACTAAGCTAATGAAATGTTGCCACTTTTCCATCCTCTGCCTTGTGGCACATCATGACAAAGGCTACATTTTAAAAGCAGTAACTCTCTGCCCCTGCTGAAAACGTCAGTGGGGAGGCCAGCTGTGATCCTAACAGCTACCTTGCTGCTATTTAATGTCAGGAACAGTGCCAATTGTTTTAAAGCAAAACATCCACACTGTCTCAGGAGCAAATCCCACCAAATAGAACTGACAACTATATTAACCAGCAGTTCCATAGTCCCATCAGTGGCAGTCCCATACTGAGAACCCCAAGTTCATTCAAAGTCAGGGAATTTGGGAAGCCGGGGAAAGGGCATCTTTTGGCATTATAGAGTATGATAGCCCCAAAAGAAAATCTCTTGGCTTTGCCAAATTAGCTCTCATAGCAAATACAGAAAATCGCTGAAGAAACTCAAAAAAAGGCCGGGTAGCAACTGTAGGAAGAAAGCAAAATTGAGTCCAGTGACTGAAGAGTTTGCAGAGTGAAATACTGGCAGCTTTGGAATAAGACCCTTATGTGGCATTAATTAACCATTTAAAAGGTCTTAATAAGCTTAAGAGTTTTTGGGTAGCGCAGACTGCCCAGCATTTCTTCTCTTCCTCCTGCCCCAGAAAATTTCAGACCAATCAGGGTGGACAAGTAAACAGCAGGAAGACCACCTGCTGGATTTTATATGCCCCACCAGCTTTAAACATGCTGTTGCTACATGGATTGTGAGAAAGTAGCTCCCTCTTAAAAGATGTTTAAGCCATTGCATCCTATCATGGTCAAATATTATTGAAATACTGAACTGGTATTATGCATCCAAATCTTTGGAACATCTACGAGTTTGTTAATTCATAATTTGCCAAAATTCATTGTATAGTCACAGATGCAAGAACAGGCTCACAGATCAAACATTAAACAGTGTACCTACAAGCCATACTAAAAAGTTAACAAATAAGTAAGTTATTTAAGTTCTGAATCACCGAAACTCACCTCAGAGCTTTCAAAGAAAGGTTTGTGATAGATGTGCATGAAGCTAGGTCTAGACTTCTTAGCTTGGAGCAGAATTTACTTAGACTAGTACAGGTTCTGTAAAGAAGCACAACCTATAAAAGTTATCAAGAATCCAACTGCCATTCTGCCAAACAATTTCTTTGCGAGCTATTCTCCAATTATTTCAATGAGAATCCACCCTCCTTTGTTCTCCCCATAGTTCCTGTCTAACACACAGACAATCTGCAGCATTCTCTGCCTCTAAGAATGGCAATAGCAGGCAGGCAAAATTCTAACTATTGTTTTGTTTAACTGCAAGATTTACTTACACAAAAAACCTCACTTGCTGAGATAAGGTGAAGAGCTCCCATTTAAGGAATAAAGAGTAAAGTCTGGAAAAATAAACTGAATAATCAGCATTTTAATTTCCAGCACTATAGACTGAAGAGTTCAGTTAGAGCAGAGAACCTGGGTTAGATGGGATATCGAAAATGACAGAGGGAACAAAATCAACTTCAGCGACTACAATCAATCAACACCAATTCATCTTCCATGAGCGAGATCATCTTTACATGTACAACTGGATTGGGAACTTGTGGCCAACCACCACCTCCACAACCCCCCCACCGCCCCCGGGGGGGTGGGGGTGGTGGAAGGAGGGAGGAGCCAAATAAACTAGCTCTATTATTCGAAATAAAAACCGAAAAAGGACTGCAGATGCTGCAAATCAGGAACCAAAACAGAAGAAGTTGCTAGAAATGTTCAGCAGGTCTGGCAGCATCTGTGAAGGAGGAAAAAAATAAATCAGTTAACATTTCAGGTCCTGCTCTGAGAAAGGGTCACTGGACCTGAAACGTTAACTCTTTTTCCATTTCTTCACAGATGCTGCCAGACTTGCTGAGCTTTTCCAGCAACTTCTGTTTTTGATCCTACTATTCTAACTCCACTTACCAGCATGTGGTCTGTAGCCATGTGGGGTTACACTGTTAAAGGGCAGATCCAGGTTCCTTATAAAAGTGTCAAAGTTTCTGCCTCAACACTTAGCGTCTATGGACACTGAAACAACAGGGGCATTTCTCACAACAGAGATCAAAAAGTAACAATGACAGCAAGGTTTGTGGTACCCTGCAACAAGCTTGGAAATGGCTTCAGCATTAGGAAACAGGCTGGTGATAAAGAGTCTCTAATGATTGGGGACTTGTCACTTGTGGTAACCACAGAAATTCGGTCACATGCCAGCTTTTTGCTTTGTTATCAAGGATGCAGAGATGAAGGAATAGAAAATTGCGTATCCAAGTTTATGGACGACAGCAAGTTCACACGAAGTAGCTCAGTAGAGAACGCAACTGGGAGTAGAAATTTGCAAAAAGAGAGACATTGATAGATTAAGTGGGTGGGCAAAACTATAGCAAATGTGGAATCACACACTCAAAAAGACAGACAGATGTGAATATTTTGAAACTAAGAATTCCGGGAGGAGCAGAAAGAAAAAAAAAAAAGGGGTGGGGCGGGTGGTTTGGTGCCCATGTACATAACATCACTTTTCTTGTCAAGGACAAGAAAACAGAAAAAGGCTAATAGAATACTGGCCTCTACCTCAAGGTCGAAAGATACAACGGCGAGGAAACTGTTGTAGTTATACAAAATCTGTAGATCTAGTCATTCAAGCCATCTCCCCAGCATCAAAATTCCTGGCTAACCAAGATATGCCAAAGTAATCTATTAATGCTGTGTACACTATTCACCAATACAGTAGCACTCCTATCAACAGTAGAAGTACTCATTCAGAACTTTCTTTTTTTCCCCCCTTCAGAACACCGACTATCATAGTCCCACAGATGCATAGTTCCCCTCATGTACTACTTCATGTATGAAATGGCTGTTCAACACAAGTGAAAGTGCACAAAGCATTTTTTTGCTTAAATAAACACTTAATCCATCATTGCATCCAGTGTGTCCTCAATTAATCCTTTTTCCTAGTCTTAGAGATATGGCAGCCACTTGCATTACAACTCCTGTTTTCCTTTTGATACAAACCTGGATGAGGGGGGCAAAGGTTACAACTAGCACTCAAATGGCTGCATTTAGCTTACTTACGCATCTGTGATTTTTGTGCATCCATTCAGATTTAACTGTTCAATATTCTTGCAGTTCTGAGCAAATGTCCTAGAGCAATAATAACAACAGAAGAGAGACAGCAGTTATTGCAAATAAAAACTCAAACTTGAGGTGCACTGCAATACTAGTAAAAATGAGAAGGAACAGAATATTTCCACCAGGTAGCTAAATACAGGTGTTGAATCAATGTTCTTCTCCAACAATAAAACAAAAAACAAACAGTTTTCTTTATAAAGCATCATAATTAGATAAATATCCCTAGGTGCTTCACAGGAGTATCAAATATAAAGCATATCAAATATACAGCACATTAAGTGGCCCATAAAAAATGTAAATATTTCATGACAACAAACGATTGAACTTCTATTCTCCCCCCGTTTATCTCGACTAGTAATTTGTACCCATGAGGAAAACAATTCCCAGGTAACGATCTCACTCGGATATCTCTATGCCATACAGAGATGACAAAATTAAGAACAGTTTGCAGGGCAGTGTTCAACTCAAACCAAAATCAAGTTATAAAAATTGTTCACACTGAGCCTGAACTGTTTCATTTGTGGCAATATTTATTTCATCTTTTGTTTGAACGTTTGCTATTTTTTTCAAAAACTCTTCAGAAGATGACAGTTATGGGGAAGGAAGAAAGTAGTAAGTGTCTTCCACAGCCAAAAATAACACCTTACATGGAAGAACATTCTTATTCAGCTGCAGATGTTGAACTTCAATGACCACACTATCACAATCAGAGATAATGTTTCATCAATCTGAAGAGTCACACTACGTAAGATGGTTAATATTATTTATTTGCCTCCAGGTCCCTTTGTTTTATTTAGAAAAAATTCATTCATGGAAAGTGGGTGTCATTGGCTCAGCCAGCATTACTGCCCATCAGGCAGTTAAAAGTCAGCCACAATGCTGTGGGTTGGGAGCCATGTGTAGGCAATATTGGGCAAAGATGGCAAGTATGGCTTCCAAAAAATCCACAATTAGTAAACAAAATGGGTTTTTCCTGACAAACAAAATGTTTCATGGTTGTTTTTGTAGTCTCATGCCAGATTTTTACTGAATTCAAATTGCACCATTACCATAGCAGGATTCAAACTCAGGACCCCAGAACACAACCTGGGTCTTTGAATTAATAGTCTAACTTTGTTCTAGTTGAAGGAATTTACAGCAACCACATTTTAGAAAGCTGCCGAATGCCAAATATTAGGTTTTTCTCATGGCAGCACATTGATGTCTTCAGCAGGAGGGAGGAGGCTGAACAAAAATTGAAAGGAGACCGCCCTCCTTTCTGACAGTCAGAGGTTTGTGTGTCGCCTTCCTTGGTTAGTGGATTGTGCTGTGTGCTACAGAGAGGGACACTTCTGCTTTCTTTAAAACACCAAGAATGACCTGGTGTCCCAAGTCTCCAATAATGTTATTGGGTGTCTTGCATTAAAGGTTTATTGCATAACACTATCTCCCAACTAAAGCAACATTCCCTGCAAAGCTCACTTCACTATCCTCAGATCAACATGCACTCCCTTTGCTCGGAGATGGTTTGACTACGTTCCCTTGGAGAACCCATACAGTACAACAAGAATCACCCCAGGTGTGGAAACTGGGAAGCATACTCAGGGAAGATTTAAATCGTGTTCATAAAAAGGGCTCACTTAAAGAGGGTTCTGAGGAAGGGTCACCGGACCCAAAACGTTAACTTGTTCTTTCCCCCATCCACAGGTGCTGCAAGACCTGCTGAGCTTTTCCAGCAACTTCATTTTTGTTCCTGATTTAGTGCATCCACAGTTCTTTTGTTTTTCACTACATAATTTTAAGTTGTATTTCTTAGTGTATATCAAAACACAGGAGTGATCTGACTGAGTAATTTAAAGTTTTAAGAAGTATTTGACAGGGTGATGTCGAGAAACTATTTTGTTTGACAGGGGAAATCAAGAACAGAGAGAGAGTCATGAACCTAAATTCAGAGCTATGCCATTCAGGAGCTAAATCTGAAAATGTAAAGCCAAAGGGTCAAGGAGATGGACAGCATGGAAACAGACCCTTTGGTTCGATTTGCCCATTTGCCAGCATTTGGCCCATATCCCTCTAAACCTATGCTATTCATAAAGCTATTCAGATGCCTTTTAAATATTGTAATCTGACAGGCCTCCACTACTTCCTTTGGCAGCTCAGTATATTCACACCACCCTGTGGATGAACACATTTTCCCTTTAATCCTTTTTATTATCTTCATAAAAAAGGGCTGCAAGAGTTCTAGAAAAAAAATTTATCCAGAAAATACTGTGGAATATTGAAATAGTTTAACATTTCAGGACACAGACTGGTAGATTTTTGTTTTGCAGTGATGTGAAGGAATAGCAAGCAGAGCAATTATACCCATTAAAAACTTGTGGCACAGTGGTAGTACTCTACCTCTAGACTGGGAGGCTCAATTTCAAGTTCCATCTGCCCCAGAGGTGGACAGATTGATTAGAAAAATAGACTAAAAAGTGGGGAAAAGAGTTTGAGTTGAAAGGCTCACACCTGTTCCTGAAGTCCAGTTTTGATGGGCTCAGTTCAAACGTGTCTGTGCCTATGCATATTCTGAACATGTTCCAACATACAGCATAATGATTGCTTTTTGTAGGAAACTTCAAGGATTATGATGTGCCTTGTAATTCCAGTAAATCCCACTGCCAAGCTTGGTTTCAAGCCACAGTAAATAGCAAGGCTTCAACCCACAATAATCAGACTAGCACTGAAGGCATAACCCAACCGCCACGGATGGAGCATCACACTCCCCACGATAAATACTTAGCTAGAACACAGGACACATCCCTAATAGGGGTGATGCTTAACCTAACTGTACTTATTTCCAGCATCTTCAGCCTCACCTCAAAGCCTTCCACATACCACCATTTGGGGAAAACACAGCCATATACCAGCACTACAATCACTCATCGCTAGTAAATAGATTTAATTCATATTTTTACCTTAAAGAGTTGTCACCCACTCCAAGACATCCTCGCAGACTAAGCTTCCGTAAAAACCCACCACATCTTTTGGAAATATTTTCTACCACTCGGCCCTGTGTTATCAAAAAAAAACAATTTCAAAACCGGAATTCCTCCCCCCCCCCCCCCCTTATAATATGGAACTTTGACACATATACAGGATGAGTTTGAGAAATCTAAAAGTGCCATTTCCAATGTTGCTTTAAAAATGCAGTGGAACAGTGCTCAAATATTTTAAATTGAAAGAAATTTGATCCCGATATAAGTAACTGCTCAGAATAATAGAAATGAAAAATAAAAAGTGGAGATGCACGCTGGATTCACCAGCATTCAAAAAGAGGTGAAAAGGCAGGTTAACTTTTTTTGAGTAGAGGTCCTTGGAACTGGGTTTACTGGCCTTCTCAAAAATTCTTGTTTCCGTTAGTCAGATTTACAGACATGATACTATAACTTTTCTTTTAGTTTTATGGCTAATGAGTAAAGGACCATACCACATTACCAACCTCTCACTTAGATGGCCTTTTTAAAAAAGGCATTGTACATTTTCCTACACAAGTTAGTTAGTATCAAAATCCTCCCATCAGATGATCTGACATACCCACCAATGTCACTGTTACACAGTCCTTTGTCAAGGCACATGCCAGAAAGAATCAGGCCAAATTTAGGAATTTACCTCTCCCAACATATTATTTCCTACAACATTCATGGACAAGAATGAAAATATCCTAAAATATTATTTCAAGTAAATAATCTCTCTACATACAAAATGTTCTGAATCAGCACAACTATTGAAAAGTATTTTATATGATAAAAGATGTGCCCAAAGGATGCTCAGAGATTAAAAAGATTACACAGCCAATGGAAATGACAGATATGCACACTGCAGCCAATTCCAGTGCCGAAATTGGCAGTCAGAAAGGCAGACCAACAATAAACACCTGGCAGTCTGGACTTTGAACTCAAGATTTAAAAACAGAAGATGTTGGAATCGTGTGACAAGTCTATCAGCATCCAAAAGGATAAAAAGTTAAAAGATGCAAACTCCCTTCAGGAGTGGGGAAGGGGGAAAAAAAAAAAAGAGTTTTGTGATTAAGGAAGAGGAAAAAGTAGTCAAAGTCTGTTCAGTCCCATAAAACAACTCAATTTGCATTTTATACTGAAGTTAAAGCAACAAACAATAACTTCTATTCTGACGGGACTGCTTTCTCCTTTGCATCTTCAGATCCAGTTAAATAGTTGGTGACTGAGTGAATAAAGACAGCCATCACATTAACAAAGAACAGGAACAGGCCCTTCAGCTTACCAAAACTACACTGACAACATGTCTTCCTGCAGGCAAGTTTTTTTGTCATCTACAAAGCCCATATCCCTCTATTCCTGGTCTATTGTATCTGCCTCTACCGCCTCCTCTGGCAGCACATTCCATGCACTTAACACCATCTGCATAAAAAAAATGTTCCACACATCTCATTTATGTTTACACTGTTCTACCTTAAACTTTGTCTCCCCAATAATTGACACTATTGAGAAAAAGACTTCAGCTATCCATTCTATCCATGCCTTGCATAATTTTGCAAACTTCTATCGGTTCACCCCTTGCCCCCTGATGTTCAAGTGAAAATAATCCAACTTTGTCCAATCTACCATCCTAGCTAATACCCTCCAAGCTGGGCAACATCCCAATACACAATTTCTGTACCCTCTCTAAAACCTCCACATCCTTTGGTTTTATGCGGTAACCAGAATTGTATACAGTCTTCCAAAAATGGCCAAACTAATGCTCTACACAGCTGCAAAATGTCTTGCCAATTTTTATACTCTATGCCCCAAGGAAGGTGGCAAGCATGTCAAATGCCTTAAGCACTAATTTCACTTATGTTGGCACTTTCAGGAACCGTGAACCTGTACACCTAGACCCCTCTATGTTAATGCTCCTAAAAGGGTTCTGCCATTTACTACATACTTGACTCCTGCATTAGATCTTCTAAAATGCATCACCTTATATTTGTCCAGATTAAACTCCATCCGCCATTTCCTCACTCAAGACTCAAGCTTATTCTCCTATATCCCGGTGCATCCTCTGGACCACCCGCAGCTCCCACAGACTGTGTCTTGTCGGCAAACTTACTGCACTCGCCTCCAGACAACAAGGTTCATAGCACTGGGTACAGATCTCCAGTTAGAAAAACATCCTTCCATCACTATTCGCTCAAGACACTACTCACTGAGTCGACAAACCTGATTCCTGAGCAGCCAAGCTCGTATCCCTTCTGAGTTGTGACATCACCTCTGGAATTCTGCCCCTACATTCAGTCTCAAGCTGCCGCTTTTTGCCCCCGAGTTCACTTTCCCTTGCTGTGTTGCAGATGCTGTCACCGCTCAGACTGACTAGAGCAGTCGCTGAATGGTCAACCACTTACTGACAGATTCAACTGGCTGGATCGGCTCTTGCATGCACCCTCTGCAGATGCTGTTGATTGGGTAAATTTAGTTACAGGTACAGAAACAAAATCAGGGGCTTTGCATTATTAGAGATAGGCATAATTTTCCAAACTTGATCCTTCATTTTTGCACCACCGGTGGCTTTCCCACAGCATACAACTTCATACATTTTAGAAACCTAGGACAGAGATCCATCTTCAACAGTCACACTCAGCAGACATCACAGGAAATGCCCATGAAACACAGTGCACAATATTCAGAACAGTAGAAATAACCATTACATGGAGTGAGAGATTGAGAGACACAGCAGTCCTTTGTGCGATTGCATAATATAGAACAGTCAACGGCACAATTATACATTGCTCTTCTTTTAATAAAATGCAATATCATGATTATACAGTACTCAGTGTCTAACATTTTAGCTAGGTTGTGGCATATGGACTTCACTGGCTCAGCTAGCATTTACTGCTCATCACAAGTTACCTCTGATAAGATGGTGAGCTGCTTGCTTGAACTGCTGCACTCCATTTAGGAGAGTCATTGATCTGTACAACATGGAAACGGACCATTCAGTCCAACTTGTCCATACCAACCAGATATCCTAAATTATCTAGTCCCATTTTCTAGCATTTAGCCAGGATTCTTCTAATGCCCTCCATTCACATACCCATCCAGATGCCTTTCAATGTAATTGTATCCATCTCCACTACAGGGGTGACCTAATAAAAGCTTATAAAAATCATGAGAGGCATGGATAGGGCGAATAGCCAAGGTCTTTTCCCTGGGCTGGGGGAGTGCACAACTAGAGGACGTAGGTTTAAGTGAGAGGGGAAAGATTTAAAGGGACCCAAGGGGCAAATTTTTCTTGCAGAGCATGGTGTATGTATGAATTTGAGTTGCTAGAGGATGTGATGGTGGCTGGTACAATTACAACATTTATAAAGGCATCTAGATGGGTATATGAACAGGAAGAGTTTAAGAGGGATATTGGCCAAACACTGGCAAATGGGACTAGATTTATATAGAATATCTGGTCAGCATGGATGAGCTGGACTGAAAAGATCTGTTTCCGTGCTATGTATTTCTATGACTCTAGGCATCTGTTGCCTCATCTTTCTAAATAAAAATGGTCAGAGGTGGAACGGTTCTGTCGAAGGAGCTTCAACGAATTCTTGCAAATATATCCAGTAGATTGCACATACTGTTGCAACCGTGCTGAGGTGGAGGGAGTGAACATTAAGAATGTGATGTCAACCATGCTTTATCCTGGATGGCATCAAATTGGAATGTTCTTGGAGCTGCATTCATCCAGGTGAGTAGGGAGTATTTGAAATCACATGTGACGTATGCCTTGTAGACTGTGGACCAGCTTTGTGGAGTCAGTTGATGAGCTACAGTGCTACGCGCACCCTCAGCTTTACAATTCTATTACCTAGTGTTTTACATTGATTATGTGGACGTCTTGATCAACTGGGCCACTCCTGATCCCATAGCTGCCAGTTAATACAAAGTTTGCTGTACTTAACATAGAATATAACAGCACAGTACAGGCCCTTCAGCCTTCAATGTTGTGCCGACCTGTCATACTTGCTGCAGGATTCCTAGCCTGTGACCTGCTCTTGTAGCTACAGGATTTAAATGGCTAGGCCAGGTCATTGATGGAGGAGCTGTGAATGGCTGGGCCTCAGACTCTATCCTGGAGATGCACGGCTCATGATGCAGTAATGATGTCCCTACCTGTGAACCAGGAGGCCAGGGGCTCAAGTTCCACCTGATCCCACTCTAGCAGACATAGAAAAGAAATGCTAAAAATTAAACTGGTCACCTTCTCTCTCCCCCGACACCCACCCCCACTTTTATCTTTCTTTCATTCCACCAGGTCAAGATTTCCATTGTAATTAGTTCTTGCCTGGATCGGCTTTTACTCTCTCCTACATCACACATCTAAGCATTTTCTGAGATAATGGAAACTGCAGATGCCGGAGAATGCAAGATAACAAAGTTGCGGCTGGATGAACACAGCAGGCCAAGCAGCATCTTAGGACCACAAGAGCTGACTTTTCAGGCCTGGGTGGTGTATCGCATGGATCCTTAAATTCCTATGACTCATGGAATAGTCCACATAAAACTTCCATATTCCCCATTAAAAACAACTGAGCCTCCCTATTTCAGTGCTTTCTGCAGAAACAAAACCTGCACATCTGGCAGAATCCCCACAGTCCAAAAGGTTCTCACAATCATGCACACCACTTGGCTTGTGTAGGGGGAAAGAAAAAAAATGTTGAGAAGGACTTTGACTTGAAATTGATGTCATGACATTATTGCCCAGAGGCTGTACAGACTATTAAACATTTTCTCACAGTCCAGAGGCAGGGCAAAAAAAAGGGGTCAAATTCCTGTTCAGGCTCTCTCCCTTTTTTTAAAAAATGGGCACTAAGATCCTCCCTGTTCTACTTGGTTTTCTGACACTTGAGCACTGCCCACAACCAATTACATTCAAAGCTTCCCATAGTGTCTAACCTTGAGCTCACTGACCTATCGTGACTACAATATTTCAACAACCACATCACTTTCCGATTTTGTTCTCTTATGCAGCTCTCATTTTCCCCAGTGCTCCTGAACTCTGGGGCTACAGTGGGCGATGTTGAACCAAAAAAAAAAATCAGGCAGTCCGATTTTGAAAAGACGCCAGTAATTCACCACCACACACCTTCTAGATGTTAAAACTACAAATGCGATCAAACCTTTTTTTTAAAGCAAAAGGCAGCTGGAATTACTCATTTTGGAAAAAATGTTGAAACACACATTGTGGGAACCAGTCGATTTTATTCAAAGCTAGATGTTTCTGTTATTCCTGGAAGCATGACAGAAAGGAACATACAATTCCACCTAATTAAATGGAGAATGAAGGACGCATTTTTATGGTCCAATGCAATCAATGTAGTTGTAGTGTTTCCATTATTTGTTTTGCTCAAGTCTTTTTAATGGTGCAAGAGGTGGAGGTGGGAAGAAAAATCAAAAATCTTAATAGTAAAAAAGGTCAATTTTAACGAGTTGAATTCAAGTACACAGTCGAAACTTTTTTTTGAAGTTCCAGTTTGTTTGTGACAGTAGACCTTTGTTATCTTGCTATCGCAGAGGCAGTTATATCACAGGGAGGGCAAAACCATTCTCATTCCTCACTAAATGTGAGCTAATTTACATAAAGCAATTCTTGAGTTTAAAGCAGTTACAGAAATAGAGTGGCAACTACCTGCATCTTAGAAATTAAGCATTCACTACTACCCAGCAAAGATCAAAATCATACAATTCCTCAGTTCTAAATTACACAGAAGTAACACATCAGAACTTTCAATATGGACACAAGAGGGCGGACCACAGGCTGCAGGTCCCGGAGCAGCGCAGGCAGTGAGCGTGGAACAGCGTGTGGGCTGCAAGCCTCAGAACAGCAGAAGGAAGCATCATGCAGGCAGAGCGTGCCAGGCCAAGACAGGCACAGGGGAAGTAGTCTTGGCACTTTCCTTGGAGCATTCTGCAACTTAAGTGGTATGAGGACAGCTGTTGGACTGGGCAGTCAGACCACATGAAGGCCCTGCACTGAGCTGTTACACTAATGTACATTTGAAATTCCTACTTTACTGTAAAGGTTAAACCTTTAATGGCATCCTATTTTTAAACTTTTTTTCAACTCTGTAGGTAATGCAAATAATTTCATTCCTCTGCTGAATCCAAGAACTGTACCTAGGTACGTGTACTTAAGATGTTGCCATTAAAGGAGGCAATATTTCTTGTGTTATTGTTTAATTATAAAATTAATTTTATACAATATTAATATAGTGTTAATATTTCTTTCACCATGTCAGCTGATGCCCATCTAAAGGTAAAAATAGGAGCTTGCCGTCATTGTGCCAGCTCTCACCTTTTAGAATTCTGTGAAGCATTATAAAACCAACATTATATTTGTGCTACAATCACAGTTGGCTATATAGTAAATATGTTGCCATTTTTTAAACACAGTGCTGTTCCAAAAAGATTAGCTGAATTCAGTCTTCTTCCTGGGCAATATTGACTCAGGAAGAAATAATGAGAAATAGCAATCTTTTCTCCAAATGGTGCTACAGTATCTTTGGTGCAAGACACTAAAAAGGCCAGCTGACAGTCGGTACATTGTACCACCACACCTGAAGACCAATATTTATGCAAAGCCACACAGTGTTTCAAATTTGGGAATTGGGCTTGAATCTACAATCCACCGCAAACAAGAGCACTGCTAATTTGAGCCAAGCTGAGACACAAAAGGAAACTCTTCTCCTCCACGAATGTGAAAGAGGGTCTTGTGGTATACCAAAGTAAAACACCACAAAATGTGTATTCAGCTAATCATTTGTAGAACATAGTTGTGTTAAAAATTAATGCATTTTATGACAGTGCCAATTGTGGCTGTAGCACAAAATGTAATTCATCAATTTTGTATGCTTCAGAGCATTCCAAAATGATAAGAGCTGACCTGATGAGTGCAAGCTCCTCTTGTTGCACCCAGACAGTTACAACCAAAGTCCATCACATTATTTCCCCATGAAATCTCACAAAATATAAAACACACTGCCAATTATTTATTTTTCCCTCTTGAAATATTTAACTTTTCCATCAGCAACTCTTTATAAAAGTCTTAAGCACAGTACCTCTATATCTCTTTGGAAGTCAAACAAGTCGATTCTCTGCCAGTTACTACCATCCAGTGCCAGGACATTCCAGTACTGAAAACACAGAAGAATGCAGAGAAATTGAGGAAGAAGTATAAATAAGCCAGAGATGAAGAAAATAATTTAGATGGAGGGACATGAATAATTGGAGGATAGAAAAACATTTTCATTTTGGAATTGAATGCATGATATTGAGAAACCCAACCTTCTAGAAACTCAATGCGTTTGTTTTTGTACCAAGTTAATAGCCTGGTTAATAAAGGATTCTGCTATGACTCATGGTCCATTAGGGATGTGCCCATTTTCTCCAAAGTGGTGCAACAAATTTGAGAGTTACCGAAGAATATTACCACAATCAAGGTCACTATCAGTTTATCCCCGAGGCCTCTGCTCATCCATCCAATCTGTTGTTAGGCTACCTTGGAAGTACTGAAACCTGTGCCATCTTGAATGGACGCCAGCAGATCTGTTCAAAATATTTATGTACTAATTCCATTCTTTCTACCACTCTCCTGGTGGCTTCATGCTGTCAACAACACAACACAGCACCTCTTTTCAATTTGTAAGCAAGCACATCGTTCTGGATACCATGGGTAGCATTTCAGGAAATCTGCAATGTAAATGTCTAAATGCAGAAAGTTTCATTTAGCATTTTCTCAACATAGTGCTCATGAGCAGTTACACAACACAAATTCCTCAGTGTTACAAGGTGAATAGGGGTATGTGGCAAATGCACTACCAACATGTGGGATCGCTTTTTCTTGGTACTAGCTCTTGGCTGAAGTATCCTTCATTCGATTATAGATTTTTAAAGAAAATATCATAGATGGACAGTGAAACAACTAGTCTAAATTGCTTTCTCTATTTTATCATTTTAGGGATGGAGGATCATATTTGTCATTTAAAACCTAACATTAACTGTTCATCAGGCATTCAATTACTTGCTACGTACCAAGTTTCATCATAGCCTACGTCTATTTTGTAGAAAGTTTCTACCACCAACTGGCATTTCATTACAGCTGGACTCGACTAGCTGCTTATAGTAACAAATACATCAAATCAAATTTCATTCAATCATACCTCCTTCTTATGGGAAGAAGTTACAAATTTTACTCAGAGCAACCCACTTCCCATCTCATTTGCAATGTCTTAAGCTTCCACAGGGACCATGTCCCGTGGAACACAACAGCCGGAAGTTTTCATAGTAATTGCTAAAAGGCATACCAATTCAGATACAAAATACTTCCATCTTTCAAACGGTATCTATGCCCTGCTATAATTGAATTGTGTTTGCATTCTTGGACTAACTCTTTCAAATCGGATTCAAAATCAGTTCATACAGCTTTAATCATCCCACTTTATAAGCAAAACCAACAAAAAAGGCAATATAGTATAGCTGCTGCACAAGTGTCTTTTAAGGGGGTGGCTATGCACTCGTGTAGAGATGGTCACTGTCTGACACTTGAGAAACTAACGGTTTTTGCCACTTCTCACATCACACTTGGATGGTTTCATGTTAATACTGTACATGGGTACTGGCTGCTTAATTATTGGAGGAATTGACAGTCTAACTGAATACTGTCCAACCTCCAACAAATACACCCACTTCAGACATTGCAATGGAGGAAGATGATCACAAAAGAAGCAGTTAAAGACAGGTAGCTCCTCAGGCGGTTTGAAATTGAACAACCAGAACTATTTTCCATATGGTGGCCATGAAGTCAGCCAGCGGACAGTTGGTTTTCTGACCCACATTAGACTCAGTTAGGACTCCTTAGTTCCACAATTTTTGGAATACTGCCTTAACAGTCAGTCAAAGCACTCACTTGCAGCCAGCCAAAAGAATTCCATGGTTGTCAACATTTGGATCAAGGTTATGTTGAGATCTGGACCAAAGCACTCCTGATGGTCCCTAAACTGATAACGGTAGTGATGACCAACTGCTACCTGATAACCCTCAATTCCAAAAATTACTTTGCTGATGAACAAGAATGAAGAGATAGTATGTTATCTGGCAGAGTTTGATCTGTCACATTTTGTGTAGATTCTTTTTTCCTTCATGCCTCTGTGGGAGGTGAGTACTGCTGGCAAGACCAGTATTTGTCTTTAAAATTGCTCTTGAACAGAATAGTTTACTAGGCAAGTTCAGAGGGAACTTAAGATGTGGACGTAGACTTCCGTATAGGCCAGGTTGACTGATTTACTTCTTAAAAAGATCTGTGAAGCAGGTGGATTTTTACAACATTGACAGCTGCCATGTTCACTATTAATAATTGACCTTTCCCCCAAAAAAAAAGCAGATTTATCAACTGATTTCAAATTCTACTAGCTGCCATGGTGAAGTTTGAACCCATGTCTGCAGAACATTAGCCTATCCTCTGGATTACTACTCCAACAAAACCATTACGTCAGAGAAAAATTGTCACACTGAATTGACAAATTATTTAAATAATCTTTGCAAACGAATGATTTTACTTGTAGGATTGTGTAGGCCTGTTCTATTGATAAGTGTAGATATGAGGAACATACAGCACAACCAAACTGATCCTGAGTTACCATAATCAGAGAAACCATGGAAAGGACAAGCTCTCAGATTTTCCACTTCCGTTTTCTTAAAAAAAAAGAGAAGTTCAAACATCAGATTGCCATAAACACGTTCTAAATTCTAACCTAAATAAACAATGACTCAGTTAATAAAATGAGGCTGGATGAACAGCAGGCCAAGCAGCATCTCAGGAGCACAAAAGCTGACGTTTCGAGCCTAGACCCTTCATCAGAGAGAGGGATGGGGGGAGGGAACTGGAATAAATAGGGAGAGAGGGGGAGGCGGACCGAAGATGGAGAGTAAAGAAGATAGGTGGAGAGAGTATAGGTGGGGAGGTAGGGAGGGGATAGGTCAGTCCAGGGAAGACGGACAGGTCAAGGAGGTGGGATGAGGTTAGTAGGTAGATGGGGGTGCGGCTTGGGGTGGGAGGAAGGGATGGGTGAGAGGAAGAACCGGTTAGGGAGGCAGAGACAGGTTGGACTGGTTTTGGGATGCAGTGGGGGGGGGGGGGGAAGGAAGAGAGAGAGCTGGGCTGGTTTTGTGGTGCAGTGGGGGGAGGGGACGAACTGGGCTGGTTTAGGGATGCAGTAGGGGAAGGGGAGATTTTGAAACTGGTGAAGTCCACATTGATACCATTAGGCTGCAGGGTTCCCAGGCGGAATATGAGTTGCTGTTCCTGCAACCTTCGGGTGGCATCATTGTGGCAGTGCAGGAGGCCCATGATGGACATGTCATCTAGAGAATGGGAGGGAGTGGTTTGCGACCGGGGGATGCAGTCGTTTGTTGCGAACTGAGCGGAGGTGTTCTGCAAAGCGGTCTCCAAGCCTCCGCTTGGTTTCCCCAATGTAGAGGAAGCCGCACCGGGTACAATGGATGCAGTATACCACATTGGCAGATGTGCAGGTGAACCTCTGCTTAATGTGGAATGTCATCTTGGGGCCTGGGATAGGGGTGAGGGAGGAGGTGTGGGGGCAAGTGTAGCATTTCCTGCGGTTGCAGGGGAAGGTGCCGGGTGTGGTGGGGTTGGAGGGCAGTGTGGAGCGAACAAGGGAGTCACGGAGAGAGTGGTCTCTCCGGAAAGCAGACAGGGGTGGGGATGGAAAAATGTCTTGGGTGGTGGGGTCGGATTGTAAATGGCGGAAGTGTCGGAGGATGATGCGTTGTATCCGGAGGTTGGTAGGGTGGTGTGTGAGAACGAGGAGGATCCTCTTAGGGCAGTTGTGGCGGGGGCGGGGTGTGAGGGATGTGTTGCGGGAAACACGGGAGACGCGGTCAAGGGTGTTCTCGATCACTGTGGGGGGAAAGTTGCGGTCCTTAAAGAACTTGGACATCTGGGATGTGCGGGAGTGGAATGTCTTATCGTGGGAGCAGATGCGGCGGAGGTGGAGGAATTGGGAATAGGGGATGGAATTTTTGCAGGAGGGTGGGTGGGAGGAGGTGTATTCGAGGTAGCTGTGGGAGTCGGTGGGCTTGAAATGGACATCAGTTACAAGCTGGTTGCCTGAGATGGAGACTGAGAGGTCCAGGAAGGTGAGGGATGTGCTGGAGATGGCCCAGGAGAACTGAAGGTTGGGGTGGAAGGTGTTGGTGAAGTGGATGAACTGTTCGACCTCCTCTGGGGAGCAAGAGGCGGCGCCGATACAGTCATCAATGTACCGGAGGAAGAGGTGGGGTTTGGGGCCTGTGTAGGTGCGGAAGAGGGACTGTTCCACGTAACCTGCAAAGAGGCAGGCATAGCTGGGGCCCATGCGGGTGCCCATGGCCACCCCCTTAGTCTGTAGGAAGTGGGAGGAGTCGAAAGAGAAGTTGTTGAGGGTGAGGACGAGTTCAGCTGGGCGGATGAGAGTGTTGGTGGAGGGGGACTGGTCGGGCCTGCGGGACAGGAAGAAGCGGAGGGCCTTGAGGCCATCTGCATGCGGAATGCACGTGTATAGGGACTGGACGCCCATGGTGAATATGAGGAGTTGGGGGCCAGGGAATTGGAAGTCCTGGAGGAGGTGGAGGGCGTGGGTGGTGTGGTCCACACAGTCCACTTTCGCCATTTACAATCCAACCTCACCACCCAAGACATTTTTCCATCCCCACCCCTGTCTGCTTTCCGGAGAGACCACTCTCTCCGTGACTCCCTTGTTCGCTCCACACTGCCCTCCAACCCCACCACACCCGGCACCTTCCCCTGCAACCACAGGAAATGCTACACTTGCCCCACATCTCCTCCCTCACCCCTATCCCAGGCCCCAAGATGACGTTCCACATTAAGCAGAGGTTCACCTGCACATCTGCCAATGTGGTATACTGCATCCATTGTACCTGGTGCGGCTTCCTCTACATTGGGGAAACCAAGCGGAGGCTTGGAGACCGCTTTGCAGAACACCTCCGCTCAGTTCGCAACAAACGACTGCACCTCCGAGTCGCAAACCATTTCCACTCCCCCTCCCATTCTCTAGATGGCATGTCCATCATGGGCCTCCTGCACTGCCACAATGATGCCACCCGAAGGTTGCAGGAACAGCAACTCATATTCCGCCTGGGAACCCTGCAGCCTAATGGTATCAATGTGGACTTCACTAGTTTCAAAATCTCCCCTTCCCCTACTGCATCCCTAAACCACACCAGTTCGTCCCCTCCCCCAGTGCACCACACAACCAGCCCAGCTCTTCCCCCCAACCCCCCCCCCCCCCCCCCCCCCCCCCCACCCACCCACTGCATCCCAAAACCAGTCCAACCTGTCTCTGCCTCCCTAACCGGTTCTTCCTCTCACCCATCCCTTCCTCCCACCCCAAGCCGCACCCCCCCATCTACCTACTAACCTCATCCCACCTCCTTGACCTGTCCGTCTTCCCTGGACTGACCTATCCCCTCCCTACCTCCCCACCTACACTCTCTCCACCTATCTTCTTTACTCTCCATCTTCGGTCCACCTCCCCCTCTCTCCCTATTTATTCCAGAACCCTCACCCCATTCCCCTCTCTGATGAAGGGTCTAGGCCCGAAACGTCAGCTTTTGTGCTCCTGAGATGCTGCTTGGCCTGCTGTGTTCATCCAGCCTCATTTTATTATCTTGGAATTCTCCAGCATCTGCAGTTCCCATTATCTCTGAAACAATGCCTCAGTGTTAGCTTTCCACAATTAAATGTCTTGTCATACAAGGTGAGGCAAGTACAATAAACATATTATGCATTTGAGAAATAATGTGGATTTGCTCAAACAAACAATTAGGAAAAGCCACTTGTTCAGAATCTAGCACAAGGGTCTTTCAAATTCTTTGTGGTAGTCATGCTGTCTATCAGAATGTAGTCCTAGGATGAAACAGAAAAGTTGGATATCACTCTAAAACAAATCACTGGTGTGATGAGGGTCCTAGAGTTTCTTCCATCATCAATTAGCATCACATACACAAACTGGCTTCTCTTTTGGCTCTGCTACCTCCCTCCACCTTTCCATCCTACTCATTCCTCTTTCCCCAGCCATATTTAACTTCCATCCAACTAGTTAACTTTTCATTTCCAGATGTACCACACAGTCCTGATCCAAAATTCTGAAACAACATGCAGAACCTTTCTTGGGACTACTGGAATCACTGGGGCTTATGTATGCACAAATGTAAAATGTTTCTGTGTGCTCACTTCAATATCACAGGCAAGATGAACCAAGGTGGGAGGCAAAAGGACCCACACTCTTTCCCCACCCCCACCAAAAAATAACGGTTATTGTCAATTCCCAGACTTTAACTGCCCCTTCCCATGTGCCTTGGAATTCTAAAAAAGGTCTATTCACTGAAAGGTGTCAGGCCCTAAACTGTCTTTACACCACACCAACATACAATATTACCAGAATTTCTACCACGTCACTTACACAGGCTCAATGCCAAAAGCAATGTTCCTCTTACCCATGTGCCACAGAGCACACACACACACACACACACACACACACACAGTTTGCTACATCGTTCAACAGTAGATTGTCAGAAATGTCAAAACACATGCAGTGATAAGACAACCTGTCGGTCACAAGCAGAGAATTACAGAAATCACAGTAAGAAATGTTTAAGGAGCTACATGTAGAGAGCAAGGGGGGAATGGAATGTCAAATAAACAAAGAGACGAGAGGACACAAAGGATTTAGAAAATAGTATAGGGTGAATTGTGCAAAGCAGTTACTGAAGAGATAATTGGGTGTCCCCATGAACAATGCTATAGACGATCTGCCCCTACATAGCTCAAAGATGAAAGGATCCATGATAGAAGAAGAAGCTGTTTCATATCCATGTGTCCAGTTGCAAAAACCCCAAGAGACAGCATCTTTGGGCTCAAGCAGGGAATTAAACAGTGATGTCACTTTGAACCAATAGTAAAGAGGAAGGCAATATGAAAAGAGATCTGAAATTCTCACGGCTGTGGGCTGTACAGACCCGAACATGAATCTGAATGTGGGAAACTTCTCATGACTGTTGTTTTGTAGCAATAAATGTCTAGTAATTCTGTTTTATCAATCACAACCCATTTCAGAATAGAGCAACTCATATAGCCTTAAGAACATAACAATGGTGAATTTCAGAGTAGCAAGAACTTCAGGCTATTTATTCTTTTAAAAATGTAAAATTGGATTCTCTACTTGGTATACTGTTCTCTGGTCATTAACATGAGCAAGAAATACCAAAAGTGTGTGTGACAACAATTTTAGGGTCACACTCACTGGTGTTCAGATGAAAATGTACCATGAATCTTTCTTCAAAAAAATTCAATATCTCCTCAATTCAGATTTAAAAAAGCTTCTTTTGGCAATCATAATGTAGTTAAAAGTCAGGCCAAGATCATTCTTTAGAATCAGTTCTGATAAGCTATGGTCTATGGAGTCTGTTCTGAGAACAATAAATAGTTCATATTCAGTGTCTATAACTTTTGAGAGCTAGGAAATGTTTTAGAAGGTTAAATACTTAATTAACAAGAAATAAATATTTTTGATTTTACTCAAAGATTCAAAATTAAGATACATGCTTTCCACATTATAAAAATTCCAAAGTCCAATTTTTCTTAATAACCAGGACCTCTTGGTGCAAAACTTTAGAACAAGATAGGCGATCAGGAATAATGGTTCCAGCTAGGTTTTCAGCTTTAAGTATACATTTAAAATTAGGAACAATTGCAGCACAAATGAACTAACACAAAACGTTAAGCTTCTGAATCATTTTCAATTGTTCTTATTTCATGCAACCCCAAAACCAATAGTAGTCAATGCCAACACCAGAAAGACCCGAGTACTAATTGCTGATTTGAACTTTGAAAATGATACACAAGTTGCTCCCACTGAGCAGGAGAGGACATCAAGACCAAGTATAGTCTTTCAATGAAGGTGGCGATTTCTGGTCACATGGTTGTTATCTCAGCCCCATGTTAAAAGTCATTCCATGACTCATTTTTGAAGAATTTATTTTTAAACAGTGAAATAATAAAACATATAATTTTGTTATTATTATTGTTTCATTTCAGTACAAACTGAAAAGGTCGGGTTTCAAAGTCAGACTTCACAATGTTATCATTGAGACACAAGATTACATTGACAGTTCTCATTTTAAGTACTGACATTGAATAACAGAAAAGGTTAATGCAAGAATGACAAAAACGTTAAATTTTGACGCTCACGCAGATGTATGATGTTAATACCATAGGTCTATCCAATTCAAACTGCAGAGGAATTCTGCAGTTAAAAGGTTACTCAAAATTATTAGTAACTCTCTGCTAAATTCAGGAATTTTCTGTTCAGAAATAGAAAGTTCTTCGCAAACAGCAAAATGGTATCATGCTTCAAGCAACTTTTATAAAAATACATTTTGTTCCCCAAATCCCAAATAGAAAAAAGTGTAGATGCTGATAACAGCCCACCTTTGGTTACTCTTCTGGAAAGACTCAAAGATTGTTCAAATAGCTGTCGTAAATGGGTCTGATAAGAACTTTTACTTATTCTTACATGGGTGTTCTTACCTTTCACATTTGCATACCATCCATTTCAAATAAAGTCAAAGGTATTTCGAAAACATTACTTCTTTACACTCTTCAGTCACTGCCCTTCAAAAGCTAAGAAGTCCCACATTTCTCCAGCATTGTTTCATAACTAAAAGACCACTGACATGGGTATTAGTTTTGCAGCTCTTCTCTGAGCTGCACAAAGTGCTCAAGTGTCTTCTTGGTGTGTTCATAATCTATATCAGAAAATACCCACATAAATAAAACAAAAATACTGCAAATGCTGGAGATCTCAAACAAAAGCAGAAATTGCTGGTGAAACGCAGCCAGTCTGGCACCATCAGTGCAGGAGAAAGCAGAGCTGATGTTGAGTCCAGTTTTGAAGTTCCAATGAACAGTCACCAGACTCTGAACATTACCATCTGTGGGGAGAAAGCAGAGTTAACAGACTTGTTGAGTTTTGCCAGCAATAAATGCTGCCTAGCCAACAACACCCTCATCCTCTTAATGAATTCAGAAAAAACCTTGCTGGTTCTCCTGGCATCCCATCAGCCTAAAACGTTTGAAATTACCAAAGCTTACATATTTATTTGCTAGTAAGCTGAAGAGGGCACAGTATCTCATACTTAGTGGGGTTAATGAGGGGTGAAGAAATGTTGAATCACTGGATCTTTTCGTGTTGAGACTTCAGAAAGTATTCAGGTAGCTTGACCAGCAGACAATGGTCTGCATATAGTTTTTGTTAACATGGACTCCACTGATGAGGTTATATTTTGCTTGCTTTGCCGCTGTCAGCGCCATTGGTTAGAGGGCGCAATAATTTCATTGACACTCTCTTCAGTCTCATCTGACCCCATTCACAAGTTACTCATTTTTTCCCTCTTACATTTAATAAGCGTTTGTCAGCACTAAATTTGATCTTCCATCCTGTCACCCACACTATTTGATAGTTTGAGCTATTTGATCAGACTCAAATGCCTTTTCTAGCCTGACATCTTCAAATTTGACCACCCTGTATGGAGCTTCTGAATCAAACTCAGGAACACAATTACAAAATAGATGTCTCAACACAAAAAGATCCAGTGATTCAACATTTCATCACCCTTCATTAACCCCGCTAAGTATGAGATACTGAGCACTCTTTAGCTTACTTGCAAATAATTATGTAAGCTTTGGTAATTTCAAACGTTTCTTTAGGCTGATAGGATGCCAGGAGAACCAGAAAGGTTTTTTCTTAATTCATTAAGAGGGGGAGGGTGTTGCTGGCTAGGCTGCATTTATTGCCCATCCCCAATTGCCCAGAGGGCAGTTAAGTGTCAACCACACTTCTGTGGGTCTGGAATCACTTGTAGGCCGGACTAGGTAAAGATGCCAGTTTCCTCCCCTAAAAACATTTGGAGCGCCATACTGGTTTTTTTCGACAATGGGTCCATGGTCATCATTAGATTTGTAATTCCAGATATTTTTACTGAATTCAAAATCAAATTCAAATCATCTCTGTCATAGCAGGATTCAAACCTGGGTCCCTAGAATATTATCTGGGTCTCTGGGTTAACAATCCAGCAATTGTACCACTAGGCCATTGCCACCCCCAAGTACAGCACAAACATCACTTTCAGTTAGTACATCCAGGAATCCGGAAAAAATATGAAGTACCATCTAAAAGCAAATTGTAAAAACAAAAAAGGAGCAGAAAGGACACAGGGAAAAGCAAAATAATTGATCAAATACAAAGAATGAGTTGTAATGAAAGGTTAAGAGCACAGGAAAAAAAAAATCCAAAAAGGTGAGTGGTAGGCACAGGGATAAGACAGTGGAGGGGAAAAAAAGATCATTGTATACAAAATATTAAAAACATTTTAGGTACAGCGAGTCTAAAATATTACCTAGAATCCGATAGCATTGGAGGTCATTCAGCTTTTGTTGGCTTTCTGCAATGACAACTCAGTTAATCGTGATCCCCCAGCTATTTTCCTAAAGCAGTGCAAACATTTCCTGTTCAAGTCTTTTAAAGGAACTACTCACTCAATCTGCTTCCACCACTCTTCCAGGCAGTGTATTGAAGATCATAACAAATCACCCATTAAAAATGTTCTTCAGTCTCTTTGGTCCTTTTGCCAGATAGCTGGAATCCTTATCAGTACCAGTTTTTTTTCTTAGTTTTTCTATCAAACCTCTTCATTATTTTATTCAAATATTGCCTTAAACCTATCTGCTCCAAAGAACGAGCCCAGCTTCACACATGTTTCAACTCAAATGAAGACCCCATCAATGGTACCATTCTGAAAATCTCCTATTCACCATTTCCACGATCTAATTATCCTTCAGGTTTGATACCTAGAACTGGGCAGAATTGAATTTCACCTGCTATGTATCTGCTTATTCCATCAATCTGTTTATAACCTAATGAAGCATATGCTCCTAAATGTTTGCTGGATTCAAGTTTTGTTATTTGCAACCATTAAAATTATGCCCTCTAAAATCAGAGTCTAGGACACTGATACATCAATCCCTGGAAGATTCCCAACACACACTTGTTGATCAGTTGTCTCCACATTGAAGTCCATTTGATTAAAAAGGGGTGATCTGACCTTTGCTGTATGAGGTAATCCAAGTCAGTCTGACAGTAAAGGGAAGAAGTGGAGCTCGGTACCCCTGCAGTGGCTTAACTAAGCTTCATCTGACAGTCTCCTTAAAATAACCCTTGATGGGAGTACACATGAATAGCAGCTGAGCACAAGACTGGAATCACACGACCACAGGTTGGTATGGTAAGGTTGAGGACTCTCAGACCCGTGTAGTTACACATAGTAACATGCCAATGTTTTGGCAAGAGTTAGACAAGGGTAATCTCAGGAGATAGTCTAAGCAACTTGCTGTTTAGAAGAATGGGTAACATGATCGCATTAAAACATTATATTCTTGATAGGAGATGCTGAAAGATGTTTTCCCACATGGTGGGGGCACAGTTTTGGTACAAGCTGTCTCCCATTTAAGAGGATTTGGGGTGTATTTTCTTCTCTTAAGTGTCAAAAATCTTTGGAACTCCCTACCATAAAGGCTAGAAGAAGCTGGGGCATTTAATACACTCAACAAGCATACGGACGTACATGGAGTAGTGTAGGTTAGATGGGCTTGAGATCGGTATGACAGGTCGGCACAACATCGAGGGCCGAAGGGCCTGTACTGTGCTGTAATGTTCTATGTTCTACGTTCTACGTTCAATATAGATTTAGACAGCTACTTTTAAAAAGGGGTCAAGCGAGAAAGCGGAGTTGACTGCACAACCTTATTGAATGGCAGGGCAGATTGAGGAAATAAACAGTCTACATCTATTCCTCATTTTTGAGGAGTGAGCATCTAGTGAAGGAGCAAAATAAAACAAAAGAAAACCACCACCACCACTCTGGCTAACATAACTATTGACATAGTTCAGATTACATTATAAAGAAGTCAGTATGGTTCAGTTTTCCTCCTCCACTCCACCCCCACAACCCCGGTTGCTTTTATGCCAACACTTCCTTTCCCTCCCAAAACGCATCAACAGCTTCTTAATGCACACTTTCAGAGCATCTTGACCAGGATTAGGCACCCTTTCTGACTTACTTCTTGTGAATATGCAGTCACTTGTATCACTTGGGCACCAACTGACTTAACAGCAATCCAAAGATAAAAATTACTTCAATTAGCTTATCCTTTGTGGCAGCCCAGACTAGTCCTTTAAAAGTGAGGAAGGTAATGAAAAACCTTACCCTGGAAACTTGAGCACAGCGACACAAAGTGACCACATCCAAAAAGGAGAATATTCTGTAGACAAAGAGGAAAAAATTTGTTTAAAAATGTAGCCAAGATAGGAATAATCAGTACACCAACCATAAAATGACATGCTTTGCAAACAGTGTACACATAACAGGAGACATTTTCACTTCTCTCTCTTTCAGAATCCCTGGTAGTGGTGAATTCCAAATCTACTGAAACTACTTTAACTACAGAATATTTCCTTTGTCTAGCAAGGAGTGTATTACACAACTGCGTACTACAGAAATTAATTGCTACCATGCAACCAGAGATCATTTCTATTCACCTTAGAAAAACAAAACCTTAATTTCACATCCAATCCCATTGTAGTGGGTCAGTGTTTCATCTTTCTCGACTCTTAGGTTGCTTACAGTTTGGAAATAGGGAGAAACCTCCTGACAAAAAGATGCCAACTGATAGGATTATGAATGAAAAACCTTTTTCTGATCCTGCAAAATGGTGTCACAATATGAATCAACGTAATTGCTAGAATAATGGGGTGCAATTCCTCTCTATGCAAAAGAAAGGCAAGCATTAAAGCGGAATTATTCAGAAGTAAAACAAATGATAATAGTCAAATTCTAGCCTACAAAAAAAAAATCACTCAATGCCATGATACAATCAAGCTTATTTGACACCAGCTCTGCAAAAGGCCAATAGCCCCATTTAAACTACAAAAGTAAAAGGTTTCTATTTCAAGCAGAATCTTTAGGCAGTTTAAGTGGCTATTCATTGGCAGTAAAATTCAGTCAAAATGTTCATGTTTATCAACTAAAACCTGCATACAAACTAACAATATATTTACATTTCTGATAGTTAAACATGCTGCGTTCTGACAAAATGTCACCAAGCTAAAATGATTTCTGAATAACAATGCTCCTTTATTTAGCATCATTAATGTGGGAAGACTAAACTGAATACAAGCCCAGAGAGGAGATACTAGGACAGATTTGGTCAAACAACTACTTTTAAATAAGTGGGGGAGGGGGGTCAGGAAGCAAGGGTATAAAAGAAGAGGGTGTGAGGGAAGCAGTATTGGGTTGGGGGTGGGTGGGAGTGAGGGAAAATTTTAGAGTCAGGGCTGGAGACTGAACGCCAAAAATGATGGGGCAAGGTATGCAAGGAATGTATACAAAGAGGCCAGAATTGAAGGGGCAAAAGACTCCTCAGAACAAACGGCTGTAGGAGTTTACTGTGGAAAATGTACAGACAGACTTTATATTAAAAAGGATGAGAATTTTTAAATTGATTCTTTCGAGGGCCAGAAGCCACTGAAGGTCAGCAAGCATATAGTGGTTCATGACAGAGTTTGGAGCATGTTAACGGTTGGGCAGCAACATTTTAGGCAAGCTCAAGTTTATGCAGTGTGGAAAGGTGGTGGCTGGCAAGGAAAACACTAATTATCAAGACAGGAGGTTGGGGGGGGGGGGGGGGGGGGGGGGAAGCACCGAGTCCTGAACTCAATTCTTGGCTCAATGGAACACAAATTTTGCTAAAAAAATCTGATCCAGCTTGAAATAGTAGCCAGGGAAGGAAATGCTATTGATAGCTTGGGAATAGATTTGTGGGGCCCGAAGTTTTTTTAACTGGATGAAAATTTCCATTTATCCAATACAGGATGTTGGTCAAGCAGCATGAAAACAGAGGCAGTTCAGACAATACAGAGATAGACCTTGAGGCCATAACTGTAGATGTTCAGTACAGCGCTGAGAAACTGGATATGTTCTTGCATCCCAATTCCAGTCTGCAAGTGGAAAAGCTGCCACTGCAAGCGTTCTCTCTAGAGAGACACAATCTGATTGCTAAGTGTTTCTATTTTGACTTCAGGTTTCTAGCACGTGCATTATTTTGCTCTTCCCTCAATACAATCAAATGAGTGGGGCTTGCATTGAGGATATACTTGACATTCATAATGATTGATTTGGAACAGGCAAAGCACCATCCAATTTTTGTTTAAAACACTGCAAATGGTCACTGACCACATGTGCTGTGATTTATGTTTGTGCAGAATTCACTGCTTCTTGGCTTTGATGGGGAGTGCTAAGCATAACTGAAGATTATTAAAATTAGGGCAATTAAATATCTAACTATTTTGTTTGCTTAATCTGAATTAAGCATACATTTAAATACTCACGATTCAAGGACAGCAGTAGGCCAAACTAAGTTCTTTTTGAAAGGATATTTATTTCATTAAGACTGTTTCAAAACCGTCCTGGAAAAGGTACAGCTCGACGTACTGCAATGCAGAATGCACTAAAGCAAGATTTAAAGCATCTTCCAACATTGCTTTGTCCATTTTCCTAAGCCTTAATAGGATTATTCAAAATTTCACAGGCACAAGTCGCCTCTACTTCATTAAAAAGGGCAAATGTCTGAAAAATAACATCTGCCCTCTCAAGAACAGGCCAGGACAATGGATTTTTTTTTATTTAAAATATCTCAAAAGTTGTATAAACACAGCACTGCAGAAAGACTAAAACAAAAATACATACTGTTTCATGCAGACATTGTTAAAAGGGGAGCACATGACTCATTAAAGGCCCATGACCCCAGAATGCTATTGTCACCATTCAGTCTGTTAAAAGGTCCAGCAAGGATAGGCAGTGCTTAGCAACATCATTTCGTCTGGAAAAATGGTGTGATATTTCAAACAAAGGAAGGTTGTCAAGATTAAAACAAAAATCAGCAGTTAGCTGATCTTTCAGTAAATACAGCTTTGAGTATTTTTTAAACAAAATCACTGCTATTCTGATCTGAATTATCTGCAAAGTTGTGAAGTCCTACTTTAAGGACGTGGAAGTTTAGTGATTATCGTACACCTCCTCGGGGAGTGATTATATAGTCAATCCAAGTCAGTGAATAAGGCTAATGCTAGAACAAGTTCAAAGTGATCATAAATAAATAAATGTATGTATCTATTTCTTTCAACTGCATGCCCAAACCAGAGTTCAGAGGCTATCCTTGATCCATTGAACCTTAGCAATCTAGGCTACAAAACCTGGGGATTTACATTCTACCTCCGCTTGGCAATCAGCTGTGGTCACCTCCAGGTCTTAATCCATTTGGAGGGTTGTGACTTCAAAAAGGTTTTTTCCAGTGCAATACAAGAGGAATGATGCATTTTTGGAGGTAATGTTTTTCAGATGTTAACAGGGAGGTCCTGTCTAAAGTCCTCTGGTAGATGTAAAAGGAGCCCAAGACATTGTTTAAGCAAGCAGGAGTGCTTTTCAGTGCCCTAACCAATAGTATTAATCCCTCACCCAATACTGAAAACAAGATTAGTTGGTCACCATCTCTGTTATTCATGGGACCTTGCTGTTATTCCCACTTGGATTAGTGTCTTGATCATTACAATGGGAATCACATTTCAGGGGAAAAAAAATAATTTGTTGTAAAGCCATTTTATGACATCCCGAGGTGACGAATGCAAGTCTTTGTTTCACTTTTCTCAAATGGGTGTCCAGCTTAAAATTGGTTACTTGGAAAAAGACCGTTCTTCCTTAGCTACCGGGAATAAATCTCATTCAGAAAATAAAATATGTATTTGGTCATTCTGCCTCCCAATATCACCGAAGTTTCTATGCCCCATCTTTTCAACCATGACTCAGAGGCCACGGGAGACTTTTTTCGGCACTGGATCAGCAACTTCTTTTGCAGGACTGAAATTTCAAGTCAACATGAATGTTAATGTAAAACTATTTTGTCTTCCTCTGTCCCAAAAGAAAAGTGATCACAGCAAACACCTAAGCATCTGTGAAAAGACCAAACAAAGCAACAGTTGTTCTACCTATACTTTACTATCGACACAGACAGGCGATATGCTATCATCAGCAATGGCCAACCACAGCAGGGCTTGCAGTAGTTTTTTATTTGTTTAGAGAAAACAGGGTTTTTGTGTTTACATCATGGAAGGAAACAGACCTTCACTTAGTTTGCCAAACTTGAGGTCATTGCTCAGAGATAGCAATGCTTCATCATTTAAAAAAGTGGTATAAAGGTTAAAACGACAAATAGCTCCTGATTTCAGAAGTTTTAAGCAGTGTCTTTACAGGCAAATGGGAATGGAACCCACTATTCATAATCACTCTGCATTGGTTTCACCATGGGAACAAACAACCAAAACTATGCAAGAAGGTCTAACATACACTTACAGATTAAAAAAGAGAGAGAAAATTGTACCCTCACCGAATTGATCACTCCAATCCTGGAAATAATCAGGAAAGCCATTGGGACATAATACTACGAAATGAATGGAACATAAAACCAAGGATGTTATACAGGGCACTGGTGAGACCACATCACAAATACTGTGTGCAGTTTGGGTCTCCTCATTTGAAGGAGGATGTAAATGCATTGAAGGCAGATCAGACGAGATTATCTAGATTGATGCAGGAAGAGAGTGGGTTGGTTTTCAGACAGGCTGAACAGGCTGCGCTGGTTTCCACTAGAACTTAGACCTGGAAGGGGTGATTTGATGGAACTATTAACACCCTGAATAGCTTCAAGTTGGACGGGAAAAGTGTGATGTAAACTGTGATTTATGCATATTTTTATTATCACTTATCATAGGTATAATAGCTCCAGAAAGAAGGTAGCTGTAATCTATAGGCAAAAGCCACAATCTTAAACCTACTGAGATGTCAGGGACTCTAGGGCTCATGCTGAACAAGTGGTGTTATGGAGTCACACAGCATTGAGACAGACCCTTCAGTCTAACCAGTCCATGCCAAACGTGATCCCAAAAGTAATCATGATCCCTGCTCCTGGCCCATAACCCTCCAAACCCTTCCTATTCATATATCCATTCAAATGTCTAAGCACTGTAATTGTACCTGCATCCATGACTTCGTTAGGATTGTTCACACGTGGAGTGAACCTTCTACGTAAAAAAATCTGCCTCATGTCTTTTTTAAAAATCTCTCTCCTCTCAACATAAAATGTGACCCCTAGTCTTGAAATTCCCCATCTTAGGGAAGAATCAACTACCATCAACTCTATCTATAGCTCGAGATGTGCTTTTGGGTACTGAACCAAAAGCAGTGTCTGCTTTTTGTGCTATGAATGTTGTTGCTTTCCTTTCAAATTTATGAAGGACTGTTTTGGATTAATGGGATTCAACACTTTCTGCTGTTTGCTTAAAATGATACTTGAACGTGTGTTAATTCGTGGTTTGATTTATTCTATTTATATCTTCGCTTCTTTCATTAATAAGCTTCTGTTTTAATGAGATAACAAAATCTGCAACATTATGCTTATGTTTCAGCAAGAGACCACCTCATTAAAGTCAAACATATGATCCTTCATGCCAGCTTTCAGTCTGGGATCTGACTTGTCCAGCATTACCATCAGCTGGGATCATAAAGAGAGATATTTCCTCTTTTTAGAAAAATCCAGAACTAGAGGTCACCTTTTCAGAGTTCTGAAAAAGAAATACCAGACTCAAAACGTTACTTTCTTCCCACCGATGCTGCCAGGCCTGCTGAGCTTCACCAGCAATTTCTGTTTTTGTTTCAGCTCACTTAGTGTACTCCTATTCAGCGCAGGATCCAAAAAAGAAAATACTTTCCAACATAGTCTGGTTACTCTGTCATCACACAATTTGTTAACTGCAACAATTTTCTTAATTCATTTCATGGAACGTGGGCGTCGCTGGCTGGGCCAACAATTATTGCCCATCCTTTGATCCTTTTGAGAAGGTGGTGGTCAGTCACACATTCTTGAGCCACTGCAGTCGGCTGACACTTTCCTAACAGCATTGTGCATTTCCACACCAGGGGTCTATGGTTATTATCCAAATGGCTCCCTCATTTAATACATGACCAAGCCAGCAAGTGTCAGAAAGCTGTTCAAGCATACGTTGCTCATACCAACTACCAAAGCCTCGCTATTTTTTGCATAATTTCCCCTGTATCACTGGATAGTGATCAGGAGTAGAAACCACCTGCTCATTTCCAGCCATGCGTCAGATGGAGGAAAGTTGCTGCACCCTTGAAAAGCAGTACCAAGTTGAAATCATTGGTCAGAACCTTTTCAGACCTGCATATCTACCCCAGGACAGCACAATTATCAAGTTTACAGGAAAGATCATAGAAGTGAAATATTGCTTCATTTGTAAAAGAACTCTTTCTTGGCATTGATATTATCTTTGGGTACAGTACACAAAGTGAACAAATATTATTCAAAACTTTATAAAAATAGTAACACCTGACTTTTCTGATCACTAGTTGCTGCTGTTAAGCAACCAAGTTAGATTTTATTATTCCAACTAATTCCAATAGGACTTAATTTACACTTGACAAACTGAATTCCATACCATATACTCTACAAATTGTTAAACAGAAAAAAGGATGAAGGGATAAATGCAAGTTACCACAGTAAATTCGTTGGTGAGTCAAGCCGAAGCATTATACATATATACTACCCAAGCTGAAATGTCAGTGCAGAGGTTAGTAAGCAAAGAGCACTGCCTTTCAAATATGTTCAAAAATGATTGATTACTCAGATGAGTGAGATCACATCTTGTTGTTTGAACTGGGAAATGTACCAGACAATATTTCTCACCTAAACTAGCCCCAACATCAGATATTGTTTTATCTCTGATGTCTGCAGTCTTCATTTGTTCTCTACAATCTACTTTACTGATGCACAGAGTTCATTGTCAGTTGATTACAGAAGGCTTCCACTAAAATGAAAGATGATATCTGTTCAAAAACACAAATAAGAAATGTGCTCTCCAGGATCTCCTAGTGGCAAGAGCGTGAAACTACTTAAGGGCAGTTGGCACTGAAACAATGATTGGGAAATGCTGACATAAATTTAACAGTAAAATTTGAGCAAAATAAAAGAAAAAAGTTTTAAGCAAGATGTGCAGACAGGAATTGGTATTTTAAGAAAGATTTTACGTTATGTATTTACAGAAATGCATTTTAATTTTTGTTTCGATTAGCACCAATATCTAATTCAGCAACCCTGGCATCAAATAATCTGGATAGTTCTACCAAGGTTATATTTGCTTTCTATTTTATTATTTAACAGGCCTTCTCACAACTGAATCACCACTTTTGGATAAAGGCAGCCTTCAATTTACATTCATTTCCATAAATTCCAAATATTTCAGCTGGTTTAGACAATCAGTAGCTGGTCAAATAGAACAGGGCTCTCTCAAGAGTCAATACCAATTTTTTTGGCTTCGACTCCCTTGGTTTGAAAAGTCAGACACTTAATGGATCTGCTGCATAATCTCCTGTTTGCTCATTTTGAGTAGTACACTTAGCTGTGCCATGCTACTGGGTTTCTGGAGGTGACACACAACTTCGTTTTTTCTGTTCCAGTATCACAAGTAGGAAATTAGAAGGGCACATTCATTCAGCAAGGTGAATGAGCATCTTTAACAAGTGTTTAAAAAGAAATGTAATCTTTTCAACCCAGGAAGTTCTACAAACTAACAGAAGTTCTGAACAACCTGCATGAAGTGCATTGCAGTATAAAAGCTGCACTGATCGAAGAGGGATGTGTATTTGTATTTTCACCAAACTTACACCTACCAGGCTCAAATAAAGCCTTAAAGTGGCCTATCAGGATGAGTAGATAGATATCATCAGTCCAGTGCAAATAACAAAATGATTCCCCCCCACCCACCTTCTCACAAAACGTTCTCCTGGTCATCTTGGAGCAAGGGCAATCTGCTTTGAGAACACTCATTCGACAGAGCACAGAACGGCCGATATAATAAAATTCTGGCGACTAGGGCTCACAGGTCAATCAATAGCACTGACAAGTGTAAAAAGGGAATTCCATAGCATCTTTGAGGTGCCAGGACGCAACTTAGATTTTCCCCAATGGCTACTTAAGTGTGCTTTGAGTTCAGTACATCAAAAAAGTATTAACTTCCATTACTTTCGAATGCTACAAAGTGCTTTACAGTCAAGTGAAGAATGTTCTGAAGAGTGGTTACTGTTGGAAGTGTAGGAAACTGAACAGCCAGTTTGCATAGAGCAAGCTCCCACATATCAGGAATGACCGGGGTGTGCAGATGCTGGAAGCTAGAATCAATAAACATGGAGCTGGAAAAAGACAGCTGATCAGACAGCATCCGAGGAGCAGGAAGGTCAACGTTTTGGGCTGAAACAGTTTGTCAGGATACAGGCTGTGCTTTTCCAGTTCAACATTTATTGACCCTAGGAATTGACCAAATAATTTTTCCCTCAATGCTGCTCAAGGAATAAATACTGGCTGGAACTTTAGGGAAAATTCCACTGACTTGTCCTTATATAATGCCTTACCATCTTAATACCCAAAAGAGGTTAAATGGTGAAAATAGTTTAATATCTCACCTATAGACACTGTTTGCTTGCTATCTTGTGGTGTAAAGCAATGTCAGTCCTACACACAATAAACAACTGGAACCATACATGCAAAACAAAAAAGGGAAGGGGTTTTATTTTTGGAACTGTTTTACAGAGACCAGAATCAGTGAATACCAACAGGCAAGAACCAGAAGTCATTGTGGAATCACAGATACAAAGGGGGAACCATTTCATAAGATGAGTCCAAGATAAATAACGTTCTCCAAGTAGCTTCTTCAGGCAAGTAAATGAAAACCTACCTGTGTAAGGAATCACAAGATGAAGTGAAATTGTCCCTCTATTTTGTAGCTTAGTAAGTACTAATGGACTGTCAACTGTAAGCAAAATAACAAACTGTTACAAAGGTTTACCGCTGTTGCTTACCTCTATTGTAACCACACTTACCCAGGCTAATTACAGAAAAGGTGGTTCCAGCAGTTTTGGGAAATTAAGTTGAAAGCAATTTCATCATGTTTGCCTGCATTTGCTCACAATGCAAGGCTAATAGTAGTTGTTTCCCATCTTCCCAGCCCCACTCAATATTTTCTTATTGATTCAGGTTTTGTACAATTTTTCCATCAAGGGCAAAACCTAAAGAAAAAAATCAGTGATATTCTGCCAAAGTATCTGAAACCAAGGTCTGACTACAAAGCAAGATCTGGTAGGTTGATCATTCTGATCAATTTACCATTATGCCTTACCAGGTGGTTTCCCTCTCCAGAAACAACTCCAAAGGATTGAAAATTCCTACTCCAAGGTATACAATGTTGGTGTATCAAGACACTTCACCATTAACGACCATTTTTGTCATACACTTAGACTTTGTAGAAAAACAGGGAACCAGCCTATGTGAAGAAAAGGATGTTAAAATTTTCTTAGGCAATGATATGGAATAAAAAAAGTCTTTCCTCTATTCTCTTGAATGAGCCGCAGAACCATGCGATGGTTACAGCACAGGTGGCCATCGGCTCTTGGAGCACATGTTGGCTCTCTGCAAGGACAATTCAGCTAATTTCCCTTCCTTGCATTGTCTCGGTAGTCCTTCAAAACATTCTCCCTCCAGATGATTATCCAATTCGGTTTTGAAAGCCACAATTGAATCTATCATACCTGCTTTTTTTTTAAAAAAGGCATCAAGATCATAGATAAAGTGTGGAACTGGATGAACACAGCAAGCCAAGCAGCAGAGGAGCAGGAAAGCTGACGTTTTGGGCCTAGATCATAAACAGTTGCAAATAAAAGTGTCTTCTTCGTGCCACTTTTGACAAAACAAACAAACAAACAAACTACTCAAGTGTCTTCTGGTTCTCCACTCTTGCACAAGTGAAGATAGTTTCTCTATTTGCTCTGTCTAGACCGTTAGTTTTGAGCAACTTTATCAAATCTCTTCTCAATTAACTAATTACAAATCTAAAAGGCTAATTACTGCAGTGGAAAACTTAGAGGGCTAATTAACAAAATGCTGGGGCAATATTTTAAAAAAAGAAAAGACGACTTCTGTCGATCAATGTGCATTTTATAAAGTGCTGGTACAATTTTTATCAATACCTGGCAACTTGAACAAGCTGGATAGTCAAGCCAAACCATTGGTCAATCAAAAAAACATCGATTTCACATCGGTCATGGGCAGTGAAGTTCAGAGCCATGGTTTACAAAATTAACTATTAAATGGAACGAATGACCACACCAATTCTTCATTTGTGAAGGACAATATTTTACAGTACTGGTGACTCAGGAAGCACTAAGCATTCTCTTGCATCTTGGAGCATACTCAGGAGTTTAAACGGCAGATGCTATAACCATCAAGCCCCATCGCCAACATCCCCTGCCAACTGTAGTCCAATTAAAGCTGAGTTTGATGGGATAACGGAGGGTTTGTCAGCATCCATTTGCTGGCATTTTACAAGTGGATCCTCTTCTGACAAAAAGGTATCAGCAATCTCACTTAATTCTGTTAGCTTTGTGGCCATCGCATCACAGCACAAAAAGAAAATATTGCTCTGATTAGCAAGAAATCAACTGAGATCATTTTGATGCTTATTCCTAATTGTTAAAGTCCTAATTTAAAATCAGCAGATCTAACCCAACTGGCTCCTCCTCAGCTGATCCAAATTACCTAAAAAAGGGATTTGGATGTCTCTTCAAATCTTCCTTACACTGGGAATTTATAAAATGGGCGACAAGCACAGTTAATTGACTTGGTGTGTCCAAAATGTTAAACAAATACTAAGGCATTGAAAAAAGGTCTCATCACAGAAATCTAGTCAAAAACAATGGCAAAATCCACACCCAGCAGCAGCAGGCAGGATGTATATCAAATCAGATAAATGTGAACTCCCAAGTTTAGCATGGTGAAAGAGACACAAAATCACAAGTAAAATAACTTCTGAACTTCAGTTCTGGGAATGATTTATTTTTGGAATACAGACTCAAGTTTTTTGCCTTCATTATGATCAAAGGAAGGGCTGATCCAATTTGAACTGGAGCCCCTTCTTCAATCTAACTAAAATACTGAAACGCATTTCTAACAGGCTATTTTAAAATTAAAACAAACACAGTTACAGCCTTATGAATTGACAAAGCATGTTTTGACATAGTAAACTAACAACAAAATGTTGCCAATACAAAAATTGTGGTGGGAATTTTTTGGAAAGATAACCAGAAGCTTGGCTTAAACAGATGGCATTTAAGGGAGGTTTTTTTTTTAAAAAAGTAAAAGGCGAAGTGGTTTACAGAATTCCATAAAGTAGACCATGACGCTCCAAAAGGCTTTTCCATCAGTGGTGGAAAGGAAAGATGCAAGTATTCAGATCACTGGCATTGCTTAACCAGAAATAAATATTGGAAGAGTTCTTAAAACTTCACACCATTTTATGCACATCCTGAAATGCTGCAACGTGGTATTCACAATTAGGCATTCAGTTGTAGTTCAATGCTTCTTTTTTCAAAAAAAAAGGACCGTTAATATAGTCTCATGATTTCTACCAGACTCCAGTATCTTTGAAAGGAAAAGCTATGTTTGAAGTATCTCTACAACTACTCAACTCATTAGGACCCATTATAAAAGCGTGAACATCAATGACTGGGACAAGGAACATTAAACAATCTGGGATACTGACAAAACTATGAACAAGGGCAGCGCGGTGGCTCAGTGGTTAACACTGCAGCCTCACAGCGCCAGGGATCTGGATTCAATTCCAGCCTCAGACAACTGTGTGCGCAGTTTGCATATTCTCCGTGTCTGCGTGGGTTTCCTCCGGGTGCTCCGGTTTCCTCCCACAATCCAAAGATGTGCAGGCTAGGTGGATCGGTCATGCTAAATTGCCAGAAGTGTTCAAGGGTGTGTGGTTATAGGGGGATGGGATGCTCCAAGGGGCGATGTGGACTTGTTGGGCTGACAGGCCTGCTTCCACACTGTAGGGAATCTAATCTAAAGTCAGTAGGAGGCTTGGAAAAACAGTTTTGCACCAGAACTGTTGTTTTGGTTGTATATCAGTAGATCACTCTTGAATATAACAACAAGCTCGGATCAGAAGAAGTCAAGTCAAATGCAAGCAGTAAACACTTTTTTTTTAAAAAAATGAAAAGTTAAAACATTTCATCAACACAATGAGCACAAATTTTCTTTGGACAAAACTGAATGGACACCATACAAACATAAAAATCAAACTCTCTTAAAAACTAATTTCAACCTAGCTTTTTCCCAGCATACTATTCTGTAACAACTTTTTAATTTGTTCATGGGATTTGGTTGGTGCTGTCTAGGCCAGCATTTGTTGACAATCCCTAATTATCCAGAGGGCAATTAAGAATCAACCACATTGTGGTGTTTCTGGAGTCAAATGCAGGCCAGACCAGGCAAGGATGGCAGCATCCCTCCCTAAAAAATGGGCTTCGGTCAGTCATAGAGCATGAAAGCAGACCCCTCAGCCCAACTCACGCACCAACCAGACATCCCAATCTGACCTAGTTCCATATGCTAGCATTTGGTCCATATCCCTCTAAGCCCTTCCTTTTCAAATACCTATCCATATTCCTTTTAAATACTGTAATTTTAGATAGGTTTTAATCCTGCTCACCAATTATCCCTAACCTCAAGTTTCTGGTGCTTCAAAATGTAAAAGTTATCTTCATATTTAAAAATTATTGAATGGCATGACCTCTCTTTTCTGCAACTACAGCAGTCTTCATGATCTAACCCCATTCCCTTACAGCAGACTCTGTGAAACATTATTTTCTTTTGTTCATATCAGAGACAGTGATTACAGCTGCCGGGGCTCCATGTGCCAGAGTTACCTACTGTAATCTTACTGTCTTTCCACATGCCTCTCATCTCAATACTCTTCAAAGCCTAACTCTTCAAAATATTAATGGGGTAACAAAAACTTAGTTTTTGAGTGCTTCTCAGAAGGCTCAAGGGATACATTTTCTACCTTAAAAGGAATAACAACAAATGCAGGTTGTTGACGTCAGCAAACATCTCACATCAGGCAAGCCTGCATATTTGCTCTGTGTCATTAGTTCAACATGCCTTTTCAAATACTTCAAATTTCAGAAGCAGTCAATGTTTGCCAACAATTGCAACAGTTACCAGGACACACAGCAAAACATGTAAAGGTATTAAGTTGGCATTGTTTGCAGTAGAGTGCTAGACCTAGACCTCATTACCTTCCCATCTAGAATTGCTAGTTCCAAGTGCATTTGTAAAAATTTCAACCCACGATCTCCTGTTTACTACTACCCTGCCCACAGCATTCATCTACCATCATGTCCACCTTCACAACATATTGCACTTTCAAATCAATTCTGAAGTGAACAGATTTGAATATACAATTGGAATCTTCTCCACTCCAAACTCTTAACCATCTCCTTTTCTTTAGCAAAGAGTAAGGATGCATTCGAACGAAACTCTAAAAAGCAAAATGTTTAATGCCCCAATGAAATTTCTCCACAATTGTTCACAGCAGAGTACTAGATGCCAATCCAGAGGGGTTTGTGTTGCCAACTCATTTCTATTCAGAATTTGATTTATCAGAAAGTCAACAGGGTTTTAAAAAAAAAAAGGCAATGAGAAAACAAACAAATTAAATTCATAATTTCCGTATTTGAAGAATCTTTAAAGAATGTTTAAATAATACAAAAAAGGGAGTAGGAAGCTTCAGTAAGCCCAATCTGCCATTCAGTTTATCACTATCTGATCCACTCAAAACCACATTCCTACAGTTTTACTTTCCCGTGGTTTAACTGTCTGTTACGACATAGTCAAAGACTCCAGTTCCAAAATTGAGAATTCTTAAAAGATTCTCAACATTCATGATATTGCATGTATTTCACATGGGGAGGCGATGACCCATGGCAGATGGTGGATTCAAGCTCAATAAAATATCTGGAATTAAGCATCTAAATGATGACTGTGAATTCATTGTCAATTGTCGGAAAAACCCATCTGGGTCACTCATGTCCTTTAGGGAAGGAAACGGCCATCCTTACCTGCTCCAGCCTACATGTGATTCCAGACCCACAATGCAGGTGACTCTGAACTGTCCTCTGGGCAATTAGGGATGGGCAATAAATGTTGACCTAGCCAGCAATGCCCTCATCCCATAAACAAATAAAGAATAAAAAATATCATCCTCGAGTCAAGTGGGTGATACCTTATTCTCAAACTATGCCTTCTAGTTTTACATTTGCCGTGGGGCAACATATTCTCAGTATCGATATAGAGTGACTGGAACGAAGTTGCCCAAGTAGATCTCATTGAGTAAGAACTTTTATAATGGCCCAGGATAGCCCCAATCAAGGAGTCCTGGCTGACAAATGTAAAAACAGGAATCTTGTGGAATCTCTTCACTCTTTAGGCCTGGCCCTGAGCTAGCAAGACTCCAAGTACTGTGCATACGTAAATAAAGGGTGACCTGGTGTCTGGATACTAGCCTCCATGGAGTTATTTAACTATACTTGAAGATTTTATGTTTCAATAGGATCACTTCACAAGCCCCAAGAATCTGGTCTAAATTGCCCAATCTTTGTCTTATGAGCAATCTCCTCCTTCCAAAATCTTCACTAAACTACATCCAAGGATATCTCTATTAATGCAAGGGAAAAGTATTGATTTTTGGTTTCCACAGTTTGCTTTCACCAGTGAAGTGCACAGTTCTTGCAAGTCCTTCCCATTCTTACATCCATCCCAGTAAGGAAAGGTCAACAGTCCATGTGCCTTCCCAATTACTGCACGCTAATTTTTAAAATATATTTCACACACAAAAGGACACTCCAATGCTTTTATACCACGTCACTCTGCAGTTTCCTTCCAATTTATACTCTGCCAACCTTTCACATTATGTTCCAACTGCCAAATGCTTTTCTCATCTACTTAGCCTATGTATATTTCTCACAGACAAAATCCTTCTCAACTTGCTGCCCTGCGAGCTGTGTATCACAAATTCAGCAAATCTGCCTTTGTTCTCTTAATTACTTAAATGAAGAAGATGCACAATATTAAATGCTTTAATGGTCACCTTTTACCTAGATCAAAAACTTTGAAAGGGAAATTGTTCTAATTTCAAAATTCCAGGCTCTCAACTTGTCTATGCTGGTCAGCATTGTAAAACATCTAACACATCTTCCCATCAACTGCTCTGAAGAAGAAAAAAAACACGTGAATCTCATTTCCCAAACCAAGTCTCACGTGAATCACCTGCAGCACAATATTTATTTTTAACATCATGCCCAAATAGTAGAAACTATTTCTATTGTAATGTAACTGAAGATCCATTTATAGTCTATATACACTCAGGATAAGATATTGCATTAATCACCATATCCAATCTGCCATAAGGCCCCAAAGCACTTCACATAATTCATTACTTTTGGGTTCTGTCACTGCTGCTAGGAGTCAGTCAATTAATTTGAGAGTTGCAAGGTCGACAAATAGAAATTGACTATTGGCTGGCTGATTCATCATTGAATGGTTGCACGGAAAGAAGAATGTTGGTCTGGACATTAGGAGGAACATCTTATAAGTGCATTCAATTTTCACTATTCACCTGAAACATTTGCAGTCTTCCTTTTCAAAGTCTCATCAAAAGAACAGCATTTAGACAGCAAAGCATTGCGTCAGTAATGCAAAAGGAGGATCAGGAGAGGTTAGATATTCAAATCAAAGATGCACAGATGTGAAACAATGACCATCTGGTGCAAGAGGCAACATACTACCAGTTAAATCATATGTCACAATCTTAAAAAGATAAATCACAAGTCAAGAACATGAGCTCCATATCTTACATAAAATAGTGCAAAAACATACCCACTGTACTATTCTAGCAGAAATACTGAATGTTCCTCAAAACATGCAAAAATCAGAATTTGCTACCACAGAACAGCACAGGTGGATTTAAGAGGAAGCTCAATAAATACATGAGAGAAAAAGATAGTTGAATGGCCAAAGTAGGATTGTGGAAGTTGAGGAAAATAGTTTACATTTAGGCTGAAAGTTTATATGTAATTCTACCAAAGATTTAGATTTACTGCACCAAAATATGGAATATTTCACACAACATTAAAACCCCATTCCATTTCATATTTACTCCATCCAGAACTGCGAATATTAATCAGCTTCTCTTGTAATGGTCAAACAAAACGAAATGTTAAAGGTGGTAATAAAACAACACATGCAAATATGAACCATCAAGTCTTGGAAGAAATTCACAGATCACTATTGATAACACCACACTACTCTTAGGAAATTTCCATTTTCTTTTTCTCAACAGTTGTCAAAAACGATTGATTATAAATTTTCTTCAAGACAGATGCTTGTAGAGAACTGAAAATTCGCTCCACATTAAAGTATATATTGGTTCTCTGTGCCCAATTGTAAAACAGCCCATTTCTAGTTGAGAAACCAACTTTCGAACTAGACATAGAAATACCAGCAAGATGGAATCAGGAATACAAACTTGTTTATTTTCAATTCCTTACTCGCTCTTGAAGATGTACATTTTTGTTTATTCATTCTCTCTGGGTGCCACTGACAAAACCAACATTTGTTAAGGGTAGTAGTCAGTCACCCTCTGCACAGTCCAGAATTTTACTAACCACATCAAAAGGCAGTTAAGAATAAACAACATTCATGTGGTTCCAAATTTATACAGAAGCCAGAGATTTCCTCCTCTAGGTAATATTAATAAACCAGACAGATCAGATAGAAATCAGATAGTACTGGTGAACACACAAATCAACACTAGCTTTTTTATTTCAGATTTTTTTAATTAACTGAATTTAAATTGCTTAGTTGGCATAGAAGGATATAACACTTGCCTCCAGATCATTAGTTCAGCTCTGTGGATTACTAAGCCCGTAATACAACCACTATACTACGGCTGCCATTGTTTGCTCACCATTTAACTGACAGAACAAGTGTGAGCAGCATTTGAAGGTGGAGAAATCATGAGCTTACTACACTATGATGAAAGATTCCAATTACACCGCTGCTTCTGGTCCAACTTATTTATAAAATGGCATGTTTGTGATCAAAGCTATTATGCTGCACAGTTACAAAAATACTTAGGACTTTTTCACTGACTAAAATGTTAAAAACTACATTGTTTCCTGCATACTTGAATAATCATTTTGTATTTAATTCAATTCGGTTTCCTGCCCAAGTTATTTTTGGCATAACGAAGTTTTAAAAGAAAAAAGGTATTTAGAAACAAAAATTTAACAAACAGCTTGGACAGTGGCTCTTTAAATTCACAGATTCTAAGCACTGCTTCTCCAATATATTGAAAATTAGTTGTGTTCTATTATGGTTTAATTCAGAACAAACAACCAAAAATAATCTCTCAGACTACTTTAGAAATAAACCCTAAGCTTATTTGTCATGCTCCACTAACTGGTGATCACAGCCTACCTATCGTACCATTTTTTGAAATGAAGTTACTTTTCTCACTGCACTCTCCTTGGGGCACTCAAATTTGTGCTCTTCCAAAAAAGAAAATATTTCTATAACTACCTTGCATATCACAGTCTTTCAGATAGTTCATTGACATTTGGTCAAATTTAGTAACTACTTTACAGCAACATAAATGATCAACAATAGTAACAAGAACAAGGACTGATTAATTGTACTGAGTGGTGGCTATCTGAAAATTGTTGAAAGTTATATTCCTGTTTTTTTTATATTAAAAAATGGAATATTCAAAGCCATCTCAACCACTAGAAAATGACAGGCGTAATTTCCATTTATTTTCATGCATAAGCTAAAGAACTGCACTTCTGAAAATGTAGTTGCTTGCAACTAAGTGCATTGTAAATTAGATTCTATTTTGTAGATCTTAAAAGTCTTAGAGTAAACCTTCAATTCAGGCAATAACGCCACCAACTGTGCGAAGTCAACAGTCTTCAGGGTAAAACAAGTGTCAAACATTGTCATTTTGTGACTCTCAAATCAGTGCTTTTGATTGAATCTTTGCACAAGCAGCTGTCCATCTCCCAAAATTACTTTACGAACACTACAATGAATAAAGTAAACAGGAATTAAGCCATTTTAATATGGTATTAGTTACCAACTAAAAAGTGATTAAAATGATGAGTCACTAGTTTCAGCATTCAAGTACTAGGTATCTCAATCAAAATTCAATTTGGGTCTCAAAAGCAAGTCAGGATTTACCCAACCTGACAATCAGATTTTGGGACCATCTTCTCTGTCAGGGAGACAAATAATGACATATGTTACAGACATAACCACACATCTTATAAAATTCACCATCCGTAGTGAGACATGCAGCAAAATAAATGTACTAAGACAAACTGCAGCATAGAACAGCACCTTTGTTGATGACACCTTCTCAAAAATGAAGCAGCTGGGCAGCACCCTGAGGACATTACAGAATGCTGGAAGAAATGTAATTGGAGCCACTTGATAAAAAGGGCAAACGAGTCATTTTGAAAGTTTACCAAAAGCAGCAAGAAGAAATCACATCAGGAAATGATTTTGCCAAAGACTGTCAAAATTCTCAAGGTATCTAAATATCTATTACATTGGTTCAGAACCAATCATGTTGTAAAAAAAGTTCAAAATAAATGCCAGTACGCTTGACACTTCAGAACAAAACCTACAGTATTTAGTAGCAGCAAGTTACATGCAAGAGCTTTGTTGTTTGCTGCTCATTTTAAAACTTCAATAATCTTACCTTCTGACAGTAGCCTTCAGTTTTTAGGAATAAAAATACCATGAAGAAATTTTCCAAAAAGCCTATATGTAACTTAAAAAGACAGACAAAGATAAAAGAGAATTTTCTGGAGGTGGGGAATTACAGAAAAGCCAAAAGGCTTAGTTCTGGGTGGAAAAACTACATATACTCGTGGTTCAAATACAATGGTCTTAACATTAAAAACAAATTGATAATTGCTTCTGCTTGAAGTTAAACCATAAAAACTTAAAGTTGTGCTGCCAGTATGTACTTTTTTGGACACATTAGTAGTGTTTCAACATAACAAGTTTGTACATGTGCAAAATTTGACCATTTAAAGAATTTGTTTTACTTTTTGATCTATGATCTCTATATGAGAGCAAAAAAGATTCCTTTACTGGAGCTTAGTGTTATTCTTACCGGAGAAGCAGTTCCTTTGGGAGTTTCTTGTTTATCACAGCTTCATCGTTGTTCGAGAACATCTAGAAAACAGAGGGTTAGTGTTAGAACATGTCAGGAGCAAAACAAAATTCAAACAACAAGAATAGAAACAAATTTGGAGGCTCCATTCTTTACTCACTGCTGTTTAAAGCAGCGATCACTGGGGATGGGGAGTACAGAATGGATAGTGACCATTTCAAATAAGGGCCAGTCAGCAACCCCGCAGGCATCAGCGACAGCAGCCAAGCACTGGAACTACTGTGTGAATGGTAAACTTGAATTATTACCTCATCAACCCCTGATCAAGATTAAGATGAAAAATTCTGAAAAAAAACTTTCAGCTGTTGCGCACAAACAGAAAATATACAGCTCAGCAACAGGGAAGCTTAGGAATAATCCAGGCTTTTAGTTTCCAAAGTCTCATCTGGGCTATCTTGTTTGTCAGTTGAAAAGAAAATTACAAAGTACTGATCCTACCTCCTAATCCTCACTTTCAGAGAGGAAATGACATATGTAGGGAGAGGCAATGTATGAAGCTAAATGATTAATATTTCAATACATATGTACATATAACAGTTAAATGCAGTGCCAGAAGACAGCAGCTCCCACTCTTCTCCCCTAGTTCTATGCCATGTCAATTATAACTGCCCATGTACTGTAGGATACTCCAGTTAAAACTAGATTTTAAAAAAATACATGCTACATCTTCCTTGGTACTTTTCCAAGTCTGCAAGCATGGCAGAGAACAAAGACCTTCAGAGCTTGGGGAAAAAAAAACATGACAGGCTCAAATACTTTTCATAGAACAAACTATGTTACAACTGAATAACAAAAAACCTTCATTGGACAAACAGAAAAAATTACCAAATCAACAGTTAGCAGACAGTTATCACTGAAGTGAGTTAGCAGGGACACCAATGACGCCATTCAACAATATTTAATTGAAAACGTTGCCTGTTCAGTCAGCAATTTGGGAGCAAATATTAAAAAGGTGCTGACCATAGTAGTTCATACAGCAGCTTACATACAGGTTACATTTTTGTACATTTATGACTAAAATAACTAAAATTAACCTATTTCACTTTTTCAGCGTTTGAACCCAAAATGAACAGACTCAGACTACAACATTCAGATTTCTGAAGCATCAGGCTATGCACGTGGACAACTCCCTGCATGCTGCTCAGTGCAGCTTCCCTTCTGACTGAAGATTGACTTTGAGCCAGAAAGCAGGCCCATACAATACACCATTATTTGTTTTGTGACAATGCACACAAATCATGCTGAAAGATGTTTCAAAGCTGTTGCAACTTCCATAACATCTTTCTGCAATTGTACAATCCAACTTCAATTCACAGTACTGTGGTACAAGCCATTAGTTTATGAATAGTGCACAAATTGAATGAATTTTTTAGGTACAAATAGAGCAAAACTGTGCAGGGATCCAAAACTGAAATGACAGCAAAACTAAGTTCAGGATAGATGTAACCCTGAGAAAATAGAAACAGCAAGGAGGAGGATGTTTTTTTAAAAAAAAGTGTTTTAATCAAGTCACTGTCAATTCTTGCAGAGATAGTAGGAACTGCTGATACTGGAGAATCTGAGATAAGGTGTAGAGCTGGATGAACACAGCAGGCTAAGCAGCATCTTAGGGCCAGAAAAGCTGAAGTTTTGGGATTCACTTGATTGTCTGCACAGAGGGCAGCAGATTGCTAACATCTTACAATCACAAAAATTGAACGAGAAGAAAAATCTTTATCCGTGACCTGCACATCTCATGAATGAACTTTATTGGATGTATACCAGACCTAAATTTTTTAAAAATCTAGGTTACTCACTCAGGAAAACTTCATTCAGAAAACAATGGGTCTGGGCATTTTATTTGGTAAGAGATAGAAAACAAATATTGAGGTTGTGTTTTTTTAAACCCCTTTTCCCAATTCCAAAATCGTTTTAAGTTTTTCTATTTGTCTTTACATTAAACAAAAAAGAACCTCACTAGTTTCATCTCTCCACCCGCTGAATCTACGAGGGATTTAAGGTTTTTCTTTTGCTCTTGACCTAAGAAAATACTAACACCACTAACTTCTCAATGAAAGCTGAAAATTATAAAATGTGTTGCGAGATTAACAACTCAAATGATGTGCTGCAGTTCATAACAGAAGCACTCGTTATATATTAACACTGCTAAACTCCTACAGGTCAGTCATTACATTTCAACCCAAAGCCTAACTTAACTTGAAAGTTGAACAAATATCCCCAAACTAGACAATATACTTTAGTTCCTCTCTCCTACAAACCAAAATCACAAAAGAATAATATGGTTTACTTCTGGTCTCCATTTCAACACAAGCAGCTCAAGGTTCACAAACCACTCAATGTCTTAATTGTTAAACTATTTCTGTGACTAGTCAGTAGACATGCTGACAATGCTCGCGGAAGTTGAAACCAAAAGAAAAATGCCCATCGGCCATGATTAAATGGTGGAGTGGGCTCAATGGGCCGAATGGCCTTACTTCCAGTCCTGTGTCTTATGGTCTTATTAAAAAAGAGCAATGCAGCCAATGGTACTTCAAATACCCAATAGAGCCATTTCTTACAAATGAAAAGGTAAATAAGGCTGTAGTACTATATATGGTATGCAGATTTCAAAACCGCGTAAAAAAATTCAGCTCACCTCCAAACAGGCTGTACAAAGCCATTGAACTAGGCTAGTAGCAAACACTTGCTGTCTGTCACCAGATACAGTATTTCTGCTACCTGACTGAAAATAGTTCAGTTCACTTGACAGGAGTATCAGTAACCAGGAGGACAGATTGAAGACATTGGAGGAATTAAGACATAGGGAAGGAAGTGAGGGACACAGATTCCACTCGTGCTCCATGCACTGCACCCCCCACACAACCTCAGAGAGAGAGAGTGTGATGGAACACATTCAAAACCAATATGTAAGCACAGAATTGAAAAGGCCCTGAGATGCAGTGGAAACGTCCCAACGTCTAGGTCAGAAGACCTGGGTTCAAATCCTACCTGCTTCAAAAAAAAGGTGTGTAATAGCATCACTGAACAGGATGATTAGAGACAACTGAATAAATAGAGATTAAACAGTCAAGATCACGAGCAAAGAATACTGGATTTAAACGTATGCTCTTTCAAAAGAGCTGACAGAGATTATGGGCCGAGTGGGAGATTTTCAGTGCTGCATTATTCAACAAATATTGATGCCCACCTCCAAACCAGCTTTAGAGAGATTTTAAAAATGAAATCGTGGGAACATCCAGTTGAAATATAGAATTGGGAGGTGAGATAGAGTGGATAGAACCTTGACTGGAGGGGAGCACTAACCAGTGACTTCGATTAAAACTGCTGCTTCCTCCTAGCTTAAAAAGGGGATTCAAGAAAAGAATTTTCTGTCTCCACTGAAGTGGAGGTGGGCATCTGGAAGTGACTCCCTGAAAATGGAGGAAGAAGCAGAAACCATCAATACTTGGACATGTGCTTTAAGAATCAAAACTTTAAAAAGCTTGCAGACTAACAGCTGGAAAGTGGGATCAAAGGTTACTGGTCAGATGATAGGTCACATAGCAACCTGAATGTAAATGTAAACTTCAACGATTCTACAGTGACACAGGAGAAACCCTTGAATCCTAAGTCAGTGTGCGGGTTTCTAGTCGCCTCTAAAAAGGGAATTAGCGTCCTTTTGGATCTTTGCACTGAAATTTGTGCTCAGAAGTTTATGATTCAGGTTTCTTCAACTTCAAATGGGATATTCTCAGCTTCACTGGGTTGTTTTTCCAAACAACTGGAGTAGATTAAAAAACTATATAAAAGTTGTCAAAAATTTGATCCTTGGCCAAGGCAGCCGGCATTTCAAAATTTGTTTGCCATCCATATACACGATAAGGTAAAGCATCCCACTGCTCCTCAGGTGACCCTAATCAAATTGAACAGAAAACAGCAATTTTCCTTATCTATATGGCTCAATTTCAGTGCATCTTTATAACTGGAGCCAAAAATGGAACAGTCAACACTCATTTTTTAAAAGCCTGATTAGTTTATGGGATTCTTGCATAAAACCAACATTCAGCACTCATCCCTTTTAGGGAAGTGACATCATCAAATCTTAGACTACAAGGTGGGTGCATTTATCACGCTAAGGTTTCGGCACTGAAGCAGAAATAGAATTTCAAGGCAGGATGGTGTCTGGTTTGGTGGGGAACTTGCAGATGGAGGTTTTCCCATGCCTCTCTATCCTTCTGTTCTTCCACTTGGAAACTTGATGCAGTACTTGTAGATGATGCACTTTACTGTCACTACACAGGGAATGTTCAAGGTGGTAAATCAAGCAGGCTACTTTGTCTTCAACATTACAGGAACTGCATTCAGAAGGCAATAGTTTTTATTACAATCTGACTTGCACTGGAGAGGTGGTGGACAGGTTTTCAGGAATCAAGTCATGAATTATTAACTACAGAATTCCCAAACTTTGATCTTTTAGCTACTATATATAGTTCAATTTCTGAATAACGGTGACTCCCAGGATGTTAATATTTGGGGAATTCAGCAATAGTAACATTGCTGAATGGCAAAAGCGAGGCACTTAGATTATTTCTTGCTGGAGATGTGTTCAAAGCCGTCAAAGGTCCAGATCTTGCTGTGTATACAAACATTTCCACATAAGACTATATACAAGCAGAAAGAGACAGGGAGAAGGGAACAGAACAATATTTGTCATTCTTCAGTGAAACAGGCAAAATCCCAGGATGCTTATGCAAGCTTCAGAAGTGTTTGGACAAAGGAGATGATTCGGCCCATCATGCCTGCACCATCTCATTAAAATCAAAGTTATTATCTCATCTCAGTTTTTTTTCCTCCCCCAACTTTTGAGTCACAGAAGTGGTGTGCACAAGCCAAAAAAGGGAATTTTTGATCAAAATTCCACTTGTGATACACTCAGAAGTTGATGTCAGAGTAAGTGACCAAGCCTTGTTATGCTTAGCATTTGAAGAAGCTACAAAGCAAATAAAAACAAAGTACCAAAAAGTGTCGGAATTGGAAGTCTTGTTGTACTGTTTGCTATAGCCAATAAAGATAATGAACGAGAACTGCTTCACATTGACACTGTGACCAACTGATGACAGTGAATGGGCTAGGTGGATTAAAACTTGGAAAGTCTCACCAAGCATTTCCATGCAAGCTACTCTAAAATCATGAAAAATCATACAGTATTGTCTCCTTTTCAGATAGCGATTAGAATGAATGGTCAGATATTGTTAAAAGTCAGAACAATTAATTACAACATTACTAGTGACCAATGTTTCCATTGCTGTTGCTTTACATTACCCCAGGGCAAAAGGTGCCATGTCAAAAACCGCTTTTGAAAAAGTGCCACAAATCCGACAGACTCCTGATTCAGAAAGTGCATGTGGTAGATTGAAGAATCAAAAGATTGGAGGAAACATTGTCTAGTTTGTAAACTAAACAGTTTGCCTAATGACATTTCACAACTAATAAACTGTTTTGGTTATTTAAAAAAAAAGAGAAACTATTACCTTAAAATTTCAACTAACTATCTGGCTAATTACTCCTTCTAACCCACAATAAAACCGTTTAAGTAAATTAACCTGTTGCTGCCACTTCCAGTTACCTAAGATCCATATTCCATTAGATATGTAGAATTAACAAAAAGTGACAGACTGGCAGATAAAAATCTGACGTAGAAATAAACATCCCAGCTGAACAGGAAGAAACTGGTACAGTTTTGCTTTGTAAGTAACATCTCACATACTTAAATGATCAAGAACTCAGGCGAAGATGAAGGCCCACAGCACAGCACCACAAGTAACAGAGGGGAGATATGCCAAAAATCAGATAATATCAAGGTTAGGTTTTTAGAAGATGGAATGTGAGCAAGTGTGACAACAGAATAACCATACATTTTTAAAGACTGCATAATCCATGCTTGTATCTTTTCAAAAAAATTTAAAATCTTGTATGTTTGGAATTAGAAAAAAGTTCCTCTGGGTTTGTGTGAAAAAAGTGTTGCTGATAATGAGAAAACAAAACTGAAAAGGAATAATGTACTGTAGGGTGAATAGAAATGCAGTTCAATCCAGAAAAAAGTGAGGCAATGCTTTGGAGGAGAGCAAAGAGAATACACAATAAATGATACTGATGAGAAACAGAGGAAGGAGGATCTTCAAACGCATGGCCACAGCCGTCAGAACAGAAAACGGTTTGAGCAACATACATGTTTCCTTATTAGCCGATGAATGGAATACAAGAGCTGGATGTCTATGCTAAAACTGTATGAAACATTAGTTAGGCAACAGCTGAAGAACTGTAAACACTTAGGGTACTCTAGGAAGGAATATGATTATATTAGATGGTATCGAGGGGCTGGAGCAAGGGATGGGAATTGAAATGGCTGCTATAGTTTTCTTTAGAACAGAGAAACTGGAAGGAGATTTAATTGATCATAAATTAGACAGCGAATTTAAAAGAACCTAGTTTCATCCATAGAGGCTAACAACCAAAAAGCGAGATATAAACAGAACTGGACTAGAAGGGGATAAAAAAAAAATCAATGACAGTTTAAAATTTTTACAAAGATGGCAATGGGGGTATGGAATTAAGTGCTTGAAAAGGAAGAAACTCTCATGACATTTAAAAAGGGCTTGAAATACTATTGACTTACAAGGCTCCAGACCAAAAGCTGGAAGTGAAATTAGGCTGGATAGCTTTTTCTTTTTGACTGACTTACCGACCAACTGATTTTTTGTCATGTGTACCAAAGTAGTCAAAAGGTTTGCTTATAAGCAGTATAGGCAGATAAGTGAGCAAGGATGTACAGATCAAAAAGAAACTTAAGAGGCATACAGATTACTTTGCACAGGGAGTGCACTAGGCAATATCAGCACTGAATGGAGCTCCCTAGCCTCAGTCTTGACAACACCGGGAAGATACCATTCCTGAACCTGCTCATGCCTACAAACAAGATTCTGAATCTTCTGCCTGATTGTAGTTGTTATAGGAGATCATTACCATGGTGCAATGAGTATTTGATGACATTGGCAACCTTTCTGCTGCAGCAGGCCATGTAAATGGAGTCCATGGATGAAAGGTTGGCTTCTGTGAAAGTCTGGGCTGTGCACACCACCTTCTGTAGTTTCTTAGGTTCGTGGACAGAGCTGTTGCTATACCAGGCTATTATACAACCAGATAGCACGCTTTCAATGGTGCACCTGCAGAAGTTGACAAGGGTCCTTGTGGACATGCCAAATTTCCTGAGCCTCCTGAGGAAAAGGCATTGTTGTGCCTTCTTGACTGTTGCATCTATGTGAGAAGTCCTGGACAGGTTGTCAGCTATTGTCATCCCAAGGAACTTGATGCTCTCCACCCTCTTAACCTCAGTTCCATTAGAGCAGACGGGTGGTGTTTTCTTGGTGTGGGGGGGCGGTGGGGGCGGTGGGCGGTGTTGGTGTTCACCTTCCTTTCTTTCTGAAGTCTATGATCAGTTCTTCAGTTTTGCCAAATTCAAGGGGGAGGTTGGTTTCAATGGGCCAAGTCACCAGGCCCTCTGCATCCCTGCTGTATTGACTTGTCGTTGTTAGTTTTCCGTCCCACTACAGTGGTGTTGTCAGCGAACTTGTAGATGGTGTATGCTTGGAGTTCGACAATACAATTGTTTTGTTTTCTATTAATTTTGTGGGATACAGGTGTCACTGGCTGGCCAACATTTCTTGCCAAACCCTAGTTACCCTTGAGAAGGTGGTGATGAGCTGCCTTCTTGAACCACTGCATACCTCCTGCTACGGGATGACCCACAATGCTATTAGGGAGGGAATTCCAGGATTTTGACCAAGTTACAATGAAGGAACGGCAATATATTTCCCAAGTCAGGATGGTGAGCGCCTTGGAGGGGAACTTGGATGTGGCCGTGTTTCCATATATCTGCTGCCCTTGTCCTTCCAGATAGAAGTGGTCATGGGTATGGAACATAAGACAAAGTGTGGGGCTGGATGAACACAGCAGGCCAAGCAGCATCTCAGGAGCACAAAAGCTGACATTTCGGGCCTAGGTCCTTCATCAGAAAAGGGGGATGGGGAGAGGATTCTGAAATAAATAGGGAGACAGGGGGATGCAGACTGAAGATGGATAGAGAAGATAGGAGGAGAGGAGAGTATGGGTGGGGAGGTAGGAGAGGATAGGTCAGTCCAGGGAGGATGGACAGGTCAAGGAGGCAGGATGAAGTTAGTAGGTAGGAAATGGAGGTGCAGCTTGAGGTTGGGGGGGGGGGGGGGGCGAAAATAGGTGAGAGGAAGAACAGGTTAGGGAGGCAGGGACAAGCTGGGCTGGTTTGGGATGCAGTGGGGGTGGGGGAGGGGGGTTCGAAGCTGGTGAAATCCACATTGATACCATTGGGCTGCAGGGTTCCCAAGCGGAATACAAATTGCTGTTCCTGCAACCTTCGGGTGGCATCGTTATGGCACTGCAGGAGGTCCAGGATGGACCTGTTGTCTAAGGAATGGAAGGGAGAGTTAAAATGGTTCGCGACTGGGAGGTGCACCGAGTGAAGGTGTTCTGCAAAGTGGTCGTCAAGCCTCCGTTTGGTTTTCCCAATGTAGAGGAAGCCACACCGTGTACAGCAGACGCTGTATACCACATTGGCAGATGTGCAGGTGAACATCTACTTGATGTGGAAAGTCATCTTGGGGCCTGGGATGGGGGTGAGGGAAGTGGTGTGGGGGCAGGTGTAGCACTTCGTGCAGTTGCAGGGGAAGGTGCCGGGTGTGGTGGGGTTGGAGGGGAGTGTAGAGCAGACAAGGGAGTCGGGGAGAGAGAGACAGTGGTCTCTCCGGAGGGCAGAGAAGGGTAGGATGGGAAAAATATATGTCTTTCGTGGTGGGGTCAGATTGTGGATGGCGGAAGTGTCGAAGGATTATGCATTGTACCCAGAAGTTGGTGGGGTGGTATGTGAGGATGAGGGGGATTCTCTTTTGGCAGTTATTGCAAGGGTGGGGTGAGAGGGATGAGGTGCGGGAAACACGGTTGAGGGCGTTCTCGACCACTGCCGGGGTGGGGGAGTGCGCACGGGGTGGGGTTGTGGTCCTTGATGAATGAGGACATCTGGGATGAGAGGGAGTGGAATGCCTCATCCTGGGTGCAGATGCAGCAGAGGCGAAGGAATTGGGAATAGAATTTTTGCAGGAAGGTGGGTGGGAGGAGGTGTATTCCAGGTAGGAGTGCGCAAGAAAAAAAAGTCGGTGGGCTTAAAATCGACATTGGTTTGTAGGTGGTTGCCTGAGATGGAGACAGAAGGGTCTAGGAAGGTAAGGGATGTGTTGGAAATGGTCCAGGTGAACATGAGGTTACGGTGGAAGAGAATTCCCCCTAGTCCTACGGAGTAGAGAAAAGGGTGCAACCAATCCATCATTATTAGTCACCTGCAAGTTCATTATGTCTGCCATTCTGCTCATTTTTCAAACAATAATGCACAGGAGTTTATAGCCTCATACTGCTGCCAAGTTTTTATTACCCAGGCCAGAGCAAAAACAATTCAGAACAGAAGTTAGAGTTTTACCACTAGGGTGCATCTAAATCAATAGGATTGCCATTTGAGACAGTACTCATATCTGCTCCAGCATCTGGATCAAATGACTTTAAAAAAGGACTCAAAACATGAAACAAACAATCTTCACATCAGCTTAAAAATGACATCAGACAGAACTGTAATGCTACTTAAATGAGTTTTCAGCATATTTTTAGAATCATCTCACTGAAGTGGACTATTGGTATTAGCCTAAACAATTTAGGCACACTATGATGCAATTTGTTTTACACAGATGACAAGAATTTCTGGCATACTGTCCAGATGAAATAATTTCGGCAAAACAGTAACTGTTAAGCATGTGGCTAGATGCTCTCAAATCAGTGACATGCCATATTTCAACTTTCAAAAGATACGACACAGATCTATGGATTTCACAAGTATAAACTCCGTAGGTGAACTGGGAGAAATTCCATAAACATTTTAAGACAAAAAGCAGCCACTTAGCCCATTGTATCTACATCTGGTAAACAAGCCATCCAGCCTGATCTCACTTCCCCAACAACTGATCCACAACCTTGCAGTTTCAGAACTTGAGGTATATACCCAGACCCCTTCAAAATGAGTTAAGTATTCCAGTTTCTACTAAATCTTCTTTCAAGCAGCAATTGCCAGACTCCAACAACCCACTGGGTTCAAAAACATAAAATGCTCATCTCCTCACTAATCCTTCGGCCAATTACTTAAATCTACATCCATTCATTACAGACCTGATACTGTAAAACATATTTCACATCCACTGCGTCCAGCTCTCCCCCACTGTTCAATACATCTCAATTAGATCAGTCATCTTTCTCAGTGCCAAAAAAATGAACAATCCTAGTAAGTCCAACCTTCTTGGATCGTGGTATTTTTCCCAGCACTGGCAACATCCTGAAATCTCTTCTGCATCTTCTTGTGCAATTACATGCTTTCAGTTATCAGGGGACCAGAATAGAGCACCAAACTGCTATGACCTAGCAAATGATTTATATAGTTTCACCATTACCTTCCTGCTCTTACACAGAATTCTTTTCTTCAGCGGCAGAGTTATGCGCTATGTGCCTTCTTAACCACCTTATTTCCTGCCCTGTTACCCTCAGGGATTTGCAGAAATTAATGTCCCTCATTTCCACAAAACCTCACAGCATTCTCCCATTGTGTTCCTTGGCCTCGTTTGACCTCCGCAAACACAACATCTCGCACGGCTTCATGTTGAATTCCACTTGCCACTTTACTATCTATCCAACTAGTCAACTTATATCTTCTTGCAGTCTACTGCTACGGTCCACCATGACGATGTGTGTTTATCTGCAAATTTCTTGATCATGTACCCAACATTTACTGTCAAATTATTAACATTTACCACAAATGTAAAAAAGAACCTCGTAATGGAGTCCTACAGGACTCCATGTGAATCAACACTCCAGGTGCAAACTCACTCAACTATGACCTTTGTTTCCTGCACCCAGCTGGTTTCATTTCCTGGATCCCATGAGCTTCTTGTTAAAGAAAAAGCCCATCTTACATGTGCAGCCTTGTCAAAAACCTTTTCAAATCCACATGGACCACAAAGTGCTCCAGCCTAAGTGCTCCTTGTTACTTTGACTCCGAGTCAGAGATATACAGCATAGAAACAGAGTTTTTGGTCTGATTCATCCATGGCGACCAAATATCCTAAATTAATCCAGTCCCATTTGCCAGCATTTGCGGCATTATCCTTCTAAACTGTTCCTATTCAGATACCTTCTAAGTGTTGTAATTTTACCAGTCTCCACCTCGTCCTCTGGCAGCTCATTCCACACACACACACCACTGTCTGCACAAAAAAAAATGTGCCCCTTTACGTCCCATTGAAATCTTTCCCCTCTCACCTTAAACCTATGCCCTTTAGCTTTGGGCTTCCCTATCCTGTTGAAAAGGTCTTCTATATTTACCCTATCCATGCGTCTCATGATTTTATAAATCCCTACAAAGGTCAGCATTCAACCTCCAACACTCAAAGGAAAATGGCCCAGTCTATTCAGCCTCTACCTATAGCTCAAAACCTCCAACCCTGCAACATCCTTGTAAATCAGAACCCTTTCAAGTTTCACATCATTCCTACAGCAGGAAGGTCAGAACTGCATGCAGTAATCCAACAGCAACCTAATCAACATCCTGTACAGCCGCAACATGACCTCCCAATTCCTATACTCAATGCACTGACCAATAAAAGTAAGCCTCAGAAAATTAAATCAAGATATTAATTGTCTTAACAGATCTACACTGACTATCCTTGATTAATCACTGCAATTTCTGTTTATCCTACATCTCGAAAGGCTTCTAACCATTTGCCCACTATGGAGGGTAGACTGGCTTGTCTAATTATTCAATCTACCCCACTTGCTTTTTAAAGCATGTTGCAAGATTAGCAGTCTTCCAATCCTATGTGCAGTGAAGACAGGAAAAGGATACCCAAACTATCAACTGTTCCTACTTTTTTTCTGGAAAAAAAGTGAGCAAATTGCTTGGGGCAAGTTGCAAGCTCCAAAGAAGGAATAATTCAAAAAAGGGGGACACCCTGTAAGGAATCTAGATGACAACCTTGTTAAATAGTTTGTATAGTCTCTACACAAACCACCACGGTTTCTGGTTTCTTCAAGTTATACATCAGCAACTGACCTTGTAGCTTTTTCAACTATACTCAGGGGGTCCTTTTGTGGTTTGTGGCTGAAATTACAGTAAGTGGGTAAAATTATGTACTCAAAACTGCTGGCAAGCTAAGTCAGCTCTAAGGGTTGGGTTATGCAGATAGCAAGGAATGCTGCTGGGAAGCCTTCAGAGACAGCAAGTGTCCATCTGCTAGACAGCAAATTCTTCCCTACAAGTATTACGTAGTCTCTTCTACCTTTCCTATCATCTGACAGTATCCTTAAAGCAAAAAACTTTACAGTATCAAACTTGGGACTTACGATTGCACGAAAGACTTCCAGGATTGTTTTCCTTATGTCTTTACAAAGAAGTTGGAGGTGCCTATCTAGAGAAAAACAAACTGACTAGCTGCATTTAGTCAACACTAATGGATTAGATTGCTGAACATAGCTTAAACTACACAATCGCTGTGCAAACAAGGAATTAAATTGCATGCTCTGAATTAAATAGGAAATGCTAAACTTGTTTTGTATTGGAGGAGTCTAATCACTGAACATAACCAATGCCACTGAAATCTTCACCTTGCCAATTGTTCCAATGCTGATTCGTTTATACTTCTGCAATAATTTGCAATTCCTTTGGTTTAAAATGTAAAATCTACAGAAAGAGGGAGACGTTATTAATTGAAATCTTGCAACACCATGTGCAAGATGTTCTGGGGCCAAGGTTCAGCTGTGTTTAATCTACCTGGTCCCTTTTAGATCTTAATGCCCAATTACTTTAAATCCTAAGGTCAAGTACTACTGCACATTTACCAGCACCTGGGAAAGTCCAGCTCCAGGTAAAAAGCATGAAAACTCTGCCATCTTCACTTTAATACTGTCTAGCCATTTAAATTCAGCAACTAATATGCACAAATTTGGACACTAAACCCAAGGATTAATATTCTATACTAGAGGATCAATTGTTGCCATCATGTTTGAGCTGTCAATTTATTAATACAATGATATCTCTATATTTCTCTGCATCAATGTGTTCGATACAGACTTAAGCCATCTTGTATTATTTTTTGCACCTGCACTCCAAGTAGGGGACCCACAGATTCAATAATTCCAAACTTCAGGTAGCCCACACCACTTCACACCACCACCCAACACTGTACCCTCAGTAAGTCAAAAAGAGTCAAAACTTGAAGTCAACATAAACTCAGCGTTCACATCCTAACTCATAGCAAGTCCCATTCCTCTATTACTGGGTACACTGACTTGCACTAGGTCTCAGTTAATAAACATTCCAATTTTAAAATTCTCACTTTGTCTTGAACACTCCTTATTTCAACCATCTCAGCTCCACGCTTCACTCCAATTCTGGTCTCATGCAGTCACAATTATAGTCACTATCATTGGCTGTTCTTTCAGCTGTCTAGGCCTTACACTTTGGAATGTCCTCCCTCGCTCACTCATGCTCCTCCCCGACACTTTCTAAACCTCACTGATCAAAGCTTTTAGTCACCTGACCTAATATTATCTTGTGAGACGCAATGTCATACTTTGTTTAATACTGCTCCTGTGAAGCATCATGGGAGTACTTATATTTTGTTAAGGGTGCCATACAAGAACTGATCTCCTTCCCATTGCAAAAACTACACATCACCTGATGCACAGATTTAGTGCCAATTAATACACAATTGCCAAGTCCCTTAATGTCACATTGCAAGGATGTAGCTTTGACCTTTAGAACTAAGCCTAAACATTTAGAAAAGAGTTCTAAAATCAGAGTTCACTACTTGTTGGTCAGGAAACATTGAATATTGGAACAGTGGTCACCAGTAGCCAGCTTTGACAAGAGGTGTGGTGTCTGAGCTTACTAATGTTTTCTCAACTCTCAAAGCGCCTGCAATGTTATTCATGGCAAGGTGAAGAACAAAAATGTTTCATACCAAAAACAATAATTCAAATGGTGTTGTTTTATGGGAGCACAAAAGAACTGCAGATTTACCATTTCTGAAAATATATTTGCTCAGGTATGCAACTTTGTTTCTTAAGAACAAGAAGTCATAATGCACAATGCTCCGAGAGATGTTCCAAGCAGAAGGCATGTAACAATTTAGGGTAGGGTGGGAGGCAAAACAATTTGATAGCAAGAGCATTCCAAGATTCTGGGAGCATTACAGTGTTAGCACAGAAGATAATGACACTAGCAAATTCATAATGTGTGACTATGGAAGCCCATGCTGAGTCATGACAATACTGACAAGAAAGTTTTTGGTTTGGATGAACTCATGATTGAGTGTACGGGGAGACGGAAGAGGAGGAGATCAAAAAAAGGGTGCATGGGTGAGAGACTTTGAACTGAAGAGACCTCTGACTGTGGTACTGCTGTGTTTGCTGGGTGGAGTCAGAAGGTATTTTTGGAAACAGCAGAATGAACAAAAGCAAATTCATTATATCTTCTCAAAATAGCACAAGGTGGTTTCTTAGTATGGGGGTGGACTGTTATCTTAATTAAGTGCTTATTGCACTAACAATAATTGTTAATCATATGCCAGCAATTAAAATACAAGCATGCTCAATGCTTGACATAAATCCTGGCCAAGCGCCAGACAGCCATTCATAGGAACCCACGCTGCTTACAGAAAGGTCTGGAAGCCAACAAGTCTAACTATGTTTTTTTTTATATAAGTTCTCTGCTTCCTTCCCCAGAAAAGAGAGAGAGAGTGATAGAACTTCTATGGCAAAGTTTAGCAAAGGCAGAAGTACCCAGTTCTCTTGGGCTTTTTGCCCTTAGTACTGTAAAGAACAGCAAACCAACAGTTGGAGAACTCAGCTGGAGTCATTGGTAGACTGAACCAACCTGAGGCAAGTATAACAAATAGGCTTAGATAATAGGAAGTTTAAGGATGACAGAGTAAATGTTACACTTACAGGAAGTGGTGCTATACACAAGAGAGACAGACAGATATCTTCTGGTATGGTTTTCTTCGAACGTAGCTCAATCACAAAATACAAATCGCTCTCTGTGAAGTCAATTATATGTAACAGGTAATTAGGTACACATTGAAGAGGACAAGTGTTAAAAGGATATGTAGAAAGAGCAGGGCAATGGAATTCGAATAGTTCTAATGTGGAGCTAATAACTACACAGATTAATGGTCAAATCACTTCCTTCAATATTGAAACTTCAGATTTCTGAGAGAAGGGCGCCAGAGTAGATCCCTTTACAAATCTAATATTCTCCACTGTACTCGATCAGGTGTTTACAAATTCTGAACTATGTTTCAGTTTTTGGTAGGAGACAAAAAAAACACCAATCAGAAGCTCTAAGCCACACCAGAGATAGTGAAATGCAAAGGAGTAGCTTTGCGATGTGAAGTGAGAAAGAAATTAAACCAATATTTTACTCCACATATCCACTAGGCAAGTAAAAACTAAGAATTGCCTATAGAGTTCAAATATTCAAATTGGGTGGTCCAATGACTGTGACAAGTGGAATCCCACATGGGTCTGCACTGGGGCACCATCTTTTTACCAAAATTATTAATGTAAATTGTAAAGGGAACTAAAAGAATGGTAGCAAAATTTACAGACAACACAAAGATAGGTAGGAAACTCAGTTGTAATGTATTAGCAATTTCTGTCTACAAACTCCTAAGTTAAGTGACTGCAAAAAAATCTGGCAGCGGGAGTACAATAAGGAAAAATGACAGGTTATTAATTTTGGCAGGAAGAATGAAAAGCACAGTATTACTTACATGGAAAATGACTGCAGAATTCTGAAACTGCAGACAGATCTGGGTGTTCTAGTGTATAAGTAATGACAGATAATTTGAAAAAGTTGGGCTCATTTCCACTGAAGGTTTGAAGCGTGAAGGATAACTTGATTGCAGGATTAAGGATTCTGAAAAGGTGGATGTGGGAAAAAGGTTTCCTCACACATGAGTCCAGCGCTGGAAAGTGAGGTGGCTGGAGGTTAATGTTTTAAAAATTAAGAACAGATGAGATTCTTCCACCCCCACCCCAAAAAGGGTTGATGAACTTGGAACACACCGCAGTGGAAGCAGAATCATTAAATATTTTTAAAGCCAGATAGACTGATTCACTTTCCTAACAAGAAAGTAAGGTTAACTTGGGTCTAGACAGGAATATAAAATGTGAAATGCAAACAAATCAGGCATAATGTTACTGGGTGATAAAAGGAGGCTCAATAGGCCAAATAGCTTTTATTTAGTGTTTACATTCACTGGCAAGATTGAAGCTCAAGACCCAAAATGCAGATAGCACAACAGCAGGCAGCTGCAAATGGGTGTATGTGTTAATCTGAGTGCTTGTGCAAGATCATAGGGTGCCTAGTGGAGAAACAGCTGGGTCTATCAGGGCACAGATATAAATTGTAGCAACCTGAAGCAGTGTTTTTTTGGGCTTCCACACGATACTAGTGAGGCTCTGCTTTTTCTTTTGCTTGGCTATGCACGTGTGGTAACTTAGAAGGCCAATTTAAATGCAAAGTGAATATTTGGGTTACTGCCCCGCCAGGCAACTTAGAAACAACATTCATCTGAAGTGCTGCTCAGATATATTGGAGGTCCAAGTTCACAATGAGGTCAGAAATCTCCAAACTGTAAGCATTAGTGAGCATTGCACATTTCCTAAACAAAAGGCAAATCCACATGCCACTTTCTCAGAGACACCAGCTCTGGCTAACTCAGGGAAAAATTAAAATTCCAAGAGGGAGCAGGGATTAGCAACATTCATAAATTTAAAGGTCCAGTGCTGGCTTCAGACACTGATAAGGGATGCCTCTCGTTTGACCTTTGTCAAAATAGTATCCAATTCAGTCCATACTAGAATTTGGGATGCAGTCGTACTATCATTTTGGATCCAAGATGGCATCAGGAACAACTTAAAAATGGAGTGCCATGGCACAAAGTCTAGCTCTAAAAGAAAAGCTGTACAGCAGTTAAAATAAAGAGAGAGTAAATAACTTGCAAAATTATAAAACAAATGCTACATTGGTTTGGAAAAAGTGACAGTAGAATGACATTAGGAAAGTAATGATTTCCCTCCTTGCAAGAAATTACAGACACCATATTCCAAATTAATTAACTGGCACCCCAAGTTTATTCCTCTTGATACAATCGTATCTAAATTCAAGCAAGTAACTATTACTATTTTAAAAAAACACCAAGCTCTTTTCTGCCGTGTATTTTTATAATGCTCAATTGAAGTTATTGGATAACCACGTGTGTCCAAAAGTGACTTTTCAATTGTAAACTACATCAGGACTGAAGTATCACCAGTTCTAACTATGTGGAGTAGAGTGTGGAGATATTGGATATGTTGCCAATGAAGAGACACAAGGCAGCCAAATCCTCTTAACTCTTGAAATTAAGAGACTCCCAAAAATCATTACATCAGACTGACAAAGAAACATGGCTTTCCAATGTTTCAGCTGCGTATCAAGTAACAGAAGTTTCAAGAGTTTAGAAACGGCATCTGACCCACTGAAGTTTCTTCCATTGTAAATGAGTGAAACTTGGAGGAGCCAGTAAGGGGCTCTAGTGGAGCAGTGGTAGTGTCCCTGTCCCTGGACTAAACTGACCCAGGCTCAAGTCCAACATTATCCAGGAGTGTGTAATAACATCTCCAGAAGATTGATGTAGATAGTATGCAGAGCTGTTAATCCCATGCATTTAAAACTAACAAACACAGTAAAAAAGAAAGAAAGGTGGTGTTAAAAATTCAAATTAATATTGTACTTTAGTACTTCATTGAAACATCCTAAAGCACTTATCCAATGAGTTAGTTTGAGGTACAATGCCCCTTAATACATTAAGAATTCAGTCATTTTGCAGGAAAGCAAAAAAACTAACAAGTCTGTACAACTACAGTACACTAATACAAGAGAAACATCCTACTTCCCTTTAAAACAAATGATCTTTCATGTACACAGAATAGACCAGATTAACATTCACTTGGAAGATTAGTAAGAGTCAAGAGTTGGATCATCTTGTGCGACTGATTACAGTACACAAGCTACTTCAAACAGTCATTATATTCTATAGAACACTGATGCCAGAAGTACTCAAATTTTAGTAATAGACAAAAAGATTTCATGGCATCAGGCTCACACATTGAGGAAGCGAGCTAAGTAAGAAATGCAGTGAACAATAACATGCCAAATTCCTACCTCCAGCACTACCACAGGTTGCCAAGAATGGACCTTATGAATAATCCCAATGGATGATGCCACAGGGTACATCTTCAGCCAACATAAAATGAGGATCAATGGACATCCTCTAGAATGTCTTAGACAACATTAGGTATTTTGGGTCGACTTAAAAGATTTGCTTTAGTCAGCTGTGTCAAGGGGAACCCCATTCTTCTCAATGCTGACGGATACAAAACAACTGGTTGACACAATCTGACCTTAACAGCATATTCAAATATTTTAAAAAGTACACTGTCAAGAGATCTTCTTTGGTAAGAAATTATCTTGATTGAGTTATTTGGTTATGAATACAACCTATTTAAGATCTTTCAAACAAAAATAAATGGCAACTTAATTTCACCAATTGTGAAGCCCTTAAAAAGAAAAATATTCAAAGTAAGAGAGTTCAACATTGAAACTTCAAAAAGTTCAGAGATCAACCAAATTCCCAAAAAGTGTTAATAGCAAAAAAATCTGAAGCAGAAGAATTCTAGCTGTTAGATTTAAACTCCATGGAAGGGCTGAGATCTGGTATCATCCACATAAATCATAACAACCAGGACTATGAAAAAACAAACTAATTATTAGTTGTAAAAGCAATAGTCCTGTAAAGAATAGTCCCATATGGCCTGATACATGTAGCCTCATTTGACCTCTGTGTATAATTAATCAGCAAGGAAATTTGTTAGTTTTACCCTGTGCACTTTGGTCTCATGGTATGTCATTTCCTGCCTTTCAGGAAAGTCAAAGCAAGGCCATGTGGTAGGCACCCACATGGTCTCCAGTGATCAGAACATCACTGAATTAATGGTTAACCCAGATAAAGTAAACCAAATGGTCCATGTTCCAAAGATACACTCTTTGGTTGAAAAGATATCCAATCTGCTTAAGCAGTTTCCTTATGAACCATGAACACCAGACAAAGGTGTTAAGAAAATGTTTGAGCCATAAGCAGTTACCTTGCTTGAACAGCCTTTGTAACATTAAAAACTTCACAAAATGCTATACATTAAAAAGAAAACACATTTCCTCCTACATCAGAGCCATGGTTTGGAATTATTCAATAAAGAAAACCTTTGTTCTTGTCGTGTGGTCTAACGAGACTCTGAAAACTAATCTAGTTAGAGGGGTTAATCAAATACCATTCACCAAGTCAACAGTGTTTACCTCATTTACCTCTAAGTTAGCTCAGTGAAAATATCCCAGGGAATGCTGTGCAAAACAGGCCTGTTGTTTCAAGCATTTTTCAAACTGTTACAAACACTACAAAACAAAGCTGAGGCAACCAGCCCGCATCATGAACGAAAAGGTCAGCTACATAACTTTAAATCCAAACAGTGACTGTTTATACACAAAATGAATTACATCAGTAAATACAATAATAACTTATCTTTGCAGTTCCAGTCCAACATTTTTTTAAAAAATCTGTTCACTTCATAAGCTTCCCAGTACATCCTAATTGTTTTACATTTCCTTTATATCTATTACCTCTAAGCAAGCCACATTTATAGAACACCGTTAAAGATGTTGGTAAAAGGACTCAGAACATATTCAAAGGTGAAGAGAAAGAGAAAGTTTAGGAAGCGATGCCATAGAGTGGGACTTCAACCGCTAAAAACCTAGCAGTCATTGGTGGCTCAAAGTGGAAGGTGCAATTAAAAAAAAGAGGTAGAGCATGAATGGTGTTTCAGGGGAAGGGATACAAATTAGAGGAACATTGAGCAGAGACAGCTAGGGACCACAGCTAACAAAATACATATTAAAATTTATTGTTTGGTTTTGTAAAACCTATTAGGACAAGATGGCCAACATGAGAGCTACTATTTATTAAGTGAAAGAGCTATGGCGTTCTGGATGACTGGGTAGGCAGATGTGATGCATGGTACAGGACGGTCAGACTGACTAGGAGCATGCTTAATTCCTTGTCTGTGTTTAAGTTGGTTAATCTCAACAGTTGATGCATGCAACTAGGTCTAAATTCCTTTAATCATGCAGGAAAAGACAAATAAAAAGCTACTCTGGGTTTCGATTCCCAAGTTGTCAGTTACTACTGCTTGACGTTTACATGTATACTGGAATATTGAAAATTGGCTGGAGGTAGAAAATGAGGGTGAAGGGAGGAAGAAACAAGAGTCAAATGGGACCCCAAGGACTCCAGCAGTTCAAGGCAGCAGTGTGCCAGCAACACTCAAGATTAGGGATGGGCAATAAATCCTTGCCTAGATAGTAATGCCCTAATCCCATGAGCAAATAAAAAATTTCAGGGTCACAAAATTAATCAAGTATGCTACAAATCTGTTGAAAGTTTACAAATTTAAAACTTCTAGAAGGCATTAACATCAAGTGAACCCAACACCCGCATGTCCACTAAAGTAGAGATAATGGGAACTGCAGATGCTGGAGAATCCAAGATAACAAAATGTGGAGCTGGATGAACCCAGCAGGCCAAGCAGCATCTCAGGAGCACAAAAGCTAACGTTTCGGGCCTAGACCCTTCAGAGTTCACTGAAGTACACTGGTTGTGTTGAGCAACATGAATTTTAAAATTCTTGTTTTTCAAAAGCTTCATTGACTTCCCACATCTTGTACAGAATCTCAAAGCAGCACCCCACCCCGAGATCTGCGCTCATCTAATTCTGCCCTTTCAAGTAATCCTGGTTTTTATTGTTTTCATTGGTGGCTATGCCATCATTCGTCCAAACCCCTAGCTTTGAAAATCTCTGCCTAAACCCCTCTATCTTCTACATCCTTTAAAAGATGCTCCTCAAAACCTACTTCTTTGATCTTTTAGTTAACTATGCTCATATCTCTTCTGCTTTCAAAAATCACTCCCATGAGCCTCTTTGGACATTTTCCTGCATTTAAAAAGATACTCAATGCGAATTGTTTAGATGTCTAAATTTGGAGTTTGAGATGGGGGTGTTGGGGGCATTCAAGAGGATGAACGGAAATCAAATGTTTTTGAATATTTTCTACTGCCCTATAGTGACTGCTTGAAGATGCGCATCTCAACACTGGTTGAGAACGTGATTGAGTGTAAAATGTAGCCATACATAGCCAGTACACAAACGTGGACCGAACACAAATTAAAGAATGACTATAGATAGCAGGGAGATCTTTGCTCATGTGAAACCCTATGACAGCATGCTTCTTAGTTTCAGGAGGAGAAAAGAGGACAAAGGAGCTTGGAAAGAAGTGCCTTTTCCTTCTGGCACCTGATTAGAGCTTGAAGGAATTACTGAGTTTCAAATGGAAGAGAACTAGTTTTAACACAGTTGGAGCGGAGTCATTAAAATAAAGCGAGGTAATTAGCGAGCCAGTAATTCAGCCACTACATGCTATCAAATTTGGTAATTAATGACTTCATTTTCAGTATCTCCAATGTCATCAGCACATGCCTTTTTGTATCACCACAAAGAACTACAGATTTTGCTACTTTGTGAATTATGTTGTGCATACAACCAGATTTCACATACCCTGTCGATACTGCCTGTGAGTGTTTTGTAATCAGAACTTACTGCCATTTGGAAATTGTTGATACATCACATTTTCCACCTGCTAGTATTCAGAATTGCTTAGTCTCAAAAGCCAAAAAACCTGGAAATGCATAGCAAGATTCCAGCTGAAGATAACAAGATCTCAAAGGGATGGGCACTTCATCTGAAGAAGAGTTTGCTAAACATTCAGTGTACATTGGATGTCAAGAATTTATTTTCTACATCCAAATTTTTCAAAAAAGTTCAGGTAGTAAAATCAACTTTTTGGTAATAATGTGGGCTTCACTGCTTTGTAGATAAATAATTTGAGATATGGATCTCCAGGCATCGAGCCTAGGCATGTCAGTCATAAACTGATGAACACACAAGTACAGACTGGCATTTGTTCATCCATCCAAAACAAGCAACTAACATCTCCCAACAGGTCTTTAGTGGCCAATTCCATTCCTCCCCAATGTTCATGCCAACATTCAGTGGCCCTCTGAATAAATTCTTCCCAGCACGTGTCTTTCACAGTCTGCCCCCTTGTCTCCTTTGAAGTAATTATCCATGGCTTTCTCAATTATCTCTGGAATCTCCATCAGCTGTACAGCCCTCCAAGATTTGCACTGCTCCGATTCTGGCCGCTTGCACATCTAACAATAAAATCACTCCACTATGAATGGAATGGCTTCAGCTTTCACGGCTCGGCACTCAAATTCTCAATTCTACTTTCTTTATGGCGCTCCTGAAAACCTGCATTGAGCAAACTTTGAATCAAATACCTCTATATGAATTGTTATCAAACCAAATTTGATACTAGTCTTGTGAAACACCTTTGGATATTTTACTATATTAAAAAAGGTGTTGTACGAATTCAAGATCTTGCAACTGCTTAAACAACTCAAAATATTCGTTTTGAGCCTACTGACACGCATAGGCCTCCAGTCCTGAATCACATGGTGACTGTCATTTGCAATATCCAAACAAATCTTTTTAATTAAAAAAAAATTTAAACGATTCCTTGCTCCAAATGCCTTCAATGAAAACTTACAGGTCAGTCATATCAGCTGCAGTTCAACGATCTAAATTTACTACTTGTACTTATATTTGACCACTGTTGTTAGAAAAAACCCACAGCTTGATCTGTGGCCAGAGGTTTTCAGTGAGGGTTTACAATCAGGAGGCTCTGGGATCAGTGAGCAATGACATTGTACAATGAATGGTTCACAGAAACAGGCCATTCAGACCAAGGGGTCTATGTGGCATTTACGTTCCACATGGCACTCCTATCACCTTACTTAATACTATGCTGATTGCATTAGATAATGTTGCCTTCTCTTATATACTTATCTAGTTTTGAATTAAATGAATCTGTGCTATTCCCTTCAAATCACTCCCAAGCTCACCCACATTCTAACCATTTGCCGGATACAGAAATTTCTCCTGAAATTCCTTAGATTTATTAGTGATTATCTCCACTGGTCAGTCATCCCCTTCACAATTAAATAGTATTACATAATTAAATCCTCTATCAATAGTCTGGGGCATCATCAATGACCAGAAACTAGACCCAACTTCTAAAATATTAAGGCTATTAAGAGCAAGTCAGTGCCTAGGAGTGCTGCAGAAGTATTTTACCACCCATCTCCCCATTGCCTGTCCTTCATCTCCAAGACACAGGGCAGGGGTGTGACTGAAAACACTTCACGGGTTTTTTTTAAAAACTATTCTGGTATTTATAACAAAGAGGACGTCAAAGAATGGTGACTTTATACACTTTTCACTGTACTCACGTATTCCTTTACATGAGTATGCAACAATAAATTCTACTTCAAATTCCATTTTTCAGGATAACAAGAACTTGGACAACATTCAGGACAAAAAGCAGCTGCTTAGGGGACACTCCTACCCATCACTTTTAAAATTCACCCCTCTTACCACTGGTGCGTAATGGCAGTAGTGAGTATCAGTACAAAATGGGCCACAGCAACTCATCAGGATTCTAGGACAAGATCTTACAGACCAATGACCCATGTCACCAAGAAGACTAGTCGAAACAGATGCAAGGGAACACCACTACATGCATGGTCTCATCCAAGCCACTCACTACCCTGACTTGGAACTATAATCACCCTTTCTTCACTGCCACTGGGTTCAAATTCTGGGCCTCCCTTCCTAACAGTACAATGGTTTCACATACTCCAAAAGACTGTAGTGTTTCAAGTAGGCATCTCACTACCACCTTCAAGGGCCAACTTGGGAAGGTTTATAAATGCTGGCCCAACCACAATACCTATTTTCTTGGAATAATTTTTTTTTCTAAATTGTATTTTCATAATCTCCAGATTTGGAACTATCCACTAACAGAAACACACATCTACATCAGCCCAAACCATTTGTAATATTAAAAGATCTGTATCAGATTTAAAAGGGACTCCCTACTTGTTCAGTTTATTTAAAATTATAATCTTTGTTATACAAGTGAATGTTTCTAAACATTAGAACGTTTTAACAGAGAAACAACAAAACAATTGCAAAACATTGCTGTTTTGCACTAAACATTGCTCATTTTCCCCACTCTGGTGTTAATTGCTTACAGCCTGGGTTTAGTTTGATAGGAGACAGTGAATCCCACTACCACATGCAAAGACATTAAACTACTGAAATGTGACAAGATTCTAGATCCGATGCCAGTTCACACTAATATGCAAAAGATATTGTGCAGGTAAAGCCACACCCCAGTTCATGGAATGTTGAGTCCAAGTTACAGGAACCATTAATACTACTTTAAAAATCTAGAATAAAATCCAGAATATAGTTTTGTTTTAAAAATCTTACAGTCTAAGATCTCTCCCACTCCCTCACTTCCTGTTTAAGGTTAAAAGCCAGCTTCTCGAAATTAGCCACTCCAAAGTCTGTGGCAGCAAACAACAGAAAGAAAGACAGAAAGAAAGAGAGTTATACTTCTCAGAACATTGCTCAAATACTGCCCTGGCATCATTGTAATGAGAACTAGGTATCCAATTCAAATTGTGATTCAAAAATAAATCTATAAAATTTGAGCCAAACCACTGAAAAAATGGTTCAGTATTCAGTTTGCTTCATCAAATGTTGCTCTGCAGTGCAATTACACGTGAAGTGCCAAGTCTATCAGCACCTTTATATTTCTCATGCCACTAACCATTAGCTATTTCTCCATAAATAAATAAAGCATTTTACCTTTACTGCCAAACGTAGTATCTTATATTTACAGCATTTAAAAATTTTGTGTGCTCTATTTACATAATCCTCTTGTAGGTCAAGTCAAAACAGGTTGAGGCCTGGCACTAAACAAACAGTATCAAGCCAGTGACACGACACTCCACAATTGATGCATTTGCACCTTGCATTCAAACAGTACAGTGCAGCTGACTCATTTTAAAATTGTTTTACTGTATATGAATAAGTGATTACATCCATGCTCAGGATCTCACCAGAGCCCTCAAAACTACACTTCCAAATAAATGCTCAAGAACAATCTAAAAACACATCAATAAAACTTCTGGTTTCAACAACTAAACCAATTCATTAAATATTAAACCATTGTTATTGATGGGTATTGCATATGATTGCACTGGATTTTTGCCAATGTTTACTTTACTGCCACTTATCAATGCTTTAGCCATAAGTGATGAGCAGGAAATTAATTTCCTATGAATATTTACAAGCAAACCTTTCACAATTCTCCTGAAACACTGTTTATTTGATCTCATGAGCAAGGTGATCACAACTTCCAAGTGAGCTTCAACGGTACATTCTCTAGTGGGAGCCATTCCAAAGCACTTGTCATACAGTACAAATTGTATTCATAGACTGTAGTTATTTTAGCAGAAAGCCTTACTTCTCATCCAGCAAATTTATTAAGAAACAATAAGAATCAGTGATAATAAAATGTGAGGCTGGATGAACACAGCAGGCCAAGCAGCATCTCAGGAGCACAAAAGCTGACGTTTCGGGCCTAGACCCTTCATCAGAGAGGGGGATGGGGGGAGGGAACTGGAATAAATAGGGAGAGAGGGGGAGGCGGACCGAAGATGGAGAGTAAAGAAGATAGGTGGAGAAGGTGTGGGTGGGGAGGTAGGGAGGGGATAGGTCAGTCCAGGGAAGACGGACAGGTCAAGCAGGTGGGATGAGGTTAGTAGGTAGCTGGGGGTGCGGCTTGGGGTGGGAGGAAGGGATGGGTGAGAGGAAGAACCGGTTAGGGAGGCAGAGACAGGTTGGACTGGTTTTGGGATGCAGTGGGTGGGGGGGAAGAGCTGGGCTGGTTGTGTGGTGCAGTGGGGGGAGGGGATGAACTGGGCTGGTTTAGGGATGCAGTGGGGGAAGGGGAGATTTTGAAACTGGTGAAGTCCACATTGATACCATATGGCTGCAGGGTTCCCAGGCGGAATATGAGTTGCTGTTCCTGCAACCTTCGGGTGGCATCATTGTGGCAGTGCAGGAGGCCCATGATGGACATGTCATCAAGAGAATGGGAGGGGGAGTGGAAATGGTTTGCGACTGGGAGGTGCAGTTGTTTGTTGCGAACTGAGCGGAGGTGTTCTGCAAAGCGGTCCCCAAGCCTCCGCTTGGTTTCCCCAATGTAGAGAAAGCCGCACCGGGTACAGTGGATGCAGTATACCACATTGGCAGATGTGCAGGTGAACCTCTGCTTAATGTGGAATGTCATCTTGGGGCCTGGGATGGGGGTGAGGGAGGAGGTGTGGGGACAAGTGTAGCATTTCCTGCGGTTGCAGGGGAAGGTGCCGGGTGTGGTGGGGTTGGAGGGCAGTGTGGAGCGAACAAGGGAGTCACGGAGAGAGTGGTCTCTCCGGAAAGCAGACAGGGGTGGGGATGGAAAAATGTCTTGGGTGGTGGGGTCGGATTGGAAATGGCGGAAGTGTCGGAGGATAATGCGTTGTATCCGGAGGTTGGTAGGGTGGTGTGTGAGAACGAGGGGGATCCTCTTGGGGCGGTTGTGGCGGGGGCGGGGTGTGAGGGATGTGTCGCGGGAAATGCGGGAGACGCGGTCAAGGGCGTTCTCAATCACTGTGGGGGGGAAGTTGCGGTCCTTAAAGAACTTGGACATCTGGGATGTGCGGGAGTGGAATGTCTTATCGTGGGAGCAGATGCGGCGGAGGCGGAGGAATTGGGAATAGGGGATGGAATTTTTGCAGGAGGGTGGGTGGGAGGAGGTGTATTCTAGGTAGCTGTGGGAGTCGGTGGGCTTGAAATGGCCCCTAACCCCACCTCTTCCTCCGGTACATTGATGACTGTATCGGCGCCGCCTCTTGCTCCCCAGAGGAGCTCGAACAGTTCATCCACTTCACCAACACCTTCCACCCCAACCTTCAGTTCACCTGGGCCATCTCCAGCACATCCCTCACCTTCCTGGACCTCTCAGTCTCCATCTCAGGCAACCAGCTTGTAACTGATGTCCATTTCAAGCCCACCGACTCCCACAGCTACCTCGAATACACCTCCTCCCACCCACCCTCCTGCAAAAATTCCATCCCCTATTCCCAATTCCTCCGCCTCCGCCGCATCTGCTCCCACGATAAGACATTCCACTCCCGCACATCCCAGATGTCCAAGTTCTTTAAGGACCGCAACTTCCCCCCCACGGTGATTGAGAACGCCCTTGACCGCGTCTCCCGCATTTCCCGCGACACATCCCTCACACCCCGCCCCCGCCACAACCGCCCCAAGAGGATCCCCCTCGTTCTCACACACCACCCTACCAACCTCCGGATACAACGCATTATCCTCCGACACTTCCGCCATTTCCAATCCGACCCCACCACCCAAGACATTTTTCCATCCCCACCCCTGTCTGCTTTCCGGAGAGACCACTCTCTCCGTGACTCCCTTGTTCGCTCCACACTGCCCTCCAACCCCACCACACCCGGCACCTTCCCCTGCAACCGCAGGAAATGCTACACTTGTCCCCACACCTCCTCCCTCACCCCTATCCCAGGCCCCAAGATGACATTCCACATTAAGCAGAGGTTCACCTGCACATCTGCCAATGTGGTATACTGCATCCACTGTACCCGGTGCGGCTTTCTCTACATTGGGGAAACCAAGCGGAGGCTTGGGGACCGCTTTGCAGAACACCTCCGCTCAGTTCGCAACAAGCAACTGCACCTCCCAGTCGCAAACCATTTCCACTCCCCCTCCCATTCTCTTGATGACATGTCCATCATGGGCCTCCTGCACTGCCACAATGATGCCACCCGAAGGTTGCAGGAACAGCAACTCATATTCCGCCTGGGAGCCCTGCAGCCATATGGTATCAATGTGGACTTCACCAGTTTCAAAATCTCCCCTTCCCCCACTGCATCCCTCAACCAGCCCAGTTCATCCCCTCCCCCCACTGCACCACACAACCAGCCCAGCTCTTCCCCCCCACCCACTGCATCCCAAAACCAGTCCAACCTGTCTCTGCCTCCCTAACCGGTTCTTCCTCTCACCCATCCCTTCCTCCCACCCCAAGCCGCACCCCCAGCTACCTACTAACCTCATCCCACCTGCTTGACCTGTCCGTCTTCCCTGGACTGACCTATCCCCTCCCTACCTCCCCACCCACACCTTCTCCACCTATCTTCTTTACTCTCCATCTTCGGTCCGCCTCCCCCTCTCTCCCTATTTATTCCAGTTCCCTCCCCCCATCCCCCTCTCTGATGAAGGGTCTAGGCCCGAAACGTCAGCTTTTGTGCTCCTGAGATGCTGCTTGGCCTGCTGTGTTCATCCAGCCTCACATTTTATTATCTTGGAATCTCCAGCATCTGCAGTTCCCATTATCTCGAATAAGAATCAGTGTCTTCATTGTCTTTGCATTACATCTGTGCTACTGACTGGATTTCAGTGCAAATTTTCCATTTATTTCTTCATTAGCACCAATTATTACATCTCTTAACTCCATTCCAAATAGGTATAATGCTGGGCAAACTGTCCTAATTTTTGCTATCCAGGTTGCAATCAAAAATAGTTCAAGGCCAGAACATACTTGCCTCCTTCTTAATAGATCATGAATTCTTTACATGAAGTACCATGGATGGGAGAAGTATGCCACCCAAACAATCCATGAATGCATCACTCCATGGTCTTAAATGGTCAGTATGTGATTGAAAATCTCAGTGATAAAAATATATTCCATTTACATGTATGCATACATTTTATGCACTCACTATACCATTAACACTGCTTATTTCATCAGCAATCCATCAGAAATAAATTCGTGTTATCTGGATGTTAGCTAGACTGAAAGGTTTGCGTGTTATAAAGGAGTGGATGAATAGGCTGAGACTTTTTTGCCTGGGCCGTAGGAGACTGAACGGCGATACCTTATAGAGATGTATAAAATCAAAAGAGGCATTGATAAGGTGGATAGCAGACAGCTTTTCGCCATGGTAGGGGATTCTAAAACTTGAGGGCACAGGTTTAAAGACAAGAGGGGAAGAGACATAAAAGGGTCTAGAGGGGTCATTTTTTCCCCCCACACAGAAGGTGGAATGGGCTGGCAAAGATTGTGGTGGAAGCAAGCACAATTTCATCATTTAATAAACATTTAGATATGTACATGGATGGGATAGGTATGGAGGGATACAGACCAAACGCAAGCAAATGGGATTAATTTAAATTGTGAAAAATGGGTGGCATGGACAAGTTGGGCCGAAGGGCTTGCTTTCATGCTGTAGACATCGAATGACACTAATGACTGAAAAAGCAATTAGCATCATTAGGAAAGAGAAAAAAAAATTCCAGGAAACTGCTAGAATAAAGATTGATGATGCATAACACGTAGGGGTAGAAATAGGCCATTCAGCCCATTAAGTCTGCTCTGCCATTCCATGAGATCATGGCTGATCTGACAATCCTCGGTCCCACTTTCCCAGTCTTTTCCCCCACACCCAAATTCCCTCACTGATTAAAAATCCAGTCTCAGCCTTAAAATCTTAACTATGCTGCCTTGATTTTTTTGAGATTTCCTTTATGGAAGAATCCAGCAAATTGAGGACTGTGGACAGATTGCCTAAATAGTCTCATTTATCATGACTCGAGGAATAGTAGGGGTTAAGGTCAAGGTCTACTACCCAAGTGAGTTGTGACAACATACAGAACTTCTACTTAAGTAAAAAGCTGTAAGGTAAGAGGTTTATGATCACAGATCGACCTTCCTGACAATAGTGAACTCAAGGCTAGCAAGAATTAAAACTACAAAAAAGAAAAATAAAATGCACTCAATCGCTCAGAGAGGTGAACAGCAATACCTGTCATACTACACTTCCCACTTCAGATGTTAGTGTCATTGTACAAAACAGTGTCAAGATTCTGGAGTGTCTGACCTGCAAATTGAAACTGACAAGTGCAAAAAGTTGGGACAGAATTAAACAGATTGATCAGACCTCAGGTTTACTTTACCTGTCTCATCTTAAAAAGTCTGTACATTCCCCATTAGCAGAATAATAAATGGTGCATTACATGGTTGCATTACTACTATTATTATAAAACAGTGTACCATACACGTGGCCAGCACCCTGGGAAATCAGGTAGCACTGCCAAATACTTTGAATGCAGAATGGCCATGATGGTAATTTGTCCATCATATATTTGAATAATTTTATGACTACCTGCAATTAAGTGTCATTTCATTCAGAGCATCATACCTAAAATGAACAGTATCACAATTTTTCATTATCTCAAATCATGTGGTTCAGACTGGTTAGGTGGCTTTTTATACTTTTAGAAATTAATACACAGTGATTAACCACAAAACAAAGGGTTGAGATTGCCTGCCCACCCAGAGAGTAACAACAGCGCAAGTTCTATCCCTGCACAAGCTGAGGTTGCCTCGAAGGATTCTCCTTTTCAATATCTCCCTAGCCTCTAAAGAGAGAGCAGCCCAACAGTCCATTACGACTACAGTCGCTTTATATCTAAACAGACAATTTCTATTGGCATGGAGATCAGCTCAAGGGTAGAGAGAGAGATAGAAGTGCCACAATAGGATTGTAAAGTCAGGGAATCTGGTGTTGTCTAGCGTCAGGGCCATGGGCTAACAAAACTAACGTGCTCAGCTTGCTTTCCAGGCAGATAGAGAAGCTGAGATAACATGGTGTAGAGCTGGATGAACACAGCAGGCCAAGCAGCAGAGCGGGAAAGCTGACGTTTCGGGCCTAGACCCTTCAGAAATGGGGTAGAGGGAAGGGGTTTCTGAAACAAGTTGGGGGGGGGGGGGGGGGGGGGAAGGAAGGAAGGAAGAAGACAGATATAAGATGGATAGAGGAGAATACAGGTGGAGAGGAAACAGACAGATCAGATCAAAGAGGCAGAGATGCACCCAGTAAAAAAGGTGAGTAGGTGGGGAGTTAGGAAAGGGATAAGTCAGTCCAGGGAGGATGGACAGGTCAAGGGGGCAGGATGAGACAATAGTAGGAGATGGGGCTGAGGCCTGAAGTGGAGGAAGGACAGGTAAGGGAAGTGGGGACAAGCTGGGCTGGTTTTCAGATGCAGTGGTGGTGGGGAGAGAAGAGAGGAGAGACAGAGACAGAGACAGAGATTTTGAAGCTTGTGAAATCCACATTGATACCATTGGGCTGCAGGGTTCGCAAGTGAAGTAGGAGGTGCTGTTCCTGCTACCTTCGGGTGGCATCACTGTGGCACTGCAGGAGGCCTAGGATGGACATGTCATCCGAGGAACGGGAGGGGGTTTTGAAATGGTTAATGACTAAGAGGTGCAGTTGTTTAGTGCCAACTGAGCGTAGGTGTTCTGCAAAGTGGTTCCCAAGGCTGCGCCTCGGCAGGACGCGAGGTGAGAGGTGTAGCACCTCTTGGAGTTGCAAGGAAAAGTGCCGGGTGTGGTGGGGCTGGAATGGACAGTGAGACAGAGGGAGTGGTCCCTCCAGAAAGCAGATAAAAGGATGGGGAGGGAAATATGTCTTTGGTGGTGGGGTCAGATTGCAGATGGCGGAAGTGTCGGAGGATGATGCGTTGGATCCGGAGGTAGGTGGGGTGGTACGTGAGGACACTGGGGATTCGGTTTTGGTTGTTGTTTTTTTTTTGGGGGGGGGGGGGGAGGAGGAAGAAGAATGAGAGGGATGAGTTGCGGGAAATGCGGGAGACACGGTAGAGGGTGTTCTTGACCACTTTGGTGGTGGTGGTGAGGGGGGGGGGGGGGAAAGAGAGAGAGCGGGCACGGTGTTTGGCAGTGCTTGAAAAACGAGGACGAGGACATCTGAGATTTTCAGGAGCGGAATGTCTCATCCTGGGAGCAGATACAGCAGAGGCGAATGAATTGGGAATAGGGGATGGCATTTTTGCAGGAAGGTGGGTGGGAGGAAGTGTATTCAAGGTAGCTGTGGGAGTTGGTTTTGAAATGGATATCAGTTTCCAGGTGGTTGCCAGAGATGGAAACAGAGAGGTATCAGAGATAGTCCAGGTGAACTTAAAAAGGTTGGGGTGGAAGGTGTTGAAGTGGATGAACTGTTCAAACTCCTCGTGGGAGCACAAGGCAACACCAATATAGTCAAGGTAACAGAAGAAAAGTGGGGTTTAGGGCCAGTGTTGCTACGGAAGAGGAATTGTTCCACGTAACCTACAAAGAGGCAGGCACAGCCTGGGCCCATGCGCGTACCCATGGCCACCCCCTCTGTCTGTAGGAAGTGGGTGGAATGGAAAGAGAAGTTGAGGGAGAGGACAGGTTCAGCTAAGCGGATGAGGGTGTCGGCGGGGGGGGGGGGGGTTGCTGGTCGGACCTGCAGGACAGGAAGAAGAGGAGGGCCTGTAGGCCATTTGCGTGCGGAATACAGGTGTATAGGGGCTGCAAATCCATGGTAAAGATGAGGTGTTGGGGACCAGGGGGTTGGAAGTTTTGGAGGAGGTGGAGGGGATGGGTGGTATCACAGACATAGGTAGGAAGTTTCCAGACCAGGGGGAAAAAAGAATGGAGTCAAGATAGGCGGAAATAAGTTCAGTGAGGCATGTACTGGCAGAGACAATGGGGTGACCAGGACAGTCAGGTTTGTGGATTTTGGGAAGGAGATAGAAGCAGACAGTGCAGGGTTGGGGAGCGATAAGGTTGGATGCTGTGGGTGGGAGGTCACCTGAGGTGAAGAGGCTATGGATGATTTGGAAGATTGTGGTTTGGTGGTCAGGGGTGGGGTCATGATCAAGGGGGAGCCACATGACTAGTAGGTCCTCTACTGCCAGATGAAGATGGGCAGCTGCACTTATAAGTGGAGTCTAGAACAACAGAACTGCATGCACCATCTGCTGTTTTTTTTCCTCCCCCCCCCCAACTTAAAAGCCAAAGATTTCTACTTTGAATGCAGCGATCCAGGCACAAATAGCGCTAACTTTGTAAAGTCAATATTTTTGCTTAAGATTCCACTCACTTTTGCTTTTGGCCAAATGTAAAACCCACACTGAACTACTGCAACTAGCCTTTTTAGACAACGTTTTTTTTAAAAAGTAGTTTTTAAAAAGGTTTGCATGGAAAAAAACATTGAGGGGTAGTCTAGTGCACCTTTAGTAATACTGTTGTAAATAGTTCTTAGTGTGAAATTTTATTTGCAAGCAGCATCAGTACTATCAGCAAAGTTCCCCAATTTCAAATAACTGAATACAAGCCCAAAACATACAAAATCATTAGCTATACTGACATAATAGTCCATGATTAAATTAATTTAAAAGCTTTTAAAACATGATAATTAGCATCTGTGTCTAAAGGAGCCCAATTCTAAGAGTCTGATAACTGTTTGTTACTTTTCAGAAACTCTCAAAAGGCGATTAATTCAATTTTGCAATTTAGCTTTGCAAACAAGTCTTACTCTACACAGACATATTTTTACCCAGCATAAAAAAGGATCATGGAAACACACTTCAAATTTGGATAAGGGAATCAAATGTAATATTTCCAAGCTTGGTGATGACACAGAACTAGTTGGTGAGGAGGATACAGAAAGAAACTTTAGAACAATTCAGGCAAGTTCAGTTGGTGGACAAATGCATGGCACACGGAGTATAAATGAAAATACACGGGATAATCAGGAAGGCTAATGGAATACTGGCTCCAATTTCATGGCGCCTGGAGTATGAAAATCTTACTGCAAATGTACAAAGCGCTGTTAAGACCACACCTGAAACACTGAGCAGTTTTGATCCTCTTATTTGAAAAGGAAAGATATGGTTTCATTGAAAGCAGTTTAGACAGGGCTCATTAGGATGATCTCTGGTATGGAGTAGTCGTCTTAGGAGCAAAGGCTAAATAGGTTGGGACTCTACTCACTGGAGTTTAGAGATGATCTCAGTGAAACATATCACATTAAGGAACTTAACAGGATAAATGGTGAGAGGATGTTTGCCATAATGTGTGTCCAGAGCCAAAGGAACAGTCTCAGAATAAAGGGGTGCCAACTTAAGATTGTGAAAAATAGGAATTTCTTCTGAGGGCTGAGTGTCTTTGGATCTCCTAGCCAGAGAGCTGATAGGTTGCAGCCCTTCTTGTGAAAACGTAAGGCTTAGATAGATAAATCCTTGACCCACTGGGCAATCAAGTATTACATAGGTAAGGCAAGAAAGTGGACAAGAAGAATGTTAGATCAGCTACGATCCTATTGGCTAGTGGAGCATGCTGAATAGCATCCTTCTGTTCCAAGTTCTTCTGGTCTTCTGAAATGTGAAGTTATATGGTACAGTTGGAAAACAAATTGGCAGAGTATCACTTAAACAGCAACGATTAGGAAAACGGCAAGGCACAAAAATGTGCCCCTGTACCGCAGTCATTGAAAACAAGCACGTAGGTGAAGCAGTGATCAGGAAGGCAAGTGGTAAATAAATCTGATGGATAATTAATTCAAAAATAAAATGACGCTAACTGAAAAACATGTTTGAGTACAGCAGCAAGAAATCTCACTACCGTTGCACAGGGCCTTAGTAAGACTACACCTGGAGTATTATGAGCAGTTTTGGTCTTGTTACCCAAGAGAGGGTAGATTTTTCTTAAAATGGCGTACGAAAGGTTCATCAGGCTGATTGCTGGAACTGCAAGTCTGTCATGACTAGACGTTGTATCAACTGGGCAAGTAGTCACTGGAGTTTAGAAGAATGAATGTGGATCTCATTAAAACTACAAAACTGAGCAGGCTGTACAGATACAATGTTTCTCCAAACCAACAGTGTCAGGATACATATTGGCAATTTTGGACCAAAACTGAAGAAACTTCTTCACTCAAGGTGGAATTCTTGTGAAATTCTTTATTACAGAAGGTCACGGAGACAAGTCACAGCATATAGTAAAGAAAGGAAGAGATGACTTTTTTTATGCAGCTAAAAAGTCCCGAGGTTAATGAGGATGAGAGCAGTATCATGGCATTTGCAGAAGGGATCATACTTCATATCAGCTCTGATGAACAGTCATCTAGATTCAAAACATTAACCTGCCCTCTCTCCGTGGATGTTGCCTGACCTGCTATGATCTCCAGCATGTTTTGTTTTCAGCTATTTCATATTGAATGGCACAATGGGCTTGATAGGCCAAATAAAAAATGGCAGAAGTAGATTATGTTTCAAATTTTTAGATTTCTCCTAATGATTTGGCAGATTCCAAAACTTTTTTTAAAAATACAAGGTGAAGCTTCAGGCAAAGCAGGCCACTAATCTCATTCAAGGCATAAGTAACCAACGTCCACTCTGCTAAATCCCACCCAGCCATGCAGTAAACTGGCTCACGTCTTCTGCGGAGATAAGGGAGCTCTAATAAGTACGGTAAGTGCAAAGGACCAGTCCAGTTGCCGATGGAACAAATAAAGTGGAATCAATTAAAGCAGCTATTAAAGTGCCAGAGAGCCCCATTCTCATTACAGTGCCACGACTGAAAACAGTTTTGGCTTCGGCAGCAGCACTGCAATACAGAATGATGCAGTGTTTATGCCTCCAGCAGCACAACACAAATAAATATCACAGTCTGATTGTCTGGCTGTGTGTCTGACTGTCAGCTCGCCAGACTCTCTGGAGGTGCAGTTATACCAGCAACAGGATAACAGCCGGCTACAACATAATGAGCTTCTACCTGCTATTTTGGGGACAGGTCATGTAGCCCTTCTCATCTGCACAGCCTTAATGACTTTAATCAGCAAGTCATTAGGCAAGCGACATCATTGCATCCTAGCACAACAGGTCACTCATTTCCATGCTCAAATGGACAGCTTCATTATTCTGTAACAGAAAGAGCAAACAAAACTGCTCAGAGAGTACAGCAGCAAGGAGTAAAACATAAGTGGCCTGCAACTGCAGTCAACATCTCTTCCACATCAGCCAGCAGCAATGTGAGTGAAACACAGGCAAGAGGGTATAGTCCAATCTTTCCTAAACTCACGGAAAAGATAACCACTGCCTGATTTCTCAGTTTTATTCAGCAGTCTAGCTGTCAAATGTCAATACTGAACACTAATACAGCAAGTTGATAAGGTGAAGGACAATATTTGCAAGTATCAGCCTCTTCACTTTGTTTGGAATCAAGATTAGATTCCCTACAGTGTGGAAACAGGCCCTTCAGCCCAACAAGTCCACACCACCCCTTGATATATCCCACCCAGACCTATCCCCCTATAACCCACACACCCGAATACTAGCATGGCTAATCCACTTAGCCTGCACATTTTTGGACTGTGGGAGGAAACCCACGCAGACACAGGGAGAATGTGCAAACTCCACACAGACAGTCGCCCGAGGCTGGAATCGAACCCAGGGTCCCTGGTGCTGTCATGCTGCAGTGCTAACTGAGACCTGTGCCGCCGCCAATGGACATACTTTCTCCAAGCAACATCAGTTTGAGGAGTGACCTATCCCCTCCCTACTTCCCCACCCATCTTCAGTCCGCCTCCCTCACCTCCCTATTTCTTTCAGGACCCTCTCTGATGAAGGGTATGGGCCTGAAACATCAGCTTTTATGCTCCTAAGATGTTGCTCGGCCTGCTGTGTTCATCCAGCTTCGTATTTTGTTATCTCAGTTTGAGTTCTCAAACGTGTTCTAAACATTTTCAAAATCAGCTACTTTAAGCTTCATTTTTTCATTCGAAAGTACAAGATGAAACATTATCACAACACTAAATAGAAATGTCTTTTGTGGCTTTCGCAGTCTCAAATAATGTTCAAAACAAAAACTTTTTGAAATGCAATCACTGCTGCAAAATAGGAATAACCAAATTGTTTGCAGTTCAAAGTCTCACAAAAAGATGACATTATGAATTGAATCTGTTTGTGATGTTTGTTGAGAAATAAGCTACAACCAGGATACTAGGGAGACCTTGTGATCTTCTCCAAATAGTAGGATTTATTACATCCACTGGAGGGGAAAGCTGGGGCCTCAGTTCAACATCTCCTCTGAAGGTGGCTCTTCAAACAATGCAGAACTCTCTGTACTGAACAAGGAGCACCAGTCTGGCACAGAGGCTCAAGCACCTGTTGCAGGGTTTAAAGCCATGATCTCCTGATTCACAGCATGCAGTGAAACTACTGACGCCATAATTACAGAAGTCAGAAACAAACCTGGGTATGAGTAAATCGATGTTAGCATTATCCAGGATGATGCACAAGAAGCGTTAGACACAATCTGGCTGCAGAGGTCCCTCCAAAGTTTTTAAATTGGGTTTGGTCAGCCACAATTTTACATCAACTGATTCAATAGTTTTGTTGGGAAAATTAAGCAGATGGTAGCTTCAACAAAACTAAAAAAACACAGCACCTTTTAACCCAAAAGACCTCCCCACTTCATTCTGCACTACCTGCAAACGTGCAAATTACTACAAGTCCAAGCAGTTAGCACTTTTCCTTTGAAGCCTTGACCAGCCCTAATGTCTTCTTTCTCTCCAGTGCCTCAACTCTTGACTTGCCACTTACTAGTTTCCTGGGCCTCGGCTCTTCAGTCTGTTAACACTGTCACAGGAGACATACTTTTAAAAAAAAAACACCAGCCCATGTTTCAAATATATTTAGTTGGCAAGAAATCTTTACTGATTTAAATTTAACAGTATAGTTTATGTAGTGTCTCCACACAATAGGCTTCCTTGCTAATATGGCGTTTGGTGAAGTAATTTCCACAACAGTAGAGTATCAACATATTGCCAGGCATGGAGGGCTAACCTTCAGAGAGATAGTGAGTCAACTGACATCCTATAAATGTGAGGTGCTGTATTTTGGGAATACAACTCAGGGCAGGACTTATACACTTAGGTAAGGTCCTAGGGAGTGTTGCTGAATAAAGAGAGCTTGGAATGCAAATTCAGAGTTTGTTGCAGGTAGATAGGATAGTGAAGGCAGCTTTTGGTACACTTACCTTTGTCGGTCAGTGCATTGAATACAAGAGTTGGGAGGTCATGTTGTGGCTGTACAGGACATTGGTTAGGCCACTTCTGCAGCAGTGTGCACAATTCTGGACTCTTGCTTATAGGATGGATGTTGTGAAACTAGAAAGGGTTCAGAAAAGATTTGAGGATGTTGCCAGGGTTGGAGCCATAGGGAGATGTTGAATAGGCTGGAGCTAACTTTCCCCTGAAGCCTCAGATGAGGGGTAACCTTATAAACCTCTAAGATTATGAAAGGGCATGGATAGGGTAAACAGGCAAAAGGTCTTTAATCCAGGAAGGGAAGTCCAAAGCTAGAGGGCATAAATTTAAGGTGAAGGGCAAAATTATAAAAACACAGACCCTAAAGAGGCAACTTTTGCCAATGCAGACGGTGGTGTGTGTAAGGAATGAACTGGATGGGTACATGAATAGGAAGAGTTTAAGAGGGATATGGGCCAAACGCTAGCAAAAGGGGCTAGATTATTTTTAGTATCTCTTGTCAGCATGGATGAGTTGGACTGAAAAAGGCCTGTTTCTGTGCTGTATATCTCTATGACTCCATTGAAAATTGGCTGCCTATTCTTGCTACAGCTCAAAATGGAAATTAAAAAAAACAACTTTAATACCTCGATTGAAGATTCTAAGATGTGTGATCAAAAAGTTAGTTATACATTTTAAACTTTTTGGTATAATATTTCACTAGGCAGGGGGCCACATAATGCACGTACTATTTTGCAAATTCCAGATTCTTTATTTTAACAAACTTACATAGCAGACCTCCCACAGTGCTGTCAGTCCAAAGTCAAAATGTTTTAGATTCAACACATTAATAATTACTGTTGTGCACAGAAACAAACACCAAACCTAGAGCATTTGTGTAGGCCCAGGGCTAAAAGCCAGGTTGAGAAAAATACCAGGCTACTACACCCAATCACTATTCAAAAACATGCTGAGTAGCATACAGTCACAGTTGCTGATAAGGTATCAAACAGTCTTGCCCTTGGAGCCAACCCACAAACGGGTTCCTGCATAGTGAACGGGAGGGGTGGAATTCACACTTCCACATGTTTCACATACAAGTCAGCATCATGCCTGCCAAGTCACCACCTCAAGACAACATTTCCTTCACAAGCTACCACCTATGACCATCCACAACTGAACTCCATTAGTTGCCTTCAGCCTTACTCTCCAACGTGCAAAGTCACCAGAATCATTAATCGTCTAATGCCGTGTTTGATGTAGTGATACACAAAGATGTGGTTAGTTCAAAACAAAACCTCCGAAAATGAACATGTTCAAGATCAGAGTAATAGTTGTGGGTTCAATAAACTACTTATGTTACAAACCAGTAATTTATATTTCTGAACAGTTAAAACCAGATGGTTTATGGTCACTCCCTGAGCACTTCATATTTCTTCATGCTTCTACAAGGTATCAACACTACACAAAATTATCTGCAAACACTTACCCTTGCACTACACCTTGTAAATAAACAAGTTGCTTGTTGTAGGAGAACAAGGTCCAACAGTGAACAATTGTACGGCATGTTCCCAAAATTAAAACACACAAAATGATTTACAAGGACAAATACATTTCTCTACATGCAAACAAGCTCTCATTTGGCAAGGGGGGGGGGGGTGGTGAAAACAGAGGAGGATTTCAGTCAAGTAGTACATATCAACTGGATTTTCAGCCTGCTATACATGATTTATTAGCCACTGCAAAGGAAACATGGTGGTGGGTAACTCGATGGCAGGAATTAGGAGAGAGAAAAGGAAAAGTGAAAAAAACTATGCCTAACCTCCCATTAATTATAACAGAACAAAAAAAAACCGACAGAGGGCATGAGGATTAAACTGCTCCCCTCTTCCAAACCCCACACCTTTAATTAATCTCCATTGAAACCCCTTCAGTTAAACAGATAACTTACCAATGCAGTTACTGTGTCACCTACAAGTTATCCACAACCAATTCTCAAAATATGCCAAAGCAGAGAAGTCACAGAACTGCAGGATTAATCCTGCAGGCCAGGCACATGGTTTCAAGTCCTAACCCAGCAGCTGGTGGAATGCAAGTGCGCCATTCTAGAAAATAAAGCCTGTCTCAGAAATAGGGGCTATGACAATTGTGATGGTGGCTGTAAAAACTTAAGCGGTTCAATAATCTCTTTCAGGGAAAGGAAATCTGTTATCCTGGTCTACCTGGGATGAGACTCCAGAACACAGCAACGGGATGGGCTCATCACTGGCTTCTGCAATGGTCTAGCCAGCCGCTGGCTCAAGGACATTTTTGGTCTTGCCAGCAATGCCCATAAGCAATTAAGGAATAAAGTTAAAAACTTCAATATCCTAAGGAAAATGTTGGTGTAATGTCACCCTGGAAACTAGATCTGAAAAAAAACAAAAATACATACCAAAAGTCAAAATAAACTTGGAAAAGTCAACCTCAGCACTGAATTAATTTTTAAATTTAGGAAATCAGTGTAACATTTTTTTTAAAAAAAAGGCCTTTGTGCCCTGTGCTGCCTAGAATGTTATCACTTGCTTGCAGCCAAGGTTTGAGCTGAAGCCTCTCAAAGACTTAACCCCATATGCTCATAATTCATTGGCAGTCCCTTGCAGACAAAGATAACCCTCTTCCACTCACGGAGTCTGTAGGTGGCTGTACAGACCGCGGCGGCTACCACGGGTTCTGTTATACTCGGGGCAGGTGGTGGTCACAGGAATAGACGTGTGAGGCATTCGTGTGACAGCAAGCTCCTTTTGCTGTTTTTGCCTGGCCTCCATTTTCTCCCTGCAGCAATTCTCAACGTGTTCAATGCCTTCCCAATGTTTCTCCTCCACTTTGGCTGGTCTTGGGCCAATGATTCCCAGGTGTCTGTAAGAACGCTGCACTTCACCAGTGAGGCCTTGAGCCCACATGCTACACTGATCTTCACTTCAGAATTGGGAATGCTGTGAGTTCAGAGTTACTGCCTTGTGATGCCAAAATTAATCAAGAATTCAGCTTGTTCAGATGGACAAAAAGCTAGTTAAAGGATTTGAGGGGGGGGGGGGGGAGGTTGCTGGATGACTTCAATTGTTTTGCCCAATGCTCAGCTAAAATCAGTTAGCTATCTCACTGTACTGTGTTCACTCAACAAATTCTGTTCCATTTGCCCACAAAAGCAAAGTTATTCACTGGCAGAAGTACCAGAAGACTTGAAAACAAACCAAAAAAAAGTACTGCGTAAATGCAAACTTTCTCCTTTCTGAACCACATAAAACTCACTGATCAAGTTGAAGCAATCACTTCTGTTGCAAGAAAAAAAAGACGCCTGGTGGTGTGAACTAGTGAGGAGGGAGGATTAAAAGAACTAGCCTTCTGTACAACAAGTTACCTTATTGTCAAGACCTAAGTAGTCACTGGACCCCAAAACATTAACTCTTGCTTTCTCACCACAGGTGCTGCCAGACTTGCTGAGTTTTCCCAGCAATTTCAGTTTTTGTTTCTAATTTCTAGAATCTGTAGTCCTTTGGTTTTAGTTTTGTTTTTCTTTATAGGTTTTGATAGCACTTACTGACAAGAAAAAATAAAAGTTAAATCAATAGCATTCATTGTATCTACATGGTAAAGGCTTCCTGAAAATTATTCCAACTGCTGGAATGGTGGAAACACTGCAGTCATTTTGACAGGAGGAAGATCATACAAATAGCAGTGTGATAATGACCAGGGACTTCTAATTAGTTTATCTAGCAAAGGTGGTTGAGACAAATATTGGCCAGGGTACCACAGAAGTTTCAAGCACTTCTTTTGAATTGTGCCAGTGAATCTTTTGGAATTTACAAAGAAGGCACTTCCAACCATGTTATCACATGCAGGCCTGGATTTTCTACTTAAATTGCTTGAGTCAGTCTTGAATCCAGGAACATCCAATTAAAGGAAATGCACTACCCACCTTCCTCAAGGCTGCAATTTCAGGCAAGCACAAATTAACTTTTCCATTCCTGTTTTACATAAAGCAAAGCATCAAGGCAAATTTGAAATGACTGACCTACTTTAGGTAGATAGCGGAAGTATGTTAATTATAACCCATGGACAGTGCATGAGGCTCAGCAGCCAAAATCAAGGCAACTTATTTCTACTTGATATTAGTTTTATTATCTTGTCTGCTGAACAGCGTTGCGGATCTGGAAATGTTTTAAATATTTGTTTTAAAGATCCTAGTGGATAAATGGTAAATCAAAATGCCACAATCTAGTACCTGCAGCTTGGGATACATGGAGATTAATAGGAGCACGGATTTAAACTTTGTATGTGGCCCTCAGGGATCTAAGATAAGCATCTAAGCTGCTCAAAATGATGCATAGCTTGGGCAGTCCCGCTTAATAAGATTTTCAATATACAGATTTGAAAAATATGACCCAGCTAGGAAGGAGTGGTTGTGCTCCATTATTCCTTATCTAATTAGGACCTCAGATATCCTAGAAATTCCAACATAAAATCAAATCTGAAAATTACAAATTTAAAAAAACCAAGTGAATGGAGTTCTGGAACTCCGTTATCAGATGATGTTCAGTAATCCCTCAATTAACAATGAGCACCATAACTAAGCATATTTATTCAAGTTGGAGGCAACTCACAAAAGGCAGGAATATGTTGGAAATGTGTTAACAAACAGCAGAAAAAATTGCAGAGGGACAGGTCAACTGATGGTTAAGAACACAAATGAACATACAAGTTAGGAGCAGATGCAAGATATTCGGCCCCTTATAGCCTTCCATATCACTAAGTTAATGGCTAATCAATTATGGTACAAATTGCATATTCTTATCTATTCCAGTTAACTTTCGATTCCCTTGCCTATCCACCCCCATCACCATCTGAAGGAGAGTGTACCAAAATTCTCATAACCCTCTGAAAGAACAAATATTAGTTCTGTTGCAAACAGCAACCCCCAACTTTAAAACTATGACCCCTTGTTCTGCACTCATCCGGGAGAGGAAACTTCCCTTCCACATCCATCATTCAGAATTGAATACACTTCAAAAATCACATTTATCTCTCAGTGAAAACTAACCAAATAGGTCCAATCTTTTCTCAAAAAAGGATAAACTGCTCATTTGAGGTATCAATCTAGTGAGCCCATTCTCACTCACCTCCAATATATTTACATTTTTCCTGAAAAAAAAAAGGGAGACCCAAACTGTACACACAGTCCTAAATGTGGTTTCATCAGTGCCCTGGACAAGTGAAGCATTACATCTTTATTACAAGAGAATGGAGTACAAAAGTAAAGGTCAGTATCCACTAGCCTTCCTGGCTACATGACTCATTCACCAGAACTTGCAGACACTGCAGCATTTTGAAGTACCAGAATCATTCTCCTTTAAAATACTTTGCTCCCAGCATCCAAAATTGACAAGCTTTCCTAGCTTACTTCCCTGTGCAACATCTGTTTGATTACAAAAAAAGGAGACAATACGGTGCCAGACACCCAGTGGGAATCAAAATAGCCCATAATCATATATAGTTGCATAAGCAGTTGTGGAGTGCGTTACTGATCATAACTAATGTTATACAAAACATGCAAGCATTACTCCAACCTTGCTGTTCCTATGGGATTTACACTGCTGTCACTGATCATTCTGTCAAATGTGCCACTTGGGATAATACACCATTCTGCAGGGACTGGCATCCATAGTTTAATATACTTTAGAAGTCATTTTTACATCAAACCCCCATCATCCACCAATGCTGGTAACCCCTGCCCCAAACAGTCTTTGGCCACTTCTCAAACAAAAAACACACAAGTCTAGACCAAAAAGTTTAGCAATTTTATCCATTGAGCATCTAAATAAGCATTTATAAATATGACTATTCCATTAGCTCACTTTACTCCCTGCTCTATTCCCCTGGGACTGACATTTTATATGTTACACACTATGTAATCTTTGGCCAGCAGGGAGCTGTGAATAAGCATAAATTTTTAAAAAGACCAATTAGCTGCTGCGTGCACCAACATGTACCTCACTGCAACTGAGAAGTTGGCACTCAGCTGGTTTCAGCAAAGTTAAAATAAAAAACCTCCCAAGTAATCTTTAAATTCCTCCTTCTCTACACACTCTTGCAAGGCAATTAGATAATTGATTATCCCGAGCTCATCCAACAACTTGATGCCGAGATGAGAGGCAATTTCCAAACATGAAGCAACAGTTTGCATAAAGTATTGCAAACACTCCTGAGATGCACTGCTCGAAACTTCTACTACAAATTACAGAACGAAGATAAAAGAAGAGAACAGAACAGAAGGTCATCCCTCTAAACTCCAATGTCTCCTATCGCAGTATCCATCCATCTCAAACATTCAGCACCTACATACTGATTTTTGGCCTTGCCGATCATAAGACTACAAAGTGTGGGAACAGAATTAGGCCATTTGGCCCAGCAAGTCTGCAGCACAATTTGATCACAGCTAATATCTTTCTCAAACCCATTCCCCTGTGTTTTCCCCATAACCTTTGATCTACTTACCAATAAAAAGGACTTCTCTGGGTTAAATACACTCAATGACTTGGCCTCCACAGCCCTCTGGATCAACCACTCTCCGCACCTGATGAAATTCCTGCTCAACCCAGTTTCTAAAGGGTCATTCCTTCATCCAAGGCTGTGCTGTCATTTCCATTAATAGGAGAAACAAGGACTGATTGTCTCCATGTCCACTCTAACCAGGCCTCTCAGTATCCTGTAGCTTTCAATGGATCCACCCCTCATCATTTTAAAGTCCACTGTGTACAGACCCAGAGTCCTCAACCACTCTAATGATAAGCTCTTCATTCCCTGGACCGTTCTTGTGAAATTTCTTAGGACCCCTTCAAAACCAGCATACATTTTCCTTCAATAAAGGGACCCAAAACTATTCACAATATTCCAAATGCAGTCTGACCAATGCCCTCAATAGCCTCGTCAGTACATTCTTGTTCTTGCATTGTAACCCTCTCAAACTGAATGCTAACATTGCATTTGCCTTCCTAAGTCCCAAGGAAACCTTCATGTCAACCTAAAGAGAATCCTGAACAAGACTCCCAAGTCTGTGCTTGCAATTTCTGAAGCTTCCTCCTCCCCACCATTAGAAAATAGTCCACACCTCTATTCGTCTTACCAAACCTCACTTTCATCCACATTACATTCGATCTGCCCACCCTCCTAGACAATCACTGTTTCTTAAAATATAGAAATTGTAACGCAACACTTGAAATCAGTCACTTGGAGACATCAAACCACCCAATCTTGCATAGTATATGAACCTCAGAAAGGCCTTTAGTACCACAGGGATACAGTTCTATGATGCTGCCATTGAGGGCTGGAGAGGTGATATTGGATAATGTTGTCTCTCCAACTTGTAACAACAGCTTGGTCTGTCTGAAATAAGGAGGATAAACTGTGGAGAGATAGGTCTAATGGATCATTAGACAAAAGACACTGTCTGAGATAACATGCACACAAAACCACCCAAACCCAAGTTTGATTAGTAGTTCACGTAATGCTAGCTGACATTAGCCAAGCAAAGGTGAAGATTTGACAGTGTCTCATGACTGAGCAATGGTTTAAAAAAAAGGAGATAGAAAAACAGATTCAACAAGGCTCCCAGATAAAAAGTGTGGAGCTGGATGAACACAGCAGGCCAAGCAGTATCTCAGGAGCTTTTGTGCTCCTGAGATGCTGCTTGGCCTGCTGTGTTCATCCAGCTCCACACTTCGTTATCTTGGATTCTCCAGCATCTGCAGTTCCCATTATCTCTCAACAAGGCTCCCACTCTTAATGAGAAGCCCATACCCAAATTCTGTTGGAAATTACACACTGGTGACCAAGTATAAGCTAAGGTTGGACTGCAGTGCCCACCATTACTAAGCTAAGCAATGACATTCTTCTATCTCCCTCATAGTGAACGGTTACTCAGGTCCACTTTCACCCATATCATGTGCCTCAAAAAGTAAGAACTATAAACAGGAGTGAAAGCCGGAAGAAAAATTAGAATAAACACCTCCATAAGTGTTGTACTCAGCATTGCAAGGAAATGAGCCATAACATATAGCACATTTGATGAAGTTGAGGTTAGGTAGGCAAAGCGCCATTCTTGAGTGACTTTTCACCTTACTTGCCAGCAAACTATTCCAACGTAGGAAAAAATCATCACAGACACACTTGCTGTTGCTTGCACACATGCAATTATCAACGGACAGTGATTAATACTAAAGAACTATGATTATTTCCCCTCTTCCACCTTTACTGGTGCTGCAGCCAAAATTAGATGGTTCATCACAAACTGATAACTGGGTCCAAGGTACATCACAGACTGCCCTAATTCTGACAAAGGGCAAAGTGATTCCTCATCTAATTTTTTTCTCCCCAAGTGGACTCTGAATGAAGAAATCATTTTCCTTTCTTCCATCATTCCTGTCAACGAAATCCTGGTTTCATAAATAAATAAATAGTACTATACCCTGATAACAAAAAGTGTGAAGCTGAATGAACACAGCAGGCCAAGCAGCATCTCAGGAGCACAAAAGCTGACGTTCTGGGTCTAGACCCTTCGTCAGAGAGCTCTGAAGGGTCTAGGCCTGAAAAGTCAGCTTTTGTGCTCCTGAGATGCTGCTTGGCCTGCTGTGTTCATCCAGCTTCACACTTTGTTATCTTGGATTCTCCAGCATCTGCAGTTCCCATTATCTCTGTACTATACCCTGTCCGGGCTAGTGGCCTGCTCAAAGACATTGTTTGGAAGACTGGAGGGGACAGTACTGTTGGGACGAGAGAGAAGAAACAAAGAAAATTCCTTTTGACAGTAATTACTTTACAATTATTTTATTATACGAACTATTCAAATATATAAAAGATTGCCAATAAGTCCAGCAGTTCTGCAGTCAGAGTTCAATATAAATCTGCGATTATGATCATGGATAAACAGTGGAACAACAACCACAAAAGCAATTTTCACTGGCTCTCTGCTGGTCTACAAAATGCACTTTAACGTGTTGCTTTCGTTCTCTCTTCTTGTAATGCTTACCAGACTGTATAATAACAAATACAATTTAAAACAACACTGCAAATTCCTGGTATCACTAGGAAAGCTTTTTCCTGTCGCATGAAAGAACATACTCAGACTCCCAGCTCAGCCCCCGCCAACAACACAACATGTTTTGAGAACAAAGGACATTCAATTCAACAAGTTTCTTTTTTGGGACAAATTAACTTACTACAATCATTTAATCCCCTCTCATAGCAGAAACATAGATAATATGTAACTATTTTAAAAGGCATTAGGAATCTCATGCAGCATCTTGAACAACTTTACAGGTATATGGCATAATTCAAGTAGAATTCATATTTGTTGCCCCCCCCACCCACAAAGCTGTTTATTTGGTTGGGGGGGGGGGGGGGGGGGGAAGAGAAAGAGTTGGGAGGAAGAGATCAAGCTTTAACTATTATTTTCTCGTAAATGCTTACACTATTGGACTGGTAATAAAAAGTCTGTCATCTTTTTCAGACCAACACTACGTATTTTTCTTTGTTACTTTCCTCCTGCTATCTTCTCTGAGAAGGACTGCATCTTCATAATACAAATTAAGAATTGATCAGGAAAGGACCAAGAAAAATTGAAAACATTGAAAAAGGGTGCAGGATAAAATTGCCTATATGCACTGAGGACTGAATGGCAAAATCGTCACACTCAATTAACCATAGCTATACACTATAAAAAGATGGAATCCAAGGGAATTACCCAGCTACAACTGCATTTCTACATGTTGACATATGTTAGAACCACATTACCTATAATAAGCCCTCTTAAAATATGCCTCCGACAGAATGCAAAGCAAAAATGTTCCCTTATCTCCATTTAAATTAAACTCTCTACAGAAAATACTGACAAATATAAAAAAAATGAAATATCATTGTGTGGAGAAAACCCACGCTTACAGTTTAAACTCACAATTATTCAGTTTTTCATCCCCAGTTTCACCCCAAGTTTTTTTGTTCTTTAGTAATTACCATTACAGAAGTCTAAAACACAAATACCAATTATAGTTAAAGTGGCAAAGGAGACTCACTATGCAAAAAGAAATTTTTGCAATCATAATTCTAAACTCAATACTTACTGTGATAATCTTTATAAAACCCAAAAAGTTAATACAGGCTATGTATTTTAGTTATTGGCTCTAAAAACCTTCAGTGTTAAAAAGATACCACAAGGCACAAAAGTAAAAGAATCATTTCGAATGTTCAATTCAAAAACGATTCTCATATCTAGATATCCAGTAAGAAAAATTAAAAAGGAGGTTCATTTCAAAAAAAAGTCAAAACGAATAAAAAGGTTGATTTGTAAACAAAAAAAATTGCACATTTTGTAAAAACAGAGATCAGAAAAATGGGGAAACGTCACTTTGTTTAAAAAAACACTTATATAATAGATGAATCAAGCAAAGCGAAGTGAATTTTCCACTTCTATAAAGAGATCAGACGAGATTAAAATTAAAAAGACTTCGTTTTTTAAAAAAAGGCACATCAAGGAAAATGAACAGACAATTAATAGCAGTGGCTTTTGAAAACATTTTCATCAGCTGTTGCACATCACACAAAGGAATAAACGGCCTGCTTCAGAAGAGGAATTGTGAAAGGAAGTGAAAAGAAAAATCCTTTTACGACATCTGAGGCTTGATTTATATTTATTTTTTAAGAAAGAGGTGGTGGGATGAGGAAGAAGAGAGAAGCCAAGGCGGATTTCGGGCGAAGGGGGGGCGGGGAGAGAAGAAGAGAGAGCGTTTTGGAGACGGAATCAAATTTGGAAAAGGGTCGGGGAAAGGGAGAGGAATGCGTGCCTCTGCCGAGGCCTGACCTCAGCTGGCACACGATATCGAAGGGTTAAGGTGGGGATGGAAGGCAAGAGCTGGGTGCTGTGGTTGAAAGGGGGAAGGTGAGGAAATGGGGTGGCCTAGTGGAGGCAGAGGCACGGCTGAAGCCTCTACTCCTACCCGCCCTAGCAACCACCGATTGACTCACCTCGAACCTGCTCTTGGTGACTCCATTCATCCTGCCGCTGGCTCCGGCCGGCTACTCGCCGCTTCTCCCCTTCCCACCCCTCCCTCCCCTTCCCACCACACACCGGAGGATATTATTTCTCCCTCTCTCTTTGCCTTCTTCAACTTTTCAACAAAAACATTAAAACAAAAACAGACACGACACTCCACCCACCTGCCAACATCCTCGCACCTGATTGGACCACACGCCCGGGCCCCCGGCTAACCGGTTTATTTACAAAAGTCCCCCCCCTTAAAAAAAACCCTTCTCGTCTACTTGCCCCCACGATCCAGCTCCTTCCCACCCAATAGGGGAACCACTACTCTCCTGGTCTTTACCGAGGCCGCCCGGATCGAGCTTTACCAAAAATAAACAATTTTTTTAATTCCAAACGTCGGCTTTTAACTCCAGACTTCCGCCTCAGGGCATCAGCTGACTGGCTGAAGCCAGTCAGAGAGCGGGAGGCCGGGCCTGCACGTGTGGGGAGGCGGGGCTCTGCCAAAGCGTCATCTTCGCGGGAGAATCGAGGATACGCCCCGCCCCTTCACGCTGAGCCCCGCCCCCTTCCCCATTATCCCGACCCCCTTCAACGGAGCCCCGCCTGTTTCACCCGTGCCCCCACCCATTGCCCGTTCTACAGAGCCACGCCCCTTCCACTGAGCCCCGCCCCATTGGCCGTGACAACGCCCCTTTCCTACCAGGCCCCTCCCATTCCCAATTAGGTCACGCCCGTTTCACCATTTGACTCTGGGCTCTATCCTTTCCCAATTACGTCTTCCTGGAGCCAAGACCTGAATGGTACCCACACAGCACCACCCTCCTCCGCATGGTCAAGCTTATCTTCACCCTCAATAACTTCTTTTTTAACTCGTCTCGTTTTCTTCAGGTCAGAGGGGTGGCCATGGGTACGCACATGGACCTCAGTTATATCTGTCTCTTTGTGCCATACGTGCAGTATTCCTTGTTCCAGTCCTAATCCGGCCCCCACCTGTAACCGTTTCTCTGAGATATCAATGATATCATTGGTGCTGCTTCCGTCTCTCGTCTGGAATTGGAAAAGTTTGATTTCGCTTCCAATTTCCACCCTACCCTCACTTTCAACTAGTCTATCTCCTGACCCTTCCCTTCCCCTCCTCAACATCTCTGTTTCCATTTCTGGGGATGGACTGGCTACTAATATCCACTATAAGCCCACCGACTCCCACAGCTACCTGGCCTATACATTCTAAAAGAGATGGTAGGATGTGCCGATGCTGGAGATAACTAGGTGTAGAGCTGGATGAACACAGCAGGCCAAACAGCATCAGAGGAGCAGGAAAGCTGACATTTCGGATCTAGAAAGAAGGGTCTAGACCCAAAACGTCAGCTTTCCTGCTGCTCTGATGCTACTCCCCTCTCCACACTGCCCTCCAACCCCAACACACCCAGCACTTTCCCCTGCAACCGCAGGAAGTGCTAACCTGCCCCCACACCACTTCCCTCACACCCATCCCAGGCCCCAAGATGACTTTCCACATCAAGCAGATGTACACCTGCACATCCGCCAATGTGGTATACTGCATCCGCTGTACACAGGGGACATTGGGGAAACCAAGTGGAGGCTTGGGGACCGCTTTGCAGAACACCTACACTCAGTTCGCAATAAACAACTGCACCCCCCAGTCGCAAACCATTTCAACTCGCCCTCCCAGTCCTTAGATGACATGTCCATCCTGGGCTTCCTGCAGTGCCATAATGATGCCACACGTAGGTTGCAGGAACAGCAACTCACATTCCGCTTGGGAATCCTGCAGCCCAATGGTATCAATGTGGATTTCACCAGCTTCAAAATCTCCCCTCCCCCCAGCATCCCAGAACCAGCCCAGCTCATCCCAGCCTGCCTAAGCTGTTCTTCCTCTCACCTATCCCTCCTCCCATCTCAAGCCACACCTCCATTTCCTACCTATTAACCTCATCCCGCCCCCTTGACCTGTCCGTCCTGCCCAGACTGACCTATCCCTTCCCTACCTCCCGACCCATACTCTCCTCTCCACCTATCTTCTCCTCTATCCATCTTCAGTCCGCATCCCCCTCTCTCCCTACTTATTTCAGAATCCTCTCCTCATTCCCATTTTCTGATGAAGGGTCTAGGACTGAAACATCAGCTTTTGTGCTCCTGAGATGCTGCTTGGCCTGCTGTGTTCATCCAGCCCCACACTTTGTTATCTCAGTTCTACACCTTGTTGTCTTTATACATTCTAACACCCTGCTTCCTGTAAAGACTCCATCCCATTCTTTCAGTTCCTCTGTCTCCTTCGCATATACAGATGACGCCAACTTCGACAAGGAAGCCTATGAAATGTCCATCTTTTTCCTCAACTGAGGATTCTCCAGCACTATTGTTGACAGGGTCCTCAACTGTGTCCAACCCATCTCCCACACTTCCACCCTCACTCCCTCCCTTCCATCCGCAACAACAATGGGGTTCCCTTTGTCCTTACCTACCATCCCACCAGCATCCACATCCAGAAGATCATTAGATGCCATTTCCACCATCTCCAGTGAGATACAATCATCAGACACATATTCCCCTCTCCTCCCTTGCCCACCTTCCATCGGGGCCATTCCCTCGGAACACCCTCTTCCACTCTTCCTTCACCCCCTACAGCCCCACGGCAAAGGTGTAACACCTGCACATTTACCTCTTCCCTCCCCTGTATCCAACAGCCCAAAAATACCTTCCATGTCAAACAGCACTTTACCTGCACTTCCCAGAATGTAGTCTACTGCGTTCGCTGCTCACAATGTGATCTCCCCTACATTGGGGAAACAATGCATAGACTGGGTTACCGCTTCACAGAACATCTACGTTCTGCTCACAAAAAAGACCTCTCAATCTGGATTGTCCACAGCTACTTTGTCAATTCCCTTTAGCATCTTATATATTGTAGTTGCTTGTTAGGACCCATTCAGATGGCAGTTTAAAAGTCACACTGTCGTTGCCAGGCCAGTCAAGAATGACAGATTAATGTGAAACAAAAACTGCAGAGGCTGGAAATGGAATGAGGATGTGGAGAGACAACGGCCTAGTGGAATTACTGTTGGACTGTTAATCCAGAGACCAAGGTAATGTTCTGTGAACTTAGGTTCAAATCTTGCCATGGGAATTTGAATTCACTAAAACTCTAAAATTAAGAGTCTAATGATCACTGTCAGAAAAACCTATCTGGTTCACTACAGTTGTTAAAGGAGGGAAATTGCCATCCTTACCTGGTCTGACCTACATGTAACTTCAGAACCTCAGCAATGTGATTGACTCTTAACAGCCCTCTGGGCAATTAGAAATGGTCAATAAATGCTGGCACAGCCAACGATGCCCTCATGAATGAATTAAAGAAAATAATCTGCAACAAACAAAAACAGAAATTGCTGGAGAAACTCAGCAGGTCTGATAGTGCGTATGGAGAGAAAGCAGAGTGAATGTTTCGAGTCCAGTGACCCTTCCTCAGATTCTGGCTAAGACCTGTATCAGCTCTCGTCAAGATTGACCGATTTCCTTCCCTCAAGATTCTCAAGCTGGGTTTTTACAGCAATTGACAGTGGTTCTGATTAAGCCCGCTTCCGATTCCAGATTTTTTATTGAATTCAAATTACACCCTTTGCCAGGGGAGAATTCACACTTACGTCACCAAAACTTCAAACTATGGTTTGAAATACTAACTTACTGACAATACCAATGCAAGAACACCACCTCCTATATAGGCCTTCATTGAAAGAGGATGTGAGTTCAGAGTAGGGATGTCTTATTGCAGTTATATGCGTCTCGGTAAGACTACATCTGGAGGATTGCATGGAGTTTTGGTCTTCCAATCTAACGGAGGATAAACTTAACACTCCAACAAAGGATAAAGCTCTCTGATGAGGAAGAAACAGAAAGGACTTTTCTCCTTGTGGAAAAATCTAGGACAGTGGGCATAATCTCAGAACAAGAATTTGTATATTTAAGTCAGAAATGAGGAGGAATTTCTTTTCTCAGAGGGTAGGAATTTGTGGGATTCTTTACTACAGACAGCTATCAAGACTGGGTCATTAGGTATATTGAAGAATGAGATAGACATTTTTTAATCAGTAAAAGAATCAAAGATTAAGGGGAAAATGCAGCAAAGTGGAGTTGAGGATTGAGGAAGAATTTGTTCTCTCCGGGTTGTAAGTCTTTGGAACTCCTTTCCAGAGAGAGCTGTGAATCAGAAAGGCTGAGACAGATAGATTCTTGATCAGTCAAGAAATCAAGAATTATAGAAAACAGCGGGAAAGTTGATGTGAGGAATGTCGGACAGGCCGTGGATTCTGTTGAATCGTGAAGCAGACTTGAGGGGCTTAATGATCTACTCCTGTTCGTATTTCTT